>NC_136266.1:85552072-85787072 GCF_964187855.1 Myxine glutinosa
CAAACTATGTTGCCGCTATGTTGGCGTTAAACTATGTTTTAAAACTAATTAAAACTAATTTGCGATTCTTTCGCTTTCCTGCGCGTTTGTGCACGCTATGGCGATTTCTTTACCAAACTCCGCAAGCCGTTCGCTTTGGACCAAACCATTTCATGTAAATAGAGGGGGGGGATTGTCACCGTACTCGCAAGCCGTTCGCTTTGGACCAAACCATTTCATGTAAATAGAGGGGGGGGATTGTCACCGTACTCGCAAGCCGTTCGCTTTGGACGAAACCATTTCATGTAAATAGAGGGGGGGGATTGTCACCGTACTCGCAAGCCGTTCGCTTTGGCTTTGCGAATGGACCAAACCATTTCATGTAAATAGAGGGGGGGGATATAATTTTAGATAGATATATAGTACGGGCATGCCCTAGTCTTACAAAAGCAAATAAGTAAATATCTTACAAAAGCAAATAAGAACATATCTTACAAAAGCAAATAAGTAAATATCTTACAAAAGCAAATAAGTAAATATCTTACAAAAGCAAATAAGTAAATATCTTACAAAAGCAAATAAGAACATATCTTACAAAAGCAAATAAGAACATAATGTGGCGGACACGAAAGCACTGACGCGGTGACATCACCCCGCACACCAAGTGGGGATGGGCCACGCCAGGGAGAGAGGCGTGACCTCACGATATACGCGGAGCGCGCAGCCCTGAGCAGCTTAGTGCTGCAGTTTGAGTACTTTGAATAAAGACTCTTTTATGAACCGCGTTGTCTGCTTGCTCTTTGCGTAAGCATTAGCGTGCGCAGCATCGCGCTTTATATGGTGACCTCGACGTTGGATCTGCCGTAGCGATCCTTCCGAACACGACGCCATTGCAATGGCCAACGACAAGGGCATGGCGATTAAACTTCCCGAATTTTGGGAGGCCCAGGCCGAAGTCTGGTTCGTTCAAGCCGAAGCCCAATTTCAGCTTCGGCGCCTCACCAACGACGACATGCGCTACTGCCACGTCGTCGCCTCCCTCGGGCCCGGCACGGCCGCTCGAGTTGTGTCCGTCCTTCGCCACCCACCGGACGGCCACAAGTACGAGGCACTCAAGCGGCTACTCCTAGCCACGTTCGGCCTCACGGACGACGCACGGGCCGACTGCCTCCTGGATCTCCCCGAGCTTGGCGACACGCGCCCGTCGGTCAGAATGGACCATATGCTGTCACTGTTGGGCGACGAAGCCCCCGGTTCTCTATTCCGGGCGCTTTTCCGTCGCCAACTTCCAGCGCAGGTTCGCCTCGCGTTGGCCGGGACCGGGCTAACGGAACACCGAGCATTGGCGGCCGAGGCGGACAAGTACTTCGCCGCTTCGGACACGTGGGCGAGAGTCGGCGTGGCCGTCACGGCCCTCGTGGCTGATGCCGCTAATGCTGCTGATGCTGCTGTTCCACAGCATCAGCTTATACAGCATACGCAGCATGCTGATACGCACCTCGTGACCGCCGCCACGCCCCGCCCACCGCCGCGGCGAAAACCGCCACCGCGGGGAAACCCGCCAACTCAACCGGCCTGGCGGAGCCAGCCGCGCTCCTCCAGCTCCACCACCTGGTGCTGGTTCCACGCCAAGTTTGGCCACGAGGCTCGGCAATGTCATCCGCCATGCTCCTTCAACAGGTCGGGAAACGCCCGGGCCGGCGCTCAATAGTGGCGATGAGCGCCGGCCGTTCGAGCAGCCTGCTGTTCATAATGGACACCTTATCCGGGCGCCGTTACCTGTGCGACACGGGAGCGCAGGTGAGTGTCGTTCCCGCCGGCACGTCAGATAAACATGCCGCGGGCGGGGGCCCCGCGCTGCTTGCCGCGAACGGGACGCCCATCCGTACGTACGGAAAACGCTGCCTCTCTCTGCGGTTCGGAGGGCAGGTTTTCCGATGGACGTTCGTCACCGCCGACGTGCCCATGGCACTGCTTGGCGCGGACTTCCTGTGCGCTAATGGGCTCCTGGTCGACGTAAAGCGCAGACGTCTTGTCCAGGCTGAGACGTTCAGCTCGCTCACTTGTGCGCTGCCCAGCTCTTCGAGCAGCTCAACGAGCGGCTTGCCAAGCGGTTTGCCGAACGGTTCGGTTCCGGCCACGTTGGTCTGTACGCTTCCGGCAGCGGACGCATTCACCCGCCTCCTCGCCGGCTTCCCGGCCCTCACGCGGCCCACCTTCTCGGCGGGGGCCATCAAGCACGGGGTGGCCCATTACATCCCCACCGTCGGGCCACCGGTCTACGCCCGGGCACGCCGCCTCGAGCCGACGAAGCTGGCGGTGGCAAAAGCGGCTTTCGCTACCCTGGAGCGACTCGGCATCGTTCGGTGCTCCGAGAGTGCTTGGGCGTCGCCGCTGCACATCGTGCCGAAGCCCGGTGGGGGATGGCGACCGTGCGGGGACTATCGCCGTCTCAATGACGCCACCACCCCCGACCGCTACCCCGTCCCCCACATTCAGGACTTTTCCGCCTGTTTGGCGGGCATGTCCTTCTTCTCGAAGGTGGACCTCATACGCGGCTACCATCAGGTCCCCGTCAGGCCGGAGGACGTCCTGAAGACGGCGGTCATCACGCCATTCGGACTCTTCGAGTTCCTGCGGATGCCCTTCGGTCTGAAGAATGCGGCTCAGGCGTTCCAGCGACTGATGGACAGCATCCTGCGCGACTTGGATTTTGTCTACGTCTACCTGGATGATATCCTCGTCGCCAGCGCGTCCCGCGAAGAGCACCTACGCCACCTCCGCACGCTCTTCGAACGCCTGGGCCAGCATGGCCTGATTGTGAACCCCGCAAAGTGCCGGTTCGGCGCCGCCATAATCGATTTTCTGGGGCACCGTGTCACCAGGCACGGAGCCGTCCCCCTGCCGGCCAAGGTGGAGGCGGTGAAGGGGTTTCCACGCCCCCGCACGATCAGAGGGCTGCAGGAGTTCCTGGGCATGGTGAACTTTTACCATCGGTTCCTGCCCCGTATCGCCCAGCTCCTGCGCCCCCTGCACGAAGCTCTCCGAGGTAAGCCGGGCAAAGGCGACGTTACCTGGACCGAGCAGATGGACACGGCGTTCACGGGCGCGAAGCTCGCCTTGGCTAACGCCACCATTCTCGCGCACCCGGCGCCCGATGCACCGATCGCCCTCACCACCGACGCCTCGGACTACGCGGTGGGCGCGGTGCACGAGCAATGGGTGCGTGGAGCTTGGCAACCGCTGGCGTTCTTTAGCCGGCAGCTTCGCCCGCCCGAACGCCGTTACAGTACCTTCGACCGTGAGTTGCTTGGGCTTCACTTGGCAGTCAGGCACTTCCGCCATCTGCTCGAGGGCCGTGCGTTCACGGCCTTCGTCGACCACAAGCCGCTGATCTTCGCAATGAGCAAGGTCACCGAGCCGTGGTCGGCCCGGCAGCAGCGTCACCTCTCGGCCGTGTCCGAGTACACGACGGACATCCGGCACGTCGCGGGGAAGGACAACCCGGTGGCGGATTGCCTTTCCCGGGCCGTCGCCCACGCAGTCCACCTCGGCATCGACTATGCCCGGATGGCAGCGGACCAGGCCGCTGACCCCGACGTCCAGGCCTTGTGGACCGCCATCACGGGCCTCCGTGTCACCGAGGTGCCGTTCGACGGCGCAGGCGCGGCCCTCTTGTGCGACGTCTCCCTCGGGCGTCCTCGCCCCATCGTGCCCGCGGGCTGGCAGCGCCAGGTGTTTGACGCCATCCACGGCCTGTCCCACCCAGGCGCGAGGGCCTCCCAAAGGTTGATCGCCGACAAGTTCGTCTGGCATGGCCTCCGGAAGGCCGTCCGCGGCTGGGCCAGGACGTGCCTCGCGTGCCAGCGCGCCAAGGTGCACCGGCACACCCAGGCCCCGTTGGCCCCGTTCACGGTGCCGGAACGCCGGTTTGACCACGTCCACGTGGACCTGGTGGGACCTCTGCCCCCCTCGCGGGGTTTCACCCATGTCCTCACCATGGTGGACCGCACCACCCGGTGGCCGGAGGCCGTGCCCTTGGCGTCGACGACGGCGGCGGACGTCGTGCAGGCTTTCATCGCCACCTGGGTCGCCCGGTTCGGCGCCCCCTCAGACATCTCGTCCGACCGCGGCCCCCAGTTCACCTCGGAGCTCTGGGGGGTGGTCGCGCAGGGGCTCGGGGTCCGGCTGCACCGAACCACGGCATACCACCCCCAGGCTAACGGCCTGTGTGAGCGATTTCACCACTCATTGAAGGCCGCGCTCCGGGCCACCCTCCGCGACGGCGGCTGGGTCGACAGGCTCCCCTGGGTCCTGCTGGGCCTCCGGACGGCGCCCAAGGAGGACCTGCGCGCATCCGCGGCGGAGTTGGTCTTCGGGCAACCGCTGCGGGTGCCGGGCGAGTTCCTCCCCGACTCCACGGCACCATGGTCCGCGGCACAGCAGCGCTCCGCTCTGCAAGAGACCGCCCAGAGGTTCGCCCCGGTGCCAACGGCATGCCACGGGCACCCACCGACGCACGTCGCCCCGGAGCTTCGCACGGCGGAGTACATCTTTGTCCGCCACGATGCCCACCGGACACCACTGCGGCCCCCGTACGACGGGCCTTTCCGTGTGCTGGAGACCGGGGCGAAGCACTTCACCCTGGACATCGGCGGTACTCCTGACCGCGTTTCTGTAGACCGCCTCAAGCCGGCCCACCTTGACGTGGACCATCCACCGCCAGTGGCCCGACCCCCGCGTCGGGGCCGCCCCCCTGCGGGCGGACCCCGGCACCGCCCAGCCCCGCCGCCACGCCGCCCCCCGGTCCTGCTGCCGGAGGCATCCCAGATGGCATCTCTGCATCCCAGACGCCGCCAGTCACCAGGGGGCGCTTCGGCCGGGTCATCCGTTTGCCCCGCAAACTGACCCTTCAGGTGCGCGGCGATTCTGGGGGGGCACGTGTGGTGGACACGAAAGCACTGACGCGGTGACATCACCCCGCACACCAAGTGGGGATGGGCCACGCCAGGGAGAGAGGCGTGGCCTCACGATATACGCGGAGCGCGCAGCCCTGAGCAGCTTAGTGCTGCAGTTTGAGTACTGTTACGTGGTCCCCTCGGTGAATACCTGGTCTCGGTGACCCCCGGACCGTGAGAGGAACTCCGCCAGCAAGCTGTATTATATATGCGCTTTCGCCACGCAATCCATATGAATTTCACCCAGGAGACAACTGAAGTTCAAGGATATATTTCCAATGGTAATGATACCATACAATTTCAATGACACAACCACGGAGATTTTCCCCGAGCAATCAACAATACACAATCATCACCAATTCCCAATTCACAATCAATTCCCTAGGATTAAGATGGCCATCTTATACATGTGTGTCCCGGTGAGTACTCACACCCCCTTTCGGTCTCTGCTCCTCACAATGTCTCTGGGCCCCTCCAGACCAAGATACTGCTACTGGTCGGCGTCTCCGCACTCGGGTGGTTGAACGAACCCCGGGTGGACGTTCCTCCACCGGGCAGGTATCGTACCGGGGCAGCTGCTGCAGCGCACACCTCCTTGCCAAGCAACGGGGCAAAACCCAGCGCGGCTTCCAACGCGCGCGAGGCCCCAAAGTGCGACCCGTACGCGTCCTTGTAGACGGGGCAAACTGTGCCGGACGCTTGGTTCCGTGCACGCACTCACGGTGACTTGCCGTGTCAAAAGGTAGTTACGCGTCCAGGTAACTCCTCTCGCCAGACGGGTTTCGGAACGCTGCTTGTTCACGCAGCGCAAGGTCGATCCCACCTTTCGTCGGAGCGGGCGAGGAAGAATAAGAATCGTCCTTTTCCTCGTGTCTTTTCTTCTTCCGTTTCCGGTCACTTCCGTTTCCGGCCACTCCCTCAGAAGGGCTCCTGACCCTCCAACCACAACAACTACACAACAACTTAATATACTACACACGGATAAGCAAAGACCTGAATGGTAATTCACATACATTCACGTAAATATGTAACACTCCCCCCCTTCCAGAAAGAAAGTTTGAACCCAGCGAAAACTTTCTTTGCCGGCCAATTTGGAGAAACAAACCAGATAACTCAACCCCCCCCCCCCCCACATTATCCGTTCCCCCCGGGCACAGTTATCACTTAATAATAAAGCAACCAAAATTTCACCACAACCCCTCCAGATTACTCCCTCTGGACTAAGTACCAACAACGACATTGTCCCTGCCAAATCAAACTCCATCTCATGACCCTCTGACTTTGACCGTCAGTTTCTTGGGAATGAAGGTTAAGGGGTTGATCAAAGATCCAAAGTTAAGCAACTCGATAGCACTTTTTCCGGGAGGCCAAGCCGAGTATTCACTACATGGATGCCTTTAGGAACGCGGAGTTCACGGTTAGTCCGTGCAGGAAAGTTCTCTACATGGGCGCCTTGAGGAACGTGGAGTTCACGGTTAGTCCGTGCATGAAAGTTCACTACATGGACGCCTTTAGGAACGGCGTTCACGGTTAATTCGTGTAGGAATCTTGGCTCGGCGGCTCCGCCGCCTTCAGTGCTTCAACTTCTCAGAACTTCCCTAATAATTAGGGTGGGACCACTGGTCCCTGTAGTCCCATGAATAGCGGTCTCCTTCTCGGCCACTACTTTGCCAATCCTTCCTTCGGGAGCGGCCGTAACTCAGGGAGCCTCCATAATAATATTGATTGCGGCCACCACCAAAACTACCGCCCAGTTGTCCTCTCCTGTAGACCTCTCGACGCCTACGAAATGCCTTCCCTACTGTTATGGTCCGACCCTCCAAATCCTTGCCATTCCAATTCTTCTCTGCCTCTCTGGCGTCTTTTGTGCTGGCAAACGTGACAAAGCCGAACCCTCTTGACTGTTGCGTTTCCCAGTCTCTTACCAACCGCACTTCCACCAGCGGCCCATATCTGTTGAAGACAGAGGTCAGAACTTCTTCCTCTGTTTTGAAGTTCAGTCCCCCTACAAATAACTTGGCACTTTTGTCGCCATCCCGAGCTGGTGTGGTGTTATTTTCCCTGCTGGGCTCTTTACCAACCCTCAGGTTACCATAAACTTGACCCCCGGCCAAATCATTCCCGATAACCACAGATACACCCTCTACAGGAAGCGTGGCTTGTAAACCGACGGTGACCGGTCCTGACACCAAATCGGACTCCAACTGGATGACCTGAAGGGGAGCACTAACACCGCCCCCGATCCCCTGTAAACGAACACTATCCCCCGTTGCCGTCTCCTCGGACCATGGCAAAATGCCTTCAAGCATTAAAGATTGATGGGCCCCTGTGTCCCTCAATATCCTAACCGGTCTCCGGTTAGTCGAGGCTCCATCCAGTGACACAAACCCCTCTGAAATAAATGGTTGGTAACCCTTTTGATGGCGATTTCTTACGCTAGCCATCGCATTCGGAGTTGTAATAGTCGGACTCCGCTCTGGGTTATCCCTTTTCATGAGGTAACAACTGGACATCAAGTGTCCAGGTTTCTTGCAAAACGCGCAAGTAGGCCCGGAGGAAAAACTCGGGGTCTGCCTCGGTCCCCCCGAACTATAAGTTTGTCTTGGGCCCGCATCCCTCTGATTTCGAACCGGTGGGGTATCATAGTTGTCCCCATAATCATCTCGAGGCCGCCGCCATGTATGGTCGTTCTCCGCACCTGCTGTTCCCCACCTCCCCTGCGGAGATCTAGGCGAGGAGTTAGGTTCGTGGACCCCTATTCGGTGGGTTAAGGCATAATCATCTGCCATGGTGGCTGCGTCCCACAACTTTGGTACTTTCTTTTCCTGCAGGTACACTTTGATGTCCTCGTGGACACACTGCTGGAATTCCTCCACCAGGATCAAGTCCCGCAATGTTTCGAAGTCTTTCCCGACTCCTTTTGACTCACACCACCGATCAAACATGTTTTCTTTCACTCTGGCAAACTCCACATGAGTCTCACTCTCCCTCTTCCTGGCATTCCTGAATTTTTGCCTGTAAGCTTCCGGAACCAACTCATAGGCCTTGAGGATGTGCTTCTTCAGTACCTCATAATCTGCACATTGGTCCATTGGTAGCGCCGAATAAATTTCCTGAGCTTTCCCCACCAGCACACTTTGCACGAGTATGGTCCAGGCCTCCTCCGGCCAGTTTAATTGTCGAGCCACTTTCTCAAAGTGTGGAAAAAATTTTGCGACTTCTTTTTCACTGAACGGTGGAACCAGCCTCACATGTCTGCCCACATCCCAGGTTTTCTGGTTAGGTGTCGACCCCGTCAGCAAGGGTGGTGCCTCTCCCCGTTCTCTCATTAACTCCAGCTCCTTGAATTTGATTTCTTGCTGAAGCTCCATGTCACGTTCCTTTAATTCCCTTTCCGCTTTTCTCTCCTCTGCTTCGAGGTCCCTTGCAGCTCTCCTTTCCTCTGCTTGTTCCTTTTCTCTTCTTTCCTGGAGTTCTCTTTCCACTCTCCTTTCCTCGGTTCTTTCTTGTGCTGTTTTCTCTTCCAACCTTTCCTGGAGTTCTCGTTCCACTCTCCTTTCCTCTGCTTTTTTGTCTTCTAACCTTTCCTGGAGTTCTCGTTCCACTCTCCTTTCCTCTGCTTGTTTCTCTTCCCTCCTCTCTTCTGCTTTCCTTTCTTCTTCTTTAATCCGTTCCTGGCTCCGTAACTGCAACTCCAGTTTCCGGAGCTCAACGTCTTCTGGTTCTTCGGGTAGCCACTCCCAGGCTAACTCGTCCCATGTTCCTAATCCCACCATAGATTGTATCACCGTGGCCTGCAACTCTGCCTTCCTCAAATTAGTTCGGACCTCCAAGTTAAAATGTTTGGCCAATTTCAAGAGGTCCGACTTTAGCAACGCTCGGAACTGTGCCTCACTCGGTGTTACCCCAAAGTTCTGTGCCACAAACGCCATGGTGCCTATCGTTAACACCTGTTAACCTTCACCCAAGATTTTACCCCAATTTCTCAAATTTTTTTTTACCAATTAATAATTAATTAATAAATTTTAATTAATAAAAATTATTATTTTATTATTTTATACAATTTTAAATCCCGGACGTAGACCCAATTGCGAAACCGCAAATCGTAATTTGGACGAGCCCCCAATTCTGTTACGTGGTCCCCTCGGTGAATACCTGGTCTCGGTGACCCCCGGACCGTGAGAGGAACTCCGCCAGCAAGCTGTATTATATATGCGCTTTCGCCACGCAATCCATATGAATTTCACCCAGGAGACAACTGAAGTTCAAGGATATATTTCCAATGGTAATGATACCATACAATTTCAATGACACAACCACGGAGATTTTCCCCGAGCAATCAACAATACACAATCATCACCAATTCCCAATTCACAATCAATTCCCTAGGATTAAGATGGCCATCTTATACATGTGTGTCCCGGTGAGTACTCACACCCCCTTTCGGTCTCTGCTCCTCACAATGTCTCTGGGCCCCTCCGGACCAAGATACTGCTACTGGTCGGCGTCTCCGCACTCGGGCGGTTGAACGAACCCCGGGTGGACGTTCCTCCACCGGGCAGGTATCGTACCGGGGCAGCTGCTGCAGCGCACACCTCCTTGCCAAGCAACGGGGCAAAACCCAGCGCGGCTTCCAACGCGCGCGAGGCCCCAAAGTGCGACCCGTACGCGTCCTTGTAGACGGGGCAAAACCAAGCGCGGTTTGCAACGCGCGCGAGGCCCCAACGTGCGACCCGTACGCGTCCTTGTAGACGGGGCAAACTGTGCCGGACGCTTGGTTCCGTGCACGCACTCACGGTGACTTGCCGTGTCAAAAGGTAGTTACGCGTCCAGGTAACTCCTCTCGCCAGACGGGTTTCGGAACGCTGCTTGTTCACGCAGCGCAAGGTCGATCCCACCTTTCGTCGGAGCGGGCGAGGAAGAATAAGAATCGTCCTTTTCCTCGTGTCTTTTCTTCTTCCGTTTCCGGTCACTTCCGTTTCCGGCCACTCCCTCAGAAGGGCTCCTGACCCTCCAACCACAACAACTACACAACAACTTAATATACTACACACGGATAAGCAAAGACCTGAATGGTAATTCACATACATTCACATAAATATGTAACAGTACTTTGAATAAAGACTCTTTTATGAACCGCGTTGTCCGCTTGCTCTTTGCGTAAGCATTAACGTGCGCAGCATCGCGCTTTAATATCTTACAAAAGCAAATAAGAACATATCTTACAAAAGCAAATAAGTACATATCTTACAAAAGCAAATAAGTACATATCTTACAAAAGCAAAGAAGTACATATCTTACAAAAGCAAATAAGAACATATCTTACAAAAGCAAATAAGTAAATACCTTACAAAAGCAAATAAGTAAATATCTTACAAAAGCAAATAAGTAAATATCTTACAAAAGCAAATAAGAACATATCTTACAAAAGCAAATAAGAACATATTGTGGCGGACACAAAAGCCCACTGGCGTGGTGACATCATTCCACGCACCAAGTGGGCGGTGGCCACGCACCAGGGGTAGGCGTGGCCTCATGAGATACACCGGGCGCCCAGCCCGGAACAGGAGTGTTACAGTGCAGTCTTACAATAAAGATGTTTATATGTTACCGCTTGTCCGCTTCCTCCTTGCTCACAAGCAGCGCGCGTAACGCCGCGCTTTACTGGTGACCCTCGACGTTGGATCTGCCGTAGCGATCCTTCCGAACACGACGCCATGGCAATGGCGATTAAACTTCCCGAATTTTGGGAGGCCCAGGCCGAGGTCTGGTTCGTTCAAGCCGAAGCCCAGTTTCAGCTTCGGCGCCTCACCAACGACGACCTGCGCTACTGCCATGTCGTCGCCTCCCTCGGGCCCGGCACGGCCGCTCGAGTTGTGTCCGTCCTTCGCCACCCACCGGACGGCCACAAGTACGAGACACTCAAGCGGCTACTCCTAGCCACGTTCGGCCTCACGGACGACGCACGTGCCGACCGCCTCCTGGATCTCCCCGAGCTCGGTGAGACGCGCCCGTCGGTCCGAATGGACCATATGCTGTCCCTGTTGGGCGACGAGGCCCCCGGTTCGCTATTCCGGGTGCTTTTCCGTCGCCAACTTCCAGCGCAGGTTCGCCTCGCGTTGGCCGGGACCGGGCTAACGGAACCCCGAGCATTGGCGGCCGAGGCGGACAAGTACTTCGCCGCTTCGGACACGCGGGCGAGCGTTGGCGTGGCCGTCACGGCCTTCGACGCTGATGTTCCACAGCATCATCTTCTACAGCACGCTGATGTTCCACAGCATCATCTTCTACAGCACGCTGATGTTCCACAGCATCATCTTCTACAGCACGCTGATGTTCCACAGCATCATCTTCTACAGCACGCTGTGGTTCAGCAGCATGCTGATACGCACCTCGTGAACGCCGCCACGCCCCGCCCACCGCCGCGGCGAAAACCGCCACCGCGGGGAAACCCGTCGACTCCACCGGCCTGGCGGAGCCAGCCGCGCTCCTCCAGCTCCACCACCTGGTGCCGGTTCCACGCCAAGTTCGGCCACGAAGCTCGGCGGTGTCATCCGCCGTGCTCCTTCAACGGGTCGGGAAATGCCCGGGCCGGCGCTCAATTGTGGCGATGAGCGCCGGCCGTTCGAGCAGCCTGCTGTTCATAACGGACACCTTCTCCGGGCGCCGTTACCTGTGCGACACGGGAGCACAGGTGAGTGTCATTCCCGCCGGCACGTCAGACAAGCACGCCGCGGGTGGGGGCCCCGCGCTGCTTGCCGCGAACGGGACGCCCATCCGTACGTACGGAAAACGCTGCCTCTCTCTGCGGTTTGGAGGGCAGGTTTTCCGATGGACGTTCGTCACCGCCGACGTGCCCATGGCACTGCTTGGCGCGGACTTCCTGTGCGCTAATGGGCTCCTGGTCGACGTCAAGCGCAGACGGCTTGTCCAGGCCGAGACGTTCAGCTCGCTCGCATGTGCGTTGCCCAGCTCAACGAGCGGCTTGCCAAGCGGCTTGCCGAACGATTCGGTTCCGGCCACGTTGGTCTGCACGCTTCCGGCAGCGGACGCATTCACCCGCCTCCTCGCCGGCTTCCCGGCCCTCACGCGGCCCACCTTCTCGGCGGGGGCCGTCAAGCACGGGGTGGCCCATCACATCCCCACCGTCGGGCCACCGGTCTACGCCCGGGCACGCCGCCTCGAGCCGACGAAGCTGGCAGTGGCAAAAGCGGGGTTCGCTACCCTGGAGTGACTCGGCATCGTTCGGCGCTCAGAGAGCGCTTGGGCGTCGCCGCTGCACATCGTGCCGAAGCCCGGCGGGGGATGGCGACCGTGCGGGGACTATCGCCGTCTCAATGACGCCACGACTCCCGACCGCTACCCCGTCCCCCACATTCAGGACTTTTCCGCCCGTTTGGCGGGCAGGTCCTTCTTCTCGAAGGTGGACCTCATACGCGGCTACCATCAGGTCCCCGTCAGGCCGGAGGACGTCCCGAAGACGGCGGTCATCACGCCATTCGGACTCTTCGAGTTCCTGCGCATGCCCTTCGGTCTGAAGAATGCGGCTCAGGCGTTCCAGCGGCTGATGGACAGCGTCCTGCGCGACTTGGATTTTGTCTACGTCTACCTGGACGATATCCTCGTCGCCAGCGCGTCCCGCGAAGAGCACCTACGCCACCTCCGCACGCTCTTCGAACGCCTGGGCCAGCATGGCCTGATTGTGAACCCCGCAAAGTGCCGGTTCGGCGCCGCCACAATCGATTTTCTGGGGCACCGTGTCACCAGGCACGGCGCCGTCCCCCTGCCGGCCAAGGTGGAGGCGGTGAAGGGGTTTCCGCGCCCCCGCACGATCAGAGGGCTGCAGGAGTTCCTGGGCATGGTGAACTTTTACCATCGGTTCCTGCCCCGTATCGCCCAGCTCCTGCGCCCCCTGCACGAAGCTCTCCGAGGTAAGCCGGGCAAAGGCGACGTTACCTGGACCGAGCAGATGGACACGGCGTTCACGGGCGCGAAGCTCGCCTTGGCTAACGCCACCATGCTCGCGCACCCGGCGCCCGATGCACCGATCGCCCTCACCACCGATGCCTCGGACTACGCGGTGGGCGCGGTGCACGAGCAATGGGTGCGTGGAGCTTGGCAACCGCTGGCGTTCTTTAGCCGGCAGCTTCGCCCGCCCGAACGACGTTACAGTACCTTCGACCGCGAGTTGCTCGGACTTCACTTGGCGGTCAGGCACTTCCGCCATCTGCTCGAGGGCCGGGCGTTCACTGCCTTCGTCGACCACAAGCCGCTGATCTTCGCGATGGGCAAGGTCACCGAGCCGTGGTCGGCCCGGCAGCAGCGTCACCTCTCGGCCGTGTCCGAGTACACGACGGACATCCAGCACGTCGCGGGGAAGGACAACCCGGTGGCGGATTGCCTTTCCCGGGCCGTCGCCCATGCAGTCCACCTCGGCATCGACTATGCCCGGATGGCAGCGGACCAGGCCGCTGACCCCGACATCCAGGCCTTGCGGACCGCCGTCACGGGCCTCCGCGTCACCGAGGTGCCGTTCGACGGCGCGGGGGCGGCCCTCTTGTGCGACGTCTCCCTCGGGCGTCCTCGCCCCATTGTGCCCGCGGGCTGGCAGCGCCAGGTGTTTGACGCCATCCACGGCCTGTCCCACCCGGGCGCGGGGGCCTCCCAAAGGCTGATCGCCGACAAGTTCGTCTGGCATGGCCTCCGGAAGGCCGTCCGCGGCTGGGCCAGGACGTGCCTCGCGTGCCAGCGCGCCAAGGTGCACCGGCACACCCAGGCCCCGTTGGCCCCGTTCACGGTGCCGGAACGCCGGTTTGACCACGTCCACGTGGACCTGGTGGGACCTCTGCCCCCCTCGCGGGGTTTCACCTACGTCCTCACCATGGTGGACCGCACCACCCGGTGGCCAGAGGCCGTGCCCTTGGCGTCGACAACGGCGGCCGATGTCGCGCAGGCTTTCATCGCCACCTGGGTCGCCCGGTTCGGCGCCCCCTCAGACATCTCATCCGACCGCGGCCCCCAGTTCACCTCGGAGCTCTGGGGGGCGGTTGCGCAGGGGCTCGGGGTCCGGCTGCACCGAACCACGGCCTACCACCCCCAGGCTAACGGCCTGTGTGAGCGATTTCACCGCTCATTGAAGGCCGCGCTCCGGGCCACCCTCCGCGACGGCGGCTGGGTCGACAGGCTCCCCTGGGTCCTGCTGGGCCTCCGGACGGCGCCCAAGGAGGACCTGCGCGCATCCGCGGCGGAGTTGGTCTTCGGGCACCCGCTGCGGGTGCCGGGCGAGTTCCTCCCCGACTCCACGGCACCATGGTCCGCGGCACAGCAGCGCTCCGCTCTGCAAGAGACCGCCCAGAGGTTCGCCCCGGTGCCAACGGCATGCCACGGGCACCCACCGACGCACGTCGCCCCGGAGCTTCGCACGGCGGAGTACGTCTTCGTCCGCCACGATGCCCATCGGACACCACTGCGGCCCCCGTACGACGGGCCTTTCTGCGTGCTGGAGACCGGGGCGAAGCACTTCACCCTGGACATCGGCGGTACTCCTGACCGCGTTTCGGTAGACCGCCTCAAGCCGGCCCACCTCGATGTGGACCATCCTCCGCCAGTGGCCCGACCCCCACGTCGGGGCCGCCCTCCTGCGGGCGGACCCCCGGCACCGCCCAGCCCCGCCGCCACGGCGCCCCCCGGTCCTGCACCCATCCCAGGGGCAGCCAGGGGCATCCCACCTGGTATCCCTGTACCCCGGACGCCGCCGATCGCCAGGGGGCGCTTCGGCCGGGTCATTCGTCTACCCCGCAAACTGGCCCTCCAGGTGCGCGGGAATTCTGGGGGGGCGCGTGTGGCGGACACAAAAGCCCACTGGCGTGGTGACATCATTCCACGCACCAAGTGGGCGGTGGCCACGCACCAGGGGTAGGCGTGGCCTCATGAGATACACCGGGCGCCCAGCCCGGAACAGGAGTGTTACAGTGCAGTCTTACAATAAAGATGTTTATATGTTACCGCTTGTCCGCTTCCTCCTTGCTCACAAGCAGCGCGCGTAACGCCGCGCTTTAATATCTTACAAAAGCAAATAAGAACATATCTTACAAAAGCAAATAAGTAAATATCTTACAAAAGCAAATAAGTAAATATCTTACAAAAGCAAATAAGTACATATCTATCTATAATTCCAGCAATCTCTGTGTGTGTGTGTGTGTGTCTGTGTGTGTGTGTGTCTGTGTGTGTGTGTGTTTGTCTGTGACCGCTGTTTCTCGACAACCACGGGTCCGATATACTTGAAACTTGCCAGGTATATTGCTGGGGACCCGAGGATGTGCCTTTTCAAGGTTTTAAATTAATCGCAGAAGTAGTTACCGAGCTATGTCCAAAAAACGATTCAACCAATCAGAGAGCAGCGAGCTATCACGTGTGCCGAACGTGGCGAACAGACTCTGCCTCGGATGGCACATTTGAGAGCGTATTCATTTATTTCCCGTCGGCAAACTATGTTGGCGCTATGTTGGCGTTAAACGATGTTTTAAAACTAATTAAAACTAATTTGCGATTCTTTCGCTTTCCTGCGATATGCGACCTTCCGGAGCTCCTGTGAGAGCGTGCGCCATTACGGATAGTACGGGTACGGGCATGCCATATGTTGGCGTTAAACTATGTTTTAAAACTAATTAAAACCATTTCATGTAAATAGAGGGGGGGGGGGGGGATTGTCACTGTACTCGCAAGCCGTTCGCCGTTCGCTTTGGCGTTGCGAATGACCCAAAACATTTCATGGACCAAACCATTTCATGTAAAGCGTTCGCCGTTCGCTTTGGCGTTGCGAATGGGCCAAAACATTTCATGTAAATAGAGGGGGGGGATATAATTTTAGATATATATATAGTACGGGCATGCCCTAGTCTTACAAAAGCAAATAAGTAAATATCTTACAAAAGCAAATAAGAACATATCTTACAAAAGCAAATAAGTAAATATCTTACAAAAGCAAATAAGTAAATATCTTACAAAAGCAAATAAGTAAATATCTTACAAAAGCAAATAAGTAAATATCTTACAAAAGCAAATAAGAACATATCTTACAAAAGCAAATAAGTAAATATCTTACAAAAGCAAATATGAGCATATCTTACAAAAGCAAATAAGTAAATATCTTACAAAAGCAAATAAGTAAATATCTTACAAAAGCAAATAAGAACATATCTTACAAAAGCAAATAAGTAAATATCTTACAAAAGCAAATAAGTAAATATCTTACAAAAGCAAATAAGAACATATCTTACAAAAGCAAATAAGTAAATATCTTACAAAAGCAAATAAGAACATATCTTACAAAAGCAAATAAGTAAATATCTTACAAAAGCAAATAAGTAAATATCTTACAAAAGCAAATAAGTAAATATCTTACAAAAGCAAATAAGAACATATCTTACAAAAGCAAATAAGAACATATCTTACAAAAGCAAATAAGAACATATCTTACAAAAGCAAATAAGTAAATATCTTACAAAAGCAAATAAGTCCATATCTTACAAAAGCAAATAAGTACATATCTTACAAAAGCAAATAAGTAAATATCTTACAAAAGCAAATAAGTAAATATCTTACAAAAGCAAATCAGTACATATCTTACAAAAGCAAATAAGTAAATATCTTACAAAAGCAAATAAGTAAATAGATAGCTTTCAAAAGCAAATAAGTAAATATCTTACAAAAGCAAATAAGTAAATAGCTTACAAAAGCAAATAAGTACATATCTTACAAAAGCAAATAAGTAAATATCTTACAAAAGCAAATAAGAACATATCTTACAAAAGCAAATAAGTAAATATCTTACAAAAGCAAATAAGTACATATCTTACAAAAGCAAATAAGTAAATATCTTACAAAAGCAAATAAGTAAATATCTTACAAAAGCAAATAAGTAAATATCTTACAAAAGCAAATAAGTAAATATCTTACAAAAGCAAATAAGTACATATCTTACAAAAGCAAATAAGTAAATATCTTACAAAAGCAAATAAGTAAATATCTTACAAAAGCAAATAAGTAAATAGATAGCTTTCAAAAGCAAATAAGTAAATATCTTACAAAAGCAAATAAGTAAATAGCTTACAAAAGCAAATAAGTACATATCTTACAAAAGCAAATTAGTAAATATCTTACAAAAGCAAATAAGAACATATCTTACAAAAGCAAATAAGTAAATATCTTACAAAAGCAAATAAGTACATATCTTACAAAAGCAAATAAGTAAATATCTTACAAAAGCAAATAAGTAAATATCTTACAAAAGCAAATAAGTAAATATCTTACAAAAGCAAATAAGTAAATATCTTACAAAAGCAAATAAGTAAATATCTTACAAAAGCAAATAAGTAAATATCTTACAAAAGCAAATAAGTAAATATCTTACAAAAGCAAATAAGTACATATCTTACAAAAGCAAATAAGTAAATATCTTACAAAAGCAAATAAGTAAATATCTTACAAAAGCAAATAAGTAAATAGATAGCTTTCAAAAGCAAATAAGTAAATATCTTACAAAAGCAAATAAGTAAATAGCTTACAAAAGCAAATAAGTACATATCTTACAAAAGCAAATAAGTAAATATCTTACAAAAGCAAATAAGAACATATCTTACAAAAGCAAATAAGTAAATATCTTACAAAAGCAAATAAGTACATATCTTACAAAAGCAAATAAGTAAATATCTTACAAAAGCAAATAAGTAAATATCTTACAAAAGCAAATAAGTAAATATCTTACAAAAGCAAATAAGTAAATATCTTACAAAAGCAAATAAGTAAATATCTTACAAAAGCAAATAAGTAAATATCTTACAAAAGCAAATAAGTAAATATCTTACAAAAGCAAATAAGTAAATATCTTACAAAAGCAAATAAGTAAATATCTTACAAAAGCAAATAAGAACATATCTTACAAAAGCAAATAAGAACATATCTTACAAAAGCAAATAAGTAAATATCTTAAAAAAGCAAATAAGAACATATCTTACAAAAGCAAATAAGAAAATATCTTTAAAAAGCAAATAAGTAAATATCTTAAAAAAGCAAATAAGAACATATCCTACAAAAGCAAATAAGTAAATATCTTAGAAAAGCAAATAAGTAAATATCTTACAAAAGCAAATAAGTAAATATCTTACAAAAGCAAATAAGTAAATATCAAAAGCTTTTCATTCCTCCACATAAGTCTGGAATCAAATAGTTCCTGGTGTAAAATTGATCATTTGTACACTTTTTGTTTATTAACTGAAGAGATTGCATCAAAAGTGAAGACTTACTCCATAATTTATATGAAATACTGCGAAAACCAGAAATATGGTTCCAAATTTAGAAAATTGGATTGGCCTGTTTAGCGTTCCTATCAAAATCCATTATGCTGGGATATCAGGTTAGACTCACCCCTCATGTACTGTGTTGATTTGTCCATAATCTACTAATGTCCTTGTGATTCAAGTAAATGCATAATGACGTCCACCAAAGTGTTTGTCTTGCATGTGCTGGATGTACAAACCCCTTCTGAGGCTTAAAATGAAAAACAATAAATTTGACACGTAAAAGGTAGGTCAGCGTAATGTGAATGCATGAACAACCTGAAACCAGTTCCACCTTCTGAAACCCACCCACGTGTAGAGATAGCAGCCAACAACAACTTGCGCGTGCACACACACACACACACACACACACACACACACACACACACACACACACACACGCACACACACGCAAACACACACACACACACGCACGCACGCAAACACGCACACACACGCGCACGCACACGCATGCACACATGCGCACGCACGAGCACACACACACACACACGCACACGCACGCATGCATGCACACACGCACGCACACACACACGCAAGCACACGCACGCACGCACACGCACGCACACACACACACACACGCACACACGCACGCATGCACACATGTGCACACACACACGCACGCACATGCATGCACACACACACGCACACGGATGCACACATACACGCACACATGCACACACATGCGCACACACGTGCACACATACGCGCACACACAACATGGTGAATTAAAATGTCCAGCAGCCAATCACGGTTTATCAAAAAGAAATAGAAACACGGAAGGAGTATAATGTGCAAACACCTCTCTGTAATTCAGAAACAGTCCATCATTACCCATAATGGATTTTTTTATGAAAGAAAAATTCCAACCTGTGGAATCGATATATTTGATCGATATAATTGGCCAAGGCAAACTTGATCGTAGGCAAAATAACATATGCCTTACTACAAACCACAAAACTGAGGTTCATAAAAATAACAAGTATAGCAAGTACAGTCGAAGCAGCGGCTTTACCTGTTTACAACTCAATGACACACTATATATATATATACAGTCACGTGAAAAAGTAAGTACACCCCATGTAAAGTTTTGACTTTTTCAACATATTTCAACATACAGCTATTTGATCTTCATTTCAACAATATTGATAGATAAAGGTGATATAATATAACAAATATCATGAAACATTTACATTTTGTAGTCCATTGTATCTATCTATAATTCCACTAATCTCTGTGTGTATGTTTGTTTGTATGTTTGTATGTTTGTCTGTGACCGCTGTTTCTCGACAACTACCGGTCCGATATACTTGAAACTTGCCAGGTATATTGCTGGGGACCCGAGGATGTGCCTTTTCAAGGTTTTAAATTAATCGCAGAAGTAGTTACCGAGCTATGTCCAAAAAACGATTCAACCAATCAGAGAGCAGCGAGGTATCACGTGTGCCGAACGTGGCGAACAGACTCTGCCTCGGATGGCACATTTGAGAGCGTATTCATTTATTTCACGTTGGAAAACTATGTTGGCGTTAAACTATGTTTTAAAACTAATTAAAACTACTTTGCGATTCATCGTAACTGCGATTCGTAACTGCCGTTCGCTTTGGCTTTGCGAATGGACCAAACCATTTCATGTAAATAGAGGGGGGGGATTGTCACCGTACTCGCAAGCCGTTCGCTTTGGACCAAACCATTTCATGTAAATAGAGGGGGGGGATATAATTTTAGATATAGATATAGTACGGGCATGCCCTAGTAATTTAAATAAACGTAAATGCAAATTTCGCATGTGGAAAAAGTAAGTACACCCTTGGCTCTAATAGGTGGTATTGCCCCCTTTGGCAGAAACAACCTCAAGTAGGCGTTTCTTATAACTGTCTACCAGTCTCTGACATCGACTGGGAGAAATTTTTGCCCACTCCTCCATGCAGAATTTTTTCAGCTGTGCGATGTTTGAGGGGTTTCTTGCATGCACAGCTCGTTTCAAATCCCCCCACAACATCTCGATGGGATTTAGAACCGGGCTTTGACTTGGCCATTCCAGAACCCTCCATTTCTTTCTATTCAGCTATTCCTTGGTGGATTTACTGGTATGTTTAGGGTCATTGTCTTGTTGCAAGGTACACCTTCAGTTGAGCTTCAACTTTCCGACAGATGGCCTCACATTATCCTCAAGCATCCTCTGGTACAATGAAGAATTCATAGTGGATTCTATGATGGTGAGCTGCCCAGGCCCTGATGCAGCAAAGCTGCCCCAAACCATAATATTTCCACGACCATGCTTTACAGTTGGTATCAGGTTCTTGTGGTCAAATGCTGTCGTTGGTTTTCACCAAACATGTCTTCTGGTACTGTGGCCAAATAGCTCTACCTTTGACTCATCTGTCCAGAGCATATTGTTCCAGAAGTGCTGGTCTTTGCCTCGGTGTTCATTGGCAAACTTTAGTCTTGCCCTGATGTTCTTTCTGGACAGCAAAGGTTTCCTCCTGGCACACCTCCCATGTAGATCAAATTTGTGCAGCCTCTTTCTAATGGTAGACTCGTGCAATTTGACATCAACAGTGGCAAGAGCTACCTGTAGGTCCCGTGATGACATTCTGGGGTTCTTAGAGACTTCTTTCAGCATCTTGCTGTCTGCTCTCGGGCTGAACTTGCTGGGGCGGCCTGGCCTGAACAAGTTGGCAGTTGTTTGGAATCTTCTCCTCTTGCAGATGATCTTCCGGACAGTCGAATGTTTGATTTCAAAATTGTTTGGAGATCTTTTAAAATCCCTTCCCAGACTCGTAGGCATCTATAACCTTCTTTCTGAAGGCCTTAGAGAGAGAGCTCTTTTGATCTAGGCATGGTGATGCCGCACACTTTTTTTTCTTTTTTTTGTATACAAGGTCGAGGCTCGTGTAAGAGCTGACGTATTAAACGCAAAAAAAGACAAACAGACACACAAAACATAAAATGAAGGGAGCGGGAGACAAGAGGGGCAGAGAGAGGGAAACACACAAACACAACAGTAGAGAGCAGGGTTCAACAACAAAGAGCAAACCAAACTAAATGTCTGAGGTTTAAATAAGACAGGTTCCTCCAAGATCCTCTCCAACGATGTTCTCATCATTTGCACCTGAGCTGGTGCACCTGATTCTAATTTTAGGTATTTGAAGTATTGATAAACTTTGGGTTGTACTTACTTTTTCCACATGCGAAATTTGCATTTATGTTCATTTAAATTATACAATGGACTACAAAATGTAAATGTTTCATGATATTTGTTACATTATATTGTGGCGGACACAAAAGCCCACTGGCGTGGTGACATCATCCCGCGCACCGAGTGGGCGGTGGCCACGCCCGAGGGCTAGGCGTGGCCTCATGATATACACCGGGCGCCCAGCCCAGAGCGGGCCAGTGTTACAGTGAGCTCCTACAATAAAGATGTTTATAAGTTACCGCTTGTCCGCTTCCTCCTTGCTCACAAGCAGCGCGCGTAACGCCGCGCTTTACTGGTGACCCCCTCGACGTTGGATCTGCCGGAGCGATCCTTCCACACGCGACGCCATTGCCATGGCCAACTTCGTCAAACTTCCGGAATTTTGCGAGGCTCAGGCCGAAGTCTGGTTCGTCCAGGCCGAAGCCCAATTTCAGCTTCGGCGCCTCACCGGCGATGACACGCGCTATTGCCACGTCGTCGCCTCCCTCGGGCCCGGCACGGCCGCTCGAGTTGTGTCCGTCCTTCGCCACCCACCGGACGGCCACAAGTACGAGGCACTCAAGCGGCTACTCCTAGCCACGTTCGGCCTCACGGACGACGCACGGGCCGACCGCCTCCTGGATCTACCCGAGCTCGGTGACACGCGCCCGTCGGTCCGAATGGACCATATGCTGTCACTGTTGGGCGACGAAGCCCCCGGTTCCCTATTCCGGGCGCTTTTCCGGCGCCAACTTCCAGCGCAGGTTCGCCTCGCGTTGGCCGGGACCGGGCTAACGGAACCCTGAGCATTGGCAGCCGAGGCGGACAGGTACTTCGCCGCTTCGGACACGCGGGCGAGAGTCGGCGTGGCCGGCACGGCCCTCGAGGCTGATGCTGCTGCCGGGCCTCCTGCTGCTGCCTCCCATGCTGCTGTTCCACAGCATCAGCTTCTACAGCATACGCAGCATGCGTATATGCACCTCGTGAACGCCGCCACGCCCCGCCCACCGCCGCGGCGAAAACCACCACCACGGGGAAACCCGCCAACTCCACCGGCCTGGCGGAGCCAGCCGCGCTCCTCCAGCTCCACCACCTGGTGCTGGTTCCACGCCAAGTTCGGCCACGAAGCTCGGCAGTGTCATCCGCCATGCTCCTTCAACAGGTCGGGAAACGCCCGGGCCGGCGCTCAATAGTGGCGATGAGCGCCGGCCGTTCGAGCAGCCTGCTGTTCATAACGGACACCTTCTCCGGGCGCCGTTACCTGTGCGACACGGGAGCGCAGGTGAGTGTCATTCCCGCCGGCACGTCAGACAAGCACGCCGCGGGTGGGGGCCCCGCGCTGCTTGCCGCGAACGGGACGCCCATCCGTACGTACGGAAAACGCTGCCTCTCTCTGCGGTTTGGAGGGCAGGTTTTCCGATGGACGTTCGTCACCGCCGACGTGCCCATGGCACTGCTTGGCGCGGACTTCCTGTGCGCTAATGGGCTCCTGGTCGACGTCAAGCGCAGACGTCTTGTCCAGGCCGAGACGTTCAGCTCGCTCGCTTGTGCGTTGCCCAGCTCAACGAGCGGCTTGCCAAGCGGCTTGCCGAACGGTTCGGTTCCGCCCACATTGGTCTGTACGCTTCCCGCAGCGGACGCATTCACCCGCCTCCTCGCCGGCTTCCCGGCCCTCACGCGGCCCACCTTCTCGGCGGGGGCCATCAAGCACGGGGTGGCCCATCACATCCCCACCGTCGGGCCACCGGTCTACGCCCGGGCACGCCGCCTCGAGCCGACGAAGCTGGCGGTGGCAAAAGCGGATTTCGCTACCCTGGAGCGACTCGGCATCGTTCGGCGCTCAGAGAGCGCTTGGGCGTCGCCGCTGCACATCGTGCCGAAGCCCGGCGGGGGATGGCGACCCTGCGGGGACTATCGCCGTCTCAATGACGCCACGACTCCCGACCGCTACCCCGTCCCCCACATTCAGGACTTTTCCGCCCGTTTGGCGGGCAGGTCCTTCTTCTCGAAGGTGGACCTCATACGCGGCTACCATCAGGTCCCCGTCAGGCCGGAGGACGTCCTGAAGACGGCGGTCATCACGCCATTCGGACTCTTCGAGTTCCTGCGCATGCCCTTCGGTCTGAAGAATGCGGCTCACGCGTTCCAGCGACTGATGGACAGCATCCTGCGCGACTTGGATTTTGTCTACATCTACCTGGATGATATCCTCGTCGCCAGCGCGTCCCGCGAAGAGCACCTACGCCACCTCCGCACGCTCTTCGAACGCCTGGGCCAGCATGGCCTGATTGTGAACCCCGCAAAGTGCCGGTTCGGCGCGGCCACAATTGATTTTCTGGGGCACCGTGTCACCAGGCACGGAGCCGTCCCCCTGCCGGCCAAGGTGGAGGCGGTGAAGGGGTTTCCGCGCCCCCGCACGATCAGAGGGCTGCAGAAGTTCCTGGGCATGGTGAACTTTTACCATCGGTTCCTGCCCCGTATCGCCAAGCTCCTGCGCCCCCTGCACGAAGCTCTCCGAGGTAAGCCAGGCAAATGCGACGTTACCTGGACCGAGCAGATGGACACGGCGTTCACGGGCGCGAAGCTCGCCTTGGCTAACGCCACCATGCTCGCGCACCCGGCGCCCAATGCACCGATCGCCCTCACCACCGATGCCTCGGACTACGCGGTGGGTGCGGTGCACGAGCAATGGGTGCGTGGAGCTTGGCAACCGCTGGCGTTCTTTAGCCGGCAGCTTCGCCCGCCCGAACGCCGTTACAGTACCTTTGACCGCGAGTTGCTCGGACTTCACTTGGCGGTCAGGCACTTCCGCCATCTGCTCGAGGGCCGTGCGTTCACTGCCTTCGTCGACCACAAGCCGCTGATCTTCGCGATGGGCAAGGTCACCGAGCCGTGGTCGGCCCGGCAGCAGCGTCACCTCTCGGCCGTGTCCGAGTACACGACGGACATCCAGCACGTCGCGGGGAAGGACAACCCGGTGGCGGATTGCCTTTCCCGGGCCGTCGCCCACGCAGTCCACCTCGGCATCGACTATGCCCGGATGGCAGCGGACCAGGCTGCTGACCCCGACGTCCAGGCCTTGCGGACCGCCGTCACGGGCCTCCGCGTCACCGAGGTGCCGTTCGACGGTGCGGGCGCGGCCCTCTTGTGCGACGTCTCCCTCGGGCGTCCTCGCCCCATCGTGCCCGCGGGCTGGCAGCGCCAGGTGTTTGACGCCATCCACGGCCTGTCCCACCCGGGCGCGAGGGCCTCCCAAAGGCTGATCGCCGACAAGTTCGTCTGGCATGGCCTCCGGAAGGCCGTCCACGGCTGGGCCAGGACGTGCCTCGCGTGCCAGCGCGCCAAGGTGCACCGGCACACCCAGGCCCCGTTGGGCCCGTTCACGGTGCCGGAACGCCGGTTTGACCACGTCCACGTGGACCTGGTGGGACCTCTGCCCCCCTCGCGGGGTTTCACCTACGTCCTCACCATGGTGGACCGCACCACCCGGTGGCCTGAGGCCGTGCCCTTGGCGTCGACAACGGCGGCCGATGTCGCGCAGGCTTTCATCGCCACCTGGGTCGCCCGGTTCGGCGCCCCCTCAGACATCTCATCCGACCGCGGCCCCCAGTTCACCTCGGAGCTCTGGGGGGCGGTTGCGCAGGGGCTCGGGGTCCGGCTGCACCGAACCACGGCCTACCACCCCCAGGCTAACGGCCTGTGTGAGCGATTTCACCGCTCATTGAAGGCCACGCTCCGGGCCACCCTCCGCGACGGCGGCTGGGTCGACAGGCTCCCCTGGGTCCTGCTGGGCCTCCGGACGGCGCCCAAGGAGGACCTGCGCGCATCCGCGGCGGAGTTGGTCTTCGGGCAACCGCTGCGGGTGCCGGGGGAATTCCTCCCCGACTCCACGGAACCATGGTCCGCGGCACAGCAGCGCTCCGCTCTGCAAGAGACCGCCCAGAGGTTCGCCCCGGTGCCAACGGCATACCACGGGCACCCACCGACGCACGTCGCCCCGGACCTTCGCGCGGTGGAGTACGTCTTCGTCCGCCACGATGCCCATCGGACACCACTGCGGCCCCCGTAAGACGGGCCTTTCCGCGTGCTGGAGACCGGGGCGAAGCACTTCACCCTGGACATCGGCGGTACTCCTGACCGCATTTCGGTAGACCGCCTCAAGCCGGCCCACCTCGATGTGGACCATCCACCGCCAGTGGCCCGACTCCCACGTCGGGGCCGCCCTCCTGCGGGCGGACCCCCGGCACCACCCAGCCCCGCCGCCACGCCGCCCCCCGGTCCTGCACCCATCCCAGGGGCAGCCAGGGGCATCCCACCTGGCATCCCTGCACCCCGGACACCGCCGATCGCCAGGGGGCGCTTCGGCCGGGTCATTCGTCTGCCCCGCAAACTGGCCCTCCAGGTGCGTGGGAATTCTGGGGGGGCGCGTGTGGCGGACACAAAAGCCCACTGGCGTGGTGACATCATCCCGCGCACCGAGTGGGCGGTGGCCACGCCCGAGGGCTAGGCGTGGCCTCATGATATACACCGGGCGCCCAGCCCGGAGCGGGCCAGTGTTACATTGAGCTCCTACAATAAAGATGTTTATAAGTTACCGCTTGTCCGCTTCCTCCTTGCTCACAAGCAGCGCGCGTAACGCCGCGCTTTAATATCACCTTTATCTATCAATATTGTTGAAATGAAGATCAAATAGCTGTATGTTGAAATATGTTGGAAAATTCAAAACTTTGCATGGGGTGTACTTACTTTTTCACGTGACTGAATATATATATATATGACCCTTGACCCTTATAATTTATAAATACGTCATTATGCATTCGAGGATGGAAGTTTAAAGGGGGAAACGCAGCTCATTTACCACTGAACGCAACAACTTGAACAACGAATTATTTTAAATCGGTGCTTTATGATTCAAGGTTTACAGTTGTTTATGGAGGATCAAAGTTTTCAGAGCAGGTGATTAATCTGACCTCGACTCTGTTTTGATCAATTAACCGAATTAAATGTGGGAGGAATTGATTTTGGCACCTTTCTTTTCCATACGTGCTCTGCTTTATGGATCAATGGAGTTGACATTTCTGAATCACAGAAAAATGGTCACAAGGCAATAATTTATTTCCCCTGCGTACGGTCCATAAATAAAAGTGAACATCCATACTGGTAACACATGACGTCATCAGGCCCACTATTTTCCACATAGAAAACCTCAAGTTGGGGATCATGGGGTACATGGATATTGGCAGGCCTGATAGGTATAACTGAGGTATGGATGGGTGATTGTGTATTTTAGTGTAGTGATGTCTTTGAGAGGGTCTCATAGAAAGGTAAATATGTTGTAGGTGTTTACTGCTTCCTCATCCTGCAAGTCTAACCCACAATAAAAAAAAATAACAATTACAATGGCTGCCGCATGATGGGAAACGGATTAAAGTCTCCACACAGCCAAAGGGCATTTTCAAACACACACACACCATCCTGTGCCCCCTCCACTCCACTCCCCAGTGAAATTAAGTTGATAAACTGATACATGGAATTGATGCGGTGTTGGCAAATGGCCTCCCACTTTCTTAAAAGTTCCTTAAATGTCCTTGAAAGTTCATTTTGCCTGAAAATATTTCACTCTCGGAAGCTTATTGTGGGATTGCTGTATATCTTAACCATGAATGATAGAAAATACAGTGGTGTCCAGTTGATTGTTTCCCTTCATTGTCAATATTTGATGCGGATATTCCATTCACCCCCAAACACTCCGAAGAATGGAATTTTTCATGAATCGGGATTAGACATATTTACCTCCGCTACCAAAGGTGGATGGAGGTTATGTTTTCACCCCTGTTTGTCCGTTTGTGAACAAAATATCTCAAAATGTTGTGGACGAATTCGGACAAAATTTGGCAGAGATGTAGCGCATGTGACAAGGACGAAATGATGAGATGTTGGTGAAGATCCGGATTCGGATCCGGCTACTAGAATAGTTTAAATGATTTTTCACCAATGGGATATCGTGCCAAAAACGATACATAGCAGGATATCTCAAAAAGTTATAGATGGATTTGTACGAAACTTGGTAGACCGGTTGGGTGTCTGACAAGGACGAATCGATTCGATTTTGGTGAAGATTTCAATATGGATTCTGATATGAGAATTATTTAATTTTTTAAGCAATTCTTCACCATTGGGAGATTGGGCCAAAAACGATACATAGCAGAATATCTCAAAATGTTGTGGACAGATTTGGACGAAACTTGGTGGACCAGTTGGGTATCTGACAAGGACGAATCGATTCGATTTTGGTGAAGATCTGAATTTGGATTCGGATATGAGAATTATTTAATTTTTAACCAATTCTTCACCATTGGGAGATGGGGCCAAAAACGACACATAGCAGAATATCGCAAGAAGGTATGGATGGATTTGGACGAAACTTATTGGACAGGTTGTGTGTGTGACAAGGACGAATCGATTAAATTTTGGTGAAGATCCGGATCCAGCTAGTAGAATTTTTTAAAGTGATTCTTCACCATTGAGTGATATGGCCAACCATGCGGAGGTATGCCCTCTACTGAGTGCCGTTCTAGTTTGATCTATTTTCATCACTTTTCGGTACACTAAATTTTTTGAGAAATTTGTCCTGGTGGAGGAGTTTTGAAAGGTACTTGTAATTATGTTGGAGTTTTGGTATTGGTTGAACTTCTACTAACACATTTGGGTGAACTGACCAGGTCAAAGCTTATGAAAAGGTCATTCAGAGGTATAAATACAGTTTTTTTTAATGCAAAAAAGGGTTGGAAGGGAAACAAAATTCAACACAAAATCATGCAATTGATATTTCAACATAATATTTTGCACACTTCAATTATTAAAGTCTCCAGTCACAGACCTGAATGCCAGGCTTTAAATGAATAAAAAAGTTACTCCAAGAAAACAAAAGGAAAGAGAAAGAATGTAAAGATATGAAATGAAAATGAGTAGGATAAGTTTATGGTGCGTGTGAGAAAGAGAATTTAAAGCTAGCCTTGGAGATTAGTTTGAGTGAGACAGAAACTAAGAGTAGCAATCCTGAGACTGAGAGAGTAAGATGCTTCCGGGCACCACTTTAACGCTCCAAAGTCAGGATGGTAGTACGATCCTGGGCGGTTGCTGTCTACAACCTACTACGACCTACTACATAAAGATCGAATACACTTGCAGTTCTTGGAACATCAGGACTTGTAATTAAAGATTTCTGAACAATGGTTTTACTCTTCTGATAAGGCCATCCAGTTCGGAGTGAACCCAAAGGGAGACTTCTTCCATACCATCGGTGACTTCAGGTGTAGTTGGGTCTCTGATTAGACATTGCCTCCGTGTGTTGACCAGCAAGGTCTCTCGCTTGTTGTGCTCTTTCAGAGTGGCTTCCGGTGGGGGAGATGTTGTCAATCTGTCGTCCCTATTTCGTGAACAGTAAATGCATACAATCATTGACAGATGTAAAATGAGTACACACTGGAGTGTATGTCTCGATAAATAAAAAGTCATATTTTCTCATGACCTTTAGACATCCCAACAGTCTGAGGAACGTCTGCGACACATCTTGGTAAGTCCTCCAAACTTCCTCTACAAACTCTTTCAGCCATTCAGAGAAGTATCATACAGTATCACAGCCAGAAAATGCATTCCAAAATGGTAAGACAACCTAAACATATGGTGTAAGCTTGTTACAACATTGGTAAAGCGATTTTAAACGTCTGTTCTTCCACGTATCAAAGTCTGTCCACAATTTGGAAATGTGGAGATATTCAAAGATAAGGATTGCAATTACCTCTTGCGTCGCGTTTCTTTCTTCTGCGGGCTTCGGATTAGACCCCGTACAGGTACGACCTCAGTTCCTTCCCGTCCCGCGCGCACCAAAAAGAGATTTGCCAAGTTTCGAACTGCTGCCACAGAGTTAACCGATCGACTATCCGTCTGAGGCCGGTGTTCATTGGCCACGGACTCGCCAGTATTTTTTTCAATGGCCACAATTTGCTCAGAGTCCATATCTTCCAGAGGTTCAAGTGACATATAATCAATTCGCCCTTAGACATATAATCCAGAATCAACTTCATGTTGGTAATTGCACCAACAATGAGCATTAAGCTTTTCCTCTCGAGTGCTCGGCCACAATTAAGAAAAATCAAAGGGGTTTCTCTGACCCTCAAGCCACAGTGAGAACATCACAATTTGCTCGATTGCTCTGACCATGAGTTATGGGGAGAAAAGCTAATCAGTGTGCTCAACTCACACCGAGCACTCCCGCCCTCCGGCGCCTTCTCGGCCCAAAGATGGATGGGCAGGTTGGTCGCACTACGAGCTGAGCTGGCCACCGTGCCCACAATGAATTAATTCATCAAACAGCATGGTAATTGCAAGAACTTTGCCTCAGTTGGGGTGAGTTGTTCAAGCAAGCTGTGGGTAATTAAGGTCGGCTCGTCTTTATCCAGTCACCTTACTCTGAACCGACGTCAAAGCAGACAACCACCGGAGAGTCCTAACCAAGGACATCCCTTGTACATCAACGCAGGTTTGAGATTTATGGATATTGACAGCGACGCACGACGTTTACGGACTTGAATATTGTTCTCTGGGAGCTGTTACTTTCTACACACTCGATCGGTTCATAATTAAAGAGTCAAAATAACGCATTGGGATCCATTACCGAAGAAAAACGCCACTGTTTATCATTGCTCAAGGTGTAACGCGCTATTAGGAGGTAAAACATCTCAGGGGAGGTGTACGCACTTAACAAGGCGTACTTGTGTACTCAATATTGTGCACTTCAATTGCACAACCAAGTGAAAAGCGATCCGACTCAAAGCTCATGGGTATCTCTAAGCAGAAAATGATGTCCTAAATAAGTCAGCATCAAATCATTGTTCCTGAATGCTTGAATCAATATGAAAGAAAAGCAAAGTGTTAATAGTGTGTGTAGAGAAAGCACAATGGCCAGTTACTTAGATAGTTGGGTGTTTCGCCGTGCTGGCTGCATGCAAAATAAGGCAAAAATTCCCTTTTTACAACTTGGACTTTCTCCAATTCCGAAGCAAACAGTGCCTCCAGTGAAATGAAACAGAGAGCCTTTTGCTTATGTTTACTGACAGGTACAAACATTCTATACTTGCAAAATTCTGTGAAGGATGTACTGACTCAACTGGAATGTTTTCCACAAAGTAATAACTAAACTTTGGTAAGTTGAGGATTAAACATTTCCTCATAAAGGAAGAAACTAACATCCACTTCATTCATGCACCAGGCTCTAAACGGAGCGTTAGTTCGGCAAAAAGCTATTTCGTGCTCGAGGTACAATCTTGGCGGAGGGTCACCACTCCAATGCAGGATACTTGGCTGAGGGTTCAGGAATTTGTAATTTGTTTAGGGTTCTGGCAATAACTCAACTACCCTTTCCCAAAGACAAGGTAGTTATTTAACATCCGCCAACTATCGCGAGTGGATGATACAAACGGTTAACTTCCCTCCGAGGGACGGCGCACGTATTGCTGGATCGCTCTGGATTTGAAAATCTAGGATGACAGTTTATAGCTAGGTGGAGCTTCCAATCTAAACTGACAGCTCAGAGCTGAATATACAGAACTCTAGGCTATCCCACAAGCCCATGCTCCTCAAACCCACCATTTTTTTTCTAGCCAACTCTAAGTACGTGAAGTTTCGAATTTGAAGTTTGAAGGGGGGGGGGGGTGGAGGTTCTTTTCTCCTTGCTACTCCAAACACTTCTTCATTATTCATAGATATTCATTCTCAAAGCCTTCATTACCTCTGCCACCAAAGGTAGATGGAAGTTATGTATTCACTCCAGTTTGTTTGTCTGTGAGCAGGATATCAAAAGTTATGCACAAATTCAGTCGACACTTGGTGGACAGGCTGGGTGTGTGACAAGGAAAAACTGAATAGATTTTGGTGAGGATCTGGATACTAGAATTTTTAAAAAGTGATTCTTCACAATTAAGGGCTAGGCCCAAAAATGAAATAGGGCATGATATCTCAAAAGGTTATGGAATGATTTTGACAAAACTATCTGGACGAGTTGGTTAGGTGACAGGAACTGGCCTATTAGATTTCGTTTCAGTTCCGGATCCAGATTCGGCCTATTAGTGGGATACAAAACGTAAACTGTTAAGCCTGTTGGAGGTATGCTCTCCACCGAGTGCTGTTCTAGTTGAAAGTGCAATCGATTTCACTTTCATGTACTGAACCACCTTTAGAGGCCATTTCCCGTGCAGAGCAGGGGTTGACCTTTTTCGGGCACCGTGGTCCCCTTTTTGAAGCAATGTTTTATGGCCGGATGCTCTTCCTGCCGCCAACCCTGTCAGTCACCTCTTGCGACACGCATGGAATTACCAGTGAACTGGTACTCAATTTGCCGAGCTCGGAAGGATGACAGGCCGAGTCAACCCCCCTGGCGTTAATTCCGCGATCGACCGGGATTCGAACCCAGGATCCGAGGATCCCAAGCCAGCACCCTAACCGCGAAGCCTTCACTTTCATGAACTGGATGTACAAAATTTCTCCCCACCTAGCTCTGCTGGATATTTCCTCAGTACAAAGTAATTCCATCTCAGATTGGGACCTTCCACAGTGATGCAGAGACTAGTAGCTTCAATAACCACTCCTCACTCTACAATGAGCACACTCTACCTACCAGAATCCATATTCACGTTCTCATATTACCTTTGGTGCTTGGGTTTTTAAGAGTAAAGCGACTTGAACAAATTCATCATTTGGTACTTCATATGGACACTTCTGTATCTCCAAAAAAAATCATGTTTCTTACCAATCATCTTATTTCCTTTACTTCTTTCTAACCAATTAATTTGAACGTTTTTCTCTTCAAACCTTATCATGCCCATTAATTTTTCAACTTTGTAGCCTTTTCTTCTGTCCTTGAGACCACAATCCTCCCCAAAATGCTCTTTCGGACCAATAAACCCACATTTATTTGAAACAAAAGCGTCTCAAGGCCATATAGTAAAGAAAGTACACCATCAACCAGAAACAGGCCGATGACAGTCCAATGTAGGAGAAAGTTCGGCCTCCTAAACTCAAATTGAGAGGTGTTTGGCGAATGCACTACACTTGCCAAATGCGAGCGGCTATGGGAATCAAAGCCACATCCCACAATGGAGAAAGAAACGAGTCTTTAAAAAACTGACCAAATGACCAGTCGCTACACACCCAAAGGCAGCCTAAAAATGTTTACACTCGGAAAAATCAAGATGTCTTTGTGTTTGGAGTAAGTCAGAATTTATATAATGCATTTACAAGAACAGAGAACTCGCGGCGAGTTATGTGCATAGATACATAAACAGGCACTAATCAGACACTGGTCTTTTGGCTTTTAAGGTGGACACTCAGCCATTCGGACTCTACACAAAGTTAATGTTTATTCTGCTCTACAAACCTAATTCCTCAGCTGCAAAGCAATAACAGGAAAAGGATTGCCCTGTTTGAGCTCGTTGTTTGACTTGAAGATGTTAAGATGTATATCGTTGAAGAATTGTTTCAAATGATCAATATCATCTTTCATGCTGAACTTGTATACAACCATGAAGAGTAATCATTACACAACCCTAATGAATGAAACATTTCACTAGCAATTCGCAATAGGCCTGAAATATGCTCGGATTTATCCCAATTTGCATCTTGAACCAGTTTGTAACACTTTGAGCAAGAGGTAACATGTTTAACTTTGTCATGAAACCTTCGAGAAATATCACGTAAGATTATTCAGGATAAAGTGGATGAATTTGATAAAGGATAAAGTATGTTGTGCATCTACTCAATCAGGATAAAGTAGGTGAGTGTGAGTGTGTTGTAACTTTGTGTGACAACACATTACAACATCCACAAAAAAGGTTACAACACTAACGCTCACCAGTCAATTGCTTACAGGTTAAGGTTCTTATTTTAGGTAAGCAAACTGTGTTTTGAGGTTTGCCATTTAAATAAAGTTGAATGTCGGATGTTGTGGTGTTGTATAGGATGGATGTGTTGCTGAATATAGGATATTGCAACAACAGTGACTTCAGAAAGTATTCACACCCCTTGACTTTTTCACATTTTGTTGAGTTAAAGCCTGAATTTAAAATCTTTCTATAATTCACCAAATGTCCGTCTGTCTGTTCCAAGGTACCGTAAAAACTGCTGAACCGATCGTAAAGATATTTTGGGTGCGTAATCCTGGGACCCCTGGGAGTAAAATAAGCTATTTAGTTTTCCCAATTTCAGCTTTGGTCTCCTGCATTCTCAGGTTTGGACTCCCGCATAACATTCGCATTCGCATAACGTTCATTGTGACGATGTTCTCATTGTGACGATGTTGTCACGATGTATGTGCTCACGGTAGTGTTTGAAGTGACGGTGTGAACGTAATTTCGTAATGTTTATCGTTTCATAATCCTTTAATGAACGTTTAATGTTTAATGAACGTTTAATGCCCTTCGATGTCTGGGGCCGCACGTGCGCTACACTGGACGGGCCAGCATGTACCTTGCCCTTCGCCGTCATGCTCAGGTAAACCGCTGAGCCCCATCCGTGATGGGGACTGGGGCTTGAGACAGTGTCCCACGAACGAGGAATTCCCAGTAAGCGCGAGTCATCCGCTCGCGTTGATTAAGTCCCTGCCCTTTGTACACACCGCACGTCGCTACTACCGATCGGACGGTTTGATGAGATCCTCGGATCAGCCCCTGCACGGGCCGTTCTCGGCTCGTGCTGGTGCACCGAAAAGATGAGCGAACTTGACTGTATAGAGGAAGTAAAAGTCGTAACAAGGTTTCCGTCGGTGAACCTGCGGAAGGATCATTATCGGGACAACATGAGAGCGAGCGAGACGCGAGACGTACGTGGTACGTGATCGTCCATGTACTGTTTAGCCATGTTCTGTTTAGATTTTGATGGTTTGCGTGTGATATGATTTAACGGATGTTTATATGAATCGTTTAAAATAAAAAAGCCTTCAATTTCTGATATTTTATCTTTTCATTTGGGCTTCCCAATTGAAGCCCCGCCCAAAGGGCGGGTACTGTTGCTAGTGGATTAAATTGACATTTCTTGTTACTGATCTGCACATAATACCCCATAATGTCAAAGTGGAATTTTAATTAAAAACAATTTGAATTAATGAATAAATTTAAAATAGCATTACTAAAACCACGGCAGGGGCTATGAGGGTCGTTCTCTTCCTCTCCAATGATGGGATGTGTGATAATACATGATATCCTCCAGTAAGTAAAGTTTCATTAGTGATCATTGATCGGTTGACTGACTGTTTGGACGCAACTCATGTTGTGGATTTATTGATGTAGGTTAAATCTATTGATGTGTATCCAAGACCTAGGATGTGGATCTACTGATGTAGGTTAAATCTATTGATGTGTATCCAAGACCTAGGATGTGGATCTACTGATGTAGGTAATCTATTGATGTGTATCCAAGACCTAGGATGTGGATCTACTGATGCAGGTAATCTATTGATGTGTATCCAAGACCTAGGATGTGGATCTACTGATGTAGGTAATCTATTGATGTGGATCAAAGACCTAGGATGTAGATCTACTGATGCAGTTAATCTATCGATGTGTATCCAAGACCTAGGCTGTGGATCTACTGATGTAGGTAATCTATTGATGTGGATCCAAGACCTAGGATGTGGATCGACTGATGCAGGTAATCTATTGATGTGTATCCAAGACCTAGGATGTGGATCTACTGATGTAGGTAATCTATTGATGTGTATCCAAGACCTAGGATGTGGATCTACTGATGTAGGTAATCTATTGATGTGTATCCAAGACCTAGGATGTGGATCTACTGATGTAGGTAACCTAGTGATGTGTATCCAAGACCTAGGATGTGGATCTACTGACGTAGGTAATCTACTGATGTGGATCCATGACCGAGGTTGTGGATCTACTGATGTGGGTAATCTACTGATGTGGGTAATCAACTGATGTGGATCAATGACCGAGGTTGCGGATCTACTGATGTGGGTAATCTACTGATGTGGATCAATGACCGAGGTTGTGGATCTACTGATGTAGGTAATCTACTGATGTGGATCAATGACCGAGGTTGTGGATCTACTGATGTGGGTAATCTACTGATGTGGGTCATCTACTGATGTGGGTCATCTACTGATGTGGGTAATCTACCTATGTGGGTAATCTACTGATGTGGGTGCATGTGTATGTGTGTGTAAGCTTGTAACTGGTTGTTGGTGGCTGTTTCATGAGATGGAACGAAGACCCACCAGGTCTCAAAGAATACGTGTGTGGAAATGTCATGAATGAGGGACCAAACACAGGACTGATCCCAGGATGATACTTTCTAGAATGCCAAGAGTGCTGCAGGAGACATAATGCCTTCAAGAGCATTTGACAAATCGAGTGTATTACTGAACTTCACGCAGGACTGGAGCATCGGTACGAGAACATCAGAGCAACGATAAAGTGCATTGCTTTGTAAAAAAAAGACGTGTCTGTGATGTTCTGCAATTTACTTTGGTGTGAATCATTGAAGTTTCATCTGTAAGAAACTTCAAAGAATAAAAACTTCAAAAGAACAAGTTGAGGAATACAGATCTGCTAGAAATTTCCCCATAACTGCATCCATAATACTTAAATTAATGTTAATGTACAGGAGGCATTGTGAGCAGAATATTTTGTCCACCTTCCAATCGATATATGGAAGCGGATCAGGAAACACTGGCAAGAGGTAAATCCAAACATACAATCTCATCTTGTCCCACAGGAATCTGATAGCTCCGAGCTTTGTTCGCTATTGCCATACATTCCATGAACTATATGATTACACACATGATAGCATGAACAGGCTAGCATTTATTTAACTACGATAACGGATACAACACTTGACACGAGTTTCGCAGCCAGCTTTCCAGCTGTTCACGAGTTAGATAAAATGAGCAAACAGAGTTTGTATTTGTCTTGTTAAACTGCCTAAGGCTCATGGTGGAGCTTACATAGATATTGCATGATGCAAAGGGACAACAGGATCACACATCAATGTACTTTTATGTAAGTCACAAGTATCTCCAAAGAGGAGAGATAAATCCACAGACCATGGGATTTCAACATGGATATCCAGTAACCATGAAATACGTGCTCGGCTATAGGAATGCCAAACATTAAAACAAAAATAAAAGCAAAACAACTAACCAATCTGATAATACTCGCAAGCTAAACAACCGAGCTCAAGTCAATTGAATCCAATCAAACTAGAACGACACTCGGTAGAGCGCACACCTCCGCCATTGAACAGTTTACGTTTTGCATCCCACTGATAGGTCGGATCTGGATTCATACCTTAACCAAAAGTTAATTGGCTTGTTCTTGTCACCTAACCAATTCATCCACCAAGTTTTTTTTTTTTGTATACTAAGTCGAGGCTCTTCGAAGAGCTACCACATATCACATATAATAAAGAGAGTGGGAGACAAGAGGAGGAGAGAGAGGGAAGCACAACAACAGTAGGGAACAGGGACATCAGGATATCTGTGGAAGGCAGAGGGCTGGGGCGGGGTACACGGGATAAACAATATGGGCCCTACTCGGACTTTCAAGAAAGAAAACTTAATTTGAAGGAGATGGATTTGGGGTGGATTAACAAGGGGTAGATATATACGATCACGGATGGTTTTAAGGAACCAAGAAGTAAGGAACCAATAATAGCCGGCGAAGCCGGTGTTGTGAATGAACGCATACGTATTATGTTGAAAAGCCAGATTTTGCTGGATCCCTTGAGAATTTCGAAGCTTTGACGCACCAAATCGCTCAATGGAGGCCGCCATCTTGCGGATGCGGAAGTATGCATAACAAATGGAAAAAGTTCAATCGGAGTTTGTTTCACCCGTCTTTTCTTGATTCACAATCTTATGCACCTCTAATTTGTAATTAAAATACTTTAAGACCAACCTCGGCCCGCATGGGCCTGGTTATCTTCAACGAAAATCGTCAGCAAAAACACCGGAACCAATGAGATTCGAGCATTTGAAAAAATATTTCAAAAACCAAATCACTCAATGGAGGCCGCCATCTTCCGGATGCGGAAGTATGCATAAAAAAAATTGCGAAAAAGTTCAATAGGAGTTTGTTTCACCCGTCTTTGTTTGATTCACAATCTTATGCACCTCTAATTTGTAATTAAAATACTTTAAGACCAACCTCGTTCCCTGGGCCCACAAGGGCCCTGGTTATCTTCAACGAAAATCATCACCAATTACCGGAACCAATGAGATTCGAGCATTTGAAAAAATATTTCAAAAAAGCTTTTTACCACATTTCGGACGCTGAAAACGGTGTCAAATATTCTAAAATTGACGAAGAATTATTTTTTAGAAATCTCGCGGCCGTGGGGAATAGTGTTTCACGGCCGGAAATATCCGAGGTTGAGACGGAATTCACCGAATTAATCAAGAAGAAAAATTTTATAAATTTTAATCTCAACCAGAATGCAAATGGTGTCATTTTGAACTAGGTGCGGTACCTACTACACCTACCTACTACCAACTACCTAACCTACTGATGCCATAGTGATGGGTAAAATAGTGGCAAGAGGCTTTGGCTTCGCCGGCTCATTGCGGCTTTGCAGTCGGGTACTAGTAGCCGGTGAAGCCGGTGTTGTGAATGAACGCGTACGTATTATGTTGAAAAGCCAGATTTTGCTGGATCCCTTGAGAATTTCGAAGCTTTGACGCACCAAATCGCTCAATGGAGGCCGCCATCTTGCGGATGCGGAAGTATGCATAACAAATTGAAAAAAGTTCAATCGGAGTTTGTTTCACCCGTCTTTTTTGGATTCACAATCGTATGCACCTCTAATTTGCAATTAAAATACTTTAAGACCAACCTCGGCCCGCACGGGCCTGGTTATCTTCAACGAAAATCGTCACCAAACACCGGAACCAATGAGAATCGAGCATTTGAAAAAACATTTCAAAAACCAAATCACTCAATGGAGGCCGCCATCTTCCAGATGCGGAAGTATGCATAAAAAAATTGTGAAAAAGTTCAATAGGAGTTTGTTTCACCCGTCTTTGGTTGATTCACAATTATATGCACCTGTAATTTGTAATTAAAATACTTTGAGACCAACCTCGTTCCCCGGGCCCGCACGGGCCCTGGTTATCTTCAACGAAAACGGTCACCAAACACCGGAACCAATGAGATTCGAGCATTTGAAAAAATATTTCAAAAAAGCTTTTTACCACATTTCAGACGCTGAAAACGGCGTCAAATATTCTAAAATTGACGAAGAATTATTTTTTAGAAATCTCACGGCCGTAGGGGATAGTTTTTCACGGCCGGAAATATCCGAAGTTGAGACGGAATTCACCGAATTAAACAAGAAGGAAATTTTATAAATTTTAATCTCACCCAGAATGCAAATGGTGTCATTTTGAACTAGGTACGGGACCTACTACACCGACCTACTACCAACTACCTAACCTACTGATGCCAGAGTGATGGGTAAAATAGTGGCAAGAGGCTTTGGCTTCGCCGGCTCATTGCGGCTTTGCAGTCGGGTACTAGTACACTCGGAACCCGTTAATATGCGATCCATGGGAGCCAGGAAAATCGACCATGTGCTCAGTGAGACCGTATATATTACCTATCTTCCAGCGCGAGTGTGGTGGCCGCCATCTTGGATTGTGTTGGGTGACGACGAGTGAAACTCGGTCAATTTTTTAAAAGATACTTTTTCGTAATAAAACAACACATATGTAATAATACTTATACATTTTTTATTATACAAAACAATATACAAAAAACATAGAAATCAAGATATATTGTTCAAAATACAAAAGCCATTTGCATGGGTTAGTGGGGAAAACGCGTTGCCTTGCTGCAGACGCGGATACGAAACGTCGATGGAGTCATCACTGGTGATGGTGTTTATACAATGTTTATAGGCCTACATATTTGTACAATAGTGTGACGTTGGGTGTGCTGATGATGATGACTTAATTAATCAAGAAGTCATCCATTGACTTTTGCTTCTTGGAGCTCTCAGCTATGTCCTTAGACTTCCTCAGAAGACTAGCTGAAGGTTAAATCAGCTTAGGTAGATAAACACTCGTGTCAATATCATATTAATAATAACTTGTGAAATGTTAAGTAAACCAGAGGTGCTATGATCGTTATGTTGGTGTTATGAGAGCGAACCTTCACGCGCATGATTTTAAAAAATCAAGATGGCGGCTGCCGTGTACAATGTACTACATTAAAGCGCGGCGTTACGCGCGCTGCTTGCGAGCAAGGAGGAAGCGGACAAGCGGTAACTTATAAGCGTCTTTATTTCAGGAGCTCACTGTAACACTCGCGCGCTCCGGGCTGCGTGCCCCGTCTATATCCTCAGGCCACGCCTACCCCTCGGGCGTGGCCGCCGCCCACTTGGTGCGTGGAATGATGTCACCATGCCAGTGGGCTTTCGTGTCCGCCACACGCTGGGCTTCGGCTTGGACGAACCAGACTTCGGCCTGGGCCTCCCAAAATTCGGGAAGTTTGATGAAGTTGGCCATGGCAATGGCATCGTGTGTGGAAGGATCGCTCCGGCAGATCAAACGTCGAGGGTCACCAGTAAAGCGCGGCGTTACGCGCGCTGCTTGCGAGCAAGGAGGAAGCGGACAAGTGGTAACGTATAAGCGTCTTTATTTCAGGAGCTCACTGTAACACTCGCGCGCTCCGGGCTGCGTGCCCCGTGTATATCCTCAGGCCACGCCTACCCCTCGGGCGTGGCCGCCGCCCACTTGGTGCGCGGAATGATGTCACCACGCCAGTGGGCTTTCGTGTCCGCCACAACATGCTCGATTCGCGGGAGTAATGCGTTCGCTCGTGTGTTTGTTTGTTTGTGTGTGTGTGTGTGTGTGTGTTTGTTTGTTTGTTTGTGTGTGTGTGTGTGTGTTTGTTTGTTTGTTTGTGTGTGCGTGTGCGTGTGTGTGTGTGTGTGTGTGTGTGTGTGTGTGTGTGTGTGTGTGTGTTCGTGTTCATGTGTTTATGAACAAGATATCTGGAAAAGTTCTGAACGGATTTGGATGAAAGTTGGTGGGATGATTGCCCTTGGGATAAGGAAGAATTGATTAGTTTTTGGTGAAGCTCAGGATATTATTCCCGATCCAGGAATTTTCTGAAGGATTTTTTTACCATTGGAAGATAGGGCTCATTTTTTTTTAACATTATCTTCTATATATTCTATATTTAACATTGTGATATGAAAATAGTTTTCATATTTGTTGTAGATGTAGTTTAAACTCGTGGTTATGCGTTAGAGCGGTGTATTTTTTTAGCAGCGTCGTCTTCAATGTTCTTTTTTTTTCTTCTAATAAAGACATATTCTGTTATTTTAAAACAACCAAAGTGTGTATTAGGTTTCCCCGTTTCATAAAATGTATCGTTTGATACGTATAATGCTTTAAAACTGTTTGTATGTTTTTAACCTCAGAAGAGATATCAACATTTACCTCAGCGAATGTCAATCGTGGTGTCAGTATTTGATGAACTTATAAAGACAGGTGACTTATAAGTGTGACCAGCATGTGCACGGGATTCTTCCCAGAAGAATGAGTGGTCGCATTAGCTTGTACGACTTAAAATGAGCGAGTTTTGTTTTCACGTTTGGGCCAGTTTTACATGTTGTATCCCTAAGGAATGAAACGAACGTTTTTTCCTGGCTTACAATTTTATTTGAAGTCACACATGCCTCAAAATACACTCACTTATATAGAATTGAACGCTGAATCCGAAAATGTAAGTGAAATTGCCTTGTTTTTTTTTAACATTATCTTCTATATATTCGAAATATATATATATATATATATATATATATATATATATATATATATATATATATATATATATATATATATATATATATATATATATATATATATATATATGTATATCTGTGCAGTGTCTGTCTTGTTGTCTTGTCTTGTGTTGTCACTGAACTACTCCCTCAAACTTTTGTGAAATCGTACTATTCCAACGACCCACGGCGGGAATATGCGCTTTACTGCGTGGCGTTCTAGTTTTTTGATTTTTTCCTACTGATTTATCAAAATTTATGGGTACCAAGGGTCGACCGTGTCCTATCCGAAATCGAATATTAATGGATCGCATATTAACGGGTTAACATGAACATATTACCGGTGTATGAGTCAGGAAGTTAACGTTTTGTCATTTTCATCCACAACTTTTTGAAATGTCATGCTATATATCGTTTTTGTCCCAATCACTCAATGGTGAAGAATCATTTAAAAAAAAATTATATTGTCGTATCCGGATCTGGATTCGGATCTTCACCAAAATCGAATCGATTAGTCCTTGTCACACACCCAACCTGTCCACCAAGTTTCATCCAAATCCATCCATAACCTTTTGAAATATCGTGCTACATATTCTTTTTTGCCCTATCTCTCAATTGTGAAGAATCACGTATAAAATTCTCAGATCCAGATCAGCATCTGGATCTTCACCAAAATCTAATAATTTCGTCCTTGTCACACACTCAACCTCTCCACAAAATTTCGCCCGAATCTGTCCACAACCTTTTGAGATATCCTGTTTACAGAGACAGAAAGACAAACAGATTGGTGTGAAAACATACCTCCAACCACCTTCAGTGGGTTTTTTTTTTTTTTTTTTACAGAATCGAGGCTCGTGTAAGAGCCAACACATTGAACATGAAAACATGCACAGACACATAAAACATACAATGAAGGGAGCGGGAGACAAGAGGGGAGAGAGAGGGAAACACACAAGCACAACAACAGTAGAGAACAAGGACATTGGTAGATCTGTGGAAGGGAGAGGGCTGGGGAGGCGGGAGGGGTACACGGTATAAAGCAAATGAACATCCATGTTCATTTGGTGGTGAAGGTAATAAGTAACAAATCCATCCTTATTATTGGGATAATTGCCCCACTTTTATGACGTCCATGGTTTTCATCAAAACAATATTATATTTGGCAATTTCCTGATTTAGTATGCCTTGTAATACCCTCTCACACCCTAAGTGGTGCCATTCCATACAAATATACTTAAAAAATAATGGGGTCGGTCATCCCCTTAGTGGGTTAAAGAGTATGGAACATATTAAATCAAATATATTGTAACGGTTTTGAGAAGTGTAACGAATTTGAGAAGTGTAACGGTTTTTGAGAAGTGTAACAATTTTGGAGGAAGTGTAACGAATGTGAAAAGTATGGTTTTGTGGTGTGTAACACCCTCGTAATGTAAATAATGGTCGCAGCCGTCCTCCTAGTTAATTCCATGAAACTTACACACAGGCCACGATATATCTTTTTAAATAGTGTATTTCCTTATTCCATGTAGGCTAAATATGTGTTTCCCACTAGATTGACTCTGCATTGTATCAAACGAAATAAGCGTAGGCCCTTTCAATTTCCCCAATCATCTCCGCTCTCCCAAAGTTCCTTTCAAAAGCGGTGCGAGTGGTGTTCAATCCCGCAAGCCGCCATTGCCCATGTGCTCATCTCGGAGAAGAGGGGGGGGTAGGAGCCGCCAACTCACAGGCGTGGCACGTCGTCATGATCGAAGGAGGAATCGGACAGCCCTAACAGCCAACCAGCACCGCGGTTAGCGACCCGGTAGGCGTGCCCTCGCAGCCGGCGGCTTGATTCCGCCCCGAGTGATAAAAGCGACTGGAAGGGACTGCTTCAGCAGATGAGCGAAGAGGTGACATACGAGAGGAGCGGTGAGCGGTGAGATGCGAGACGCTCCAAGCCAAAGAGGAGAGGTACTCGGAGAGGAAACCAGCTAAGGAGAGACGCGCTGAAAGGAGGGAGACGGCTCCACCAGGAGAGGAGCAGGTGTGACCGAGCCAGCGCGTGACGTCTAGAGCATCGGCAGCGGATACGCGACGGAGGGTTTTTCCCGCCAAAACCGCGAGGAATTGAGAGCTGCTGCCTCCGACCCTGCCTCCCTCTCCAGCAATCCACCTCAAGCCATACCTGCCTGCAATATCCCCCGTGTAAGTGTGATCGTCGTCTGTCCTAATCGTTGTCCTGGGGTTAAGTAAATTGAATAGTATAAGCTAACGATGCACTGTGTGACTGCTTCTTCCATCCATTGCTGTAAATAATTTTGGTCGCTCTTTCTTTTTGCTTGTGTGTGTATAATAAATCTGTTCTTCCTCCGTACTCTGTCTTCTTCTCTTTTCCTTCTCTTTCGGTCGCTTTAGAGGTTTCCCGATTGAATATCTGTGGGGCGATCTGGTCAACGTCGGGTGGAATCGGGCCAATTGGGGATCCTGTAACGGTCGCGGTTGGACCATCCGCTCGGCCCATCATAACATCTAAACCGCGATCTGTAACAATTGGTGTCTGGGAGTGAGATTCGAGGCCCGAACCAAATTTTTAAAACGTGTAGGAAAAAAAAAATTTTGGTCAAAATTACGAGCTGCCGAAATTGTTTTGTTTTATAAAACCCGAATTTTGAGATCGCGCCATGGACAATCAAGGCGATCGGATGTCGGTGGGGGAGATAGACGGGTTAGGGGTAACCCAGGACTTAGGGGAAGAAAGGGAGGAGGAGAGCAATGAGGAGGCGGTTGAGGGGGTATCAGACGCACAAAATGGCGTCCTCGCGCACGAGGTTGCGGGCGCGCAAAATGGCGCCTCGCACATGGCTACGGCGGCCGCACCCGCTGCACAAGTGGGAGGGATGGCCCAAATGCAGGCCCTCATGGAGCAATTTATGGTACAAATGCAGGCGTCCCTCAACCTACAGGGTGAGCGATTGGAGGGCCAAATGGGGGTAATGGGGAACCGGATGGATGCTCAGGGTGAGCGATTGGAGGGCCAAATGGGGGTAATGAGGGACAAAGCGAGGGGTACCGGTGAGAAGTTAGACAATAATTTTGAGGGGTTAGACAACGGGATAAAAGAGGTAAAAAATGGGTTAATGGGGTTAGAAAATAGGATGGAGGACAAATTGCGGGAAATAGGGGAACAATCTGCCTGGGAAATCAAACGAATGGGAGAGCAGATAGAGGAGGTAAAAATCGGGGTAGAAACCAAATTGGATGCTCAGAGGGATGAATTGGGACAGATGAGGGTGGCATCTACAAAAGAGATGGAGGAGATACGACGAGGTGTAAGTGAGGAGGTTTCGAGGCTACGCGAGGAGGTAAAGCGAGGTGAGAAGCGTATGGAGAAAGAGGTGAGGAATAATACGGCTAGGTTACAGGGGGGCATAGAAGATCTGACGGAGGAGGTGGAACAGCTGACAGAGGGACAGACGGAGTTAGTGGAGCAGGTTCAAAAGAACACTGCGGTACTAGGAGGGTTAAAGGCGACACAAAAAGAAATTAAAAACGAATTAATAGCGACACAGAGGCAATGTCAGATGGTACGTGAGGGACTGACAATGAGGGTGGACGAGGTGACAGAGATAATGGAGACGAAGGACCGAGAGGTGAGGATGCACATAGAGACGGTCACGGTAGCCTTAGAGGACGAACTTGAGGAGACGCACCGGGAAATAAAAGAAGTGAAGCGAAAATTAGAGGAAGTGGAAGAAGAGGTGAGTGAAATTAAGAAGGGACGGACAGAAACTAAAAGAGAAATCCAGGAGGAGGTGATGGAATATGTGCAAGGTCGGTGCTCAACTCATGATGTGATGCTCACTAACCAAATAAAGAGTTTGCAGGTGGCAAAGGAGGTGCGACGACGAGGTACGGAGGTGAGTGGCAATGTATATGATGTGAGGAAAGCTTCAGTCGGCTTGGGGATTGGTTTGGATCCGGGTGTTCGTGAAAGGCCGTTGGTGAAGTGTGCGACAGGTCTGGTGTGCGAAAAAAGAGGTGTGCGAGAATGTCCGACCATGGGGTGTGTGAGGAAAAAGTGCACGCCAAGGAGTGAGTGTGCCGTCAAGAGTGAGTTGGTCGAAGCGCGTGTGCGAGGGGGTACATGGAAGCGCGGTGTGGTGAGTGTTACGGAGGAAGTAACGAGAGAGTGTACACCTGGGGTGAGTGTTACAGAGGAAGTAACAAGAGAGTGTACACCTGTGGTGAGTGTTACAGAGGAAGTAACGAGAGAGTGTACACCTGTGGTGAGTGTTACAGAGGATGTAACGAGAAAGTGTACACCTGTGGTGAGTGTTACAGAGGATGTAACGAGAAAGTATACGCCTGTGGTGAGTGTTACAGAGGGTGTAACGGGAGAGTGTGCACAAGAGTGTGCGTGAGAAAGGTGTGTAACGGACGGGTGCATGAGGAAAGAGTGTGCTGTCGAGAGTAAGGGTGAGTGCGTTGTCAAGAGTGGAGGTGAGAGTAGTGAGAGTGGCACGGAGCGTGAGTTAGATGTGACAGGTGAGCGAGGATGTACACCTGGAATGGAAGGATGCACACCTGGAATGGTAGAGCGTGAGTGGGAATGCACGCTGGAATTGGTAGTGAGGCACGTGGTGGGGTGTGCGAGTGAGAGCACACCTGTGATGGTCACAGAGGAGGTGACCGAGGAGGGGGCGCGAAGAGGTGTGTGGGTGAGGTGTGCAACCAACGAATGTGTGCCAAAGTGTTCGGTGGTCAGGTGTGTGACCAAGTATGTGAGCGTAATGAGTGTACCGAGGTGTGTAAGGAAAGGTACGAGGAGCATGGGAACAGCTGGAGGTATGAGCAAGAAAGGGGTAGCGTATGCGCATAAGCATGCAGGTGAGGCATCGACGGTAACCGGGTTAGCGGTTAGAGCGACTTTTAGCCGAATTGGGCCCTCGGTGCGCGTCGGGCAGCTTCGTGTGCCGCGAGGACCAGCGGGGATCCGAACCACGGCGGTTTCGAAAGAACTGCCGTACGCGATCGACGCTGTGCCTCGCTTGGAACGGCCGCGTCCGGGCTCCACTAGGCGGAGCGGGCAGCCCGATAGGAAGGGTCGTCATGGCGACCACTTTCTATTGAGACGTTCCGGCAGGTCGAGATCGGGACATTGGATGGCTCCACGCCGAGGTGGTGCGTGGGATCTCGGCCCGGGTAAGCCCCCGTCCCTGCCCCGAATGCGGGACGTATCCAGCCGCTGGCACAAAACAACCTGCGTTCATTGCTCGGCTGTACGAAGCCGAGCTTTGGAAGGGAATTGGTGCACCGAGAGGATGTAATAAGTAGACGGGTGATGAGGATAGTGTTTTGGCCCCGAAATTAGAAAAAAAAAGCAAAATTTGATAATAGTGGGTAGAATTGGCAGTAAATGGAAAATTTTTGAATTGGTTGGAATTTGGTGTGCCAAATTGATAGTAGGACCTCCCCGATGTGGTGGGATGGCAAATCCACCATCCCTCACAGGGGGGGGCAAATGCGCACTAGCTTATGGGGTTGATAGCAGTGAAAACTAGCCCGGGTGGGTTAGGATATATCGTGTGTAGGGATCTAGCGAAGATGACATTAGGTAACGTTAAGTTTAGTTAGTGACTGATACCTGTAGTGGGGACGCAGGTAGTTTAGTGTGGATGATAATGACGTGGGAGCGCAATAGTTTAAAGGGACGACTGGGAAGCGCAAGCTTCAGAGGGGAGTAGTTAGATGAGATGATGCCGTGTGTTTGAGAATTGAACAGGTGTGATTGCACAGGTGTGCAACTGAACAGGTGTGTGGAGCAGTGTATGAGTGAGTGATCGTGATGTGTATTGTGATGACCAAATGGTCCAGGAAGAAAGGAGGGTGCAGGTGGCACCAGGTGTGAGTGCACAGGTGTGCAACAACAGGTATGGAGAATGGTTGTATGGAATAAATGGTATGGAGTATTGGAATGGATGGTCGTGGAGTGAGTATGGTGGAAATTGTGGAGTGGAGTGGATGGTGCGAAGGTGTGAATGGGGGAAGAGTGGACCCCCATCACGGATACCCGGGGCAGGTAGAGTAAGTGTTAGGTAGAGGGTATAGGTAAATTGTGTTTGGATATTGGCATCTGTGGTGCGGGTGAAAGAATGGTCTTTGGATGGGTGCATTAGTGTTGTGGAAATGGCTGGGCGTGCAGCCTGTTAATGTGTGTAGTTGGTTTGGGCACTCCACCACTGTGAGGATGTCGGCCAGGTGAGGCCGCAGGTGGGCTCTGGGAGCCGGTAGTAGTTGTTGTGGATGGGGCCCTAGGATCCGGAGGACGGACCCGGGTAGCCCGTGCCAGAGAGGGCACTGAGGGGGTGAGAGTGCGAGAGGGCCTTCCCCAGTTAGTTAGGTTAGGGTGAGGAGCTAGGTAAGCTCGGGTGGCAACTACAGTGGTGGAGGTGTGCAGGTGGGTAGACCTGCTGGGAGAGCTACACGTCGCAGCCCAGAAATTGTGCGAGGGCACCGGGAGATGAATCGGGGGAGTGAGACCCCAAATTGAGAAGCACCACAGTTTGGTCAATGGGAATTGGTTTTTAGAACCCATAGTGTAAGTTGGCCAATGGATTGGCAGGGAAAGACCCCGGGTAGTGTAAAGTGTGTTAAAATCATTTAGAGGATAGTTAGGATGAAGGATCTCCTCGCACCATCTGCATCCACTCACCTGAGGTGACAGGTACTCCACACCATGCCATGTTTTGATTATTTTTTACTGTGCAAATGTTTTGGATTGTGAGACGCATCATGACGTGGGTGTGACATTGTGCGTAATTCCATCTCTCCCTCCTTATGAGGATTGATGATGAATTGGTGATGGCAAATTTTGAAGTAGAGGGATTGGAGACGAATTTGGTGTAGAAGGGAAAGATGGGGAAGACAAGACGTAGTGACGAATTTGTAAAGGTGTAAATTCTTGTAAATATGGGGTAAGGGCAAGGCTAGTGTAGGTGACAGGGGGGGGGGGGGGTGACGTACGGTAGGGACGAGTTTTTCTCACTTCGCTCTCCGTACGCACTTCACCCTGCATTGCCTTTATTGACGTGTACCCTTGTGACCTTACCCCTCGCTCAATTGTCTTCCCCCCTTTTGTCTCCCACTTGAGGACCTGTGCACCATTGGGTGCCGAGGGGAGCGTGCGTGAGGTGGCCATTGTGCGCACGAGATTCCCAGAACCAGCATGCATTGCGTTGATGTACCACTTTATGGACCGCTGTTCTGCGGCCAAGTACCACTTGATGGACCCCAGGTTCTGGGGCAGGGCACCTCTGTTGGAGACCGGCCATAGTGGCCAGGGAATCTTGCTTGCGGACCTCGGTAAGGTGGCACCTATGCCAAACAGGTAGACCACCCTTAGTTGGCCCCTGTTGCCCTAAATAAAAATGGACACGGTTTGTGCTTTTTATATTTCCAAGTAGGCCGCATGAAGCCAGAAGACGTCGGGAAGAACATCGGCCCAGCAGAGAAAGAGAAGACCACCACCAGTTGTTTTGTTGTGTTTATTATTAACCATGGTGACTGTGCACCGAGTGGTGCTTTTGGTGCTTTGTGGTGCTTTTGGGTGCTTTGGTGGTTTTGGTACTGGTGCATCGATGCAATGCGTGCTGTCTCCTCCCTCCCAACAGGAATTTCTCTTTTCTTGTTCCCTAAAAAAAAAAGAAAAAAAAAAAAACACAGGTCCTGGGTTGCGTTGTAAATAAGAAATAACGTCATTGTAAATAATGCTCCCCACCGTAAATGTATAGTTTGAGAATAATTCCATAATTCGGTTAGCTGTGGGCTTGAGTCTGTTAGACAGGGTGCAATGCAATAGGGGGACATACTTATTTGTGTTTTAAGATTGTCACACTCAGGGTCAGGTTAATTGTAGAGGGAATTACACCTACGTGTCACACTAAGTTAAAGTTTTGTAGGCCCGAGCTCGGGCCTGAAGAAAGGAGGGTGCAGTGTAACGGTTTTGAGAAGTGTAACGAATTTGAGAAGTGTAACGGTTTTTGAGAAGTGTAACAATTTTGGAGGAAGTGTAACGAATGTGAAAAGTATGGTTTTGTGGTGTGTAACACCCTCGTAATGTAAATAATGGTCGCAGCCGTCCTCCTAGTTAATTCCATGAAACTTACACACAGGCCACGATATATCTTTTTAAATAGTGTATTTCCTTATTCCATGTAGGCTAAATATGTGTTTCCCACTAGATTGACTCTGCATTGTATCAAACGAAATAAGCGTAGGCTCTTTCAATTTCCCCAATCATCTCCGCTCTCCCAAAGTTCCTTTCAAAAGCGGTGCGAGTGGTGTTCAATCCCGCAAGCCGCCATTGCCCATGTGCTCATCTCGGAGAAGAGGGGTGGGTAGGAGCCGCCAACTCACAGGCGTGGCACGTCGTCATGATCGAAGGAGAAATCGGACAGCCCTAACAGCCAACCAGCACCGCGGTTAGCGACCCGGTAGGCGTGCCCTCGCAGCCGGCGGCTTGATTCCACCCCGAGTGATAAAAGCGACTGGAAGGGACTGCTTCAGCAGATGAGCGAAGAGGTGACATACGAGAGGAGCGGTGAGCGGTGAGATGCGAGACGCTCCAAGCCAAAGAGGAGAGGTACTCGGAGAGGAAACCAGCTAAGGAGAGACGCGCTGAAAGGAGGGAGACGGCTCCACCAGGAGAGGAGCAGGTGTGACCGAGCCAGCGCGTGACGTCTAGAGCATCGGCAGCGGATACGCGACGGAGGGTTTTTCCCGCCAAAAACGCGAGGAATTGAGAGCTGCTGCCTCCGACCCTGCCTCCCTCTCCAGCAATCCACCTCAAGCCATACCTGCCTGCAATATCCCCCGTGTAAGTGTGAACGTCGTCTGTCCTAATCGTTGTCCTGGGGTTAAGTAAATTGAATAGTATAAGCTAACGATGCACTGTGTGACTGCTTCTTCCATCCATTGCTGTAAATAATTTTGGTCGCTCTTTCTTTTTGCTTGTGTGTGTATAATAAATCTGTTCTTCCTCCGTACTCTGTCTTCTTCTCTTTTCCTTCTCTTTCGGTCGCTTTAGAGGTTTCCCGATTGAATATCTGTGGGGAGATCTGGTCAACGTCGGGTGGAATCGGGCCAATTGGGGATCCTGTAACGGTCGCGGTTGGACCATCCGCTCGGCCCATCATAACATCTAAACCGCGATCTGTAACAATATATACACAGTGGGGTGTAAAAGTATGAGTCCATTCGGAAATGTATTAAGTGAGACGTGATAACAAAATAAATCATCACAATGTCAAACCAAAAGCACGTTCAAGGGATTTCCAAGGACTCTTAGAGAAAAACGAAACCTTATTCTGTAAAAGTTATCTCAACAATTCCATTACCCTAACACCATATACTTTGAATTTAGCATTGTAATGCATTAGTAAAGGATAGTCGATTGATGCCTTGCTGCTTCCCCAAGGCCGGGGGGTTAACTTATAATTTAACCGACTTGTTTTTTTGGTCACAGATACACAATTGTGTTGTAGGCCATCCTAAGGAGTCCAGAATAAGGGTGAAACTATGAACCTTTATTGTGGCCTTTTAAAAAATCTCTGTCTTTAAGAAAGACCTGAGTGGGCCCGTGGCAGCCATCTGGAATTGAAGGCAAAGAGGTGTGGGCATGCGCCCTCAGGTCATTTGTAATGTCATGTCGCCCTCAGGTCGGAGGGTCATTTCTGAAACTGTACTGTATATATTGTACCAGGGTGATCCGTAATTAAGTCCCTATTTAAAATATAGAAATATCTAATTGTTAATGCAAAAAAACATCAAAAATAATTTTTCCAGAAAGGCGATGTATTCCTCTTTTCATTTGTGAACATCAAATTTCAACATAGGCTCCTGCGTTTCCAGCACATTTTTTCAATTGTTCGACAACATTTTCCACTGAACACCAAATCAATTTGTCTGGCAAACCGGCAAAAACATTGTGGATAGAACTTCCTATTACGTCCAAATTAGCGGCTTTGCAGGCATACACGTTTTCTTTTGCCGAACCCCACAAAATCAAGACCGAAAGTCTAACAGCGGCGTAGCCAGGCTTGTTTGATAATTTAGTTGATGAGGATGGTGACCTGGGTGGGGACACCTGTTAGCAAATAATGTAAGTATTAAATTATTTTCAAGTACTCTAAGTGTCTAAGCTGTCTGTCACCATTCAAGTGAAGAGATTGCATTGAGACACTGGTTTATTCTATTTGTCTTGAGTCAATAATGAACCAACCATACACCGCTTCAATCCAGGAACTTTGCAGTCACGACAAAGGGATTGCAGTGTTATGATTATATTTACTATATTATTATTATTATGACTAATGACGTTATTATTATTACAAAAATGATACCACTGTATTAAGAAACCTGGGCTAATTTGTCTGAAGCAGCCAGAAGGTGAGGCATGAAGGCATGAAGCCTAAGGCCTATACGTACTGTGTCGTTGGAAGACCCAAAACACCTGTGCTTTTGATATTTTATGGTCATTTTAACAATCGGTTTGTTTGTGTTTCACACTGAATGAAAATCGTAAAGGTAGAGCATGGCGATTGTGATATATGGCAGGTTCGATGATATGTTCGGCCTGAACGGCATAGACATCAAAATGGCGGTGTGTGGAGTCAGCCATCGTACGCTGTAATGACATCACAGGTGTAATCACATCACATCACCCCTGTCTTGTGACCAGATCCTCAGCTCTGATTTGTGTACATTTGTAAGGGATATACATACGGACATACAGACAGACAAACAGTGTTCTAGACGACTTTACCCTATGGGCTACGCCATAAAAATTGCATGGGGTTAAATGAGCACTCCTGGATGGCCACTCTATCGGTCTATCGGTTCTCGTTGCCCGATCCATCTGTGTGGAAAGTGGGAATCCAACCAATTATGAACTTCAATGAAGAGGTGCAGAGGGGCACCATCTTGCATAAAAAATCGTTTCACCTGTGTTGTCCCATTGCTGCATTTTTGGAAGAGGAATGTTTTGAAGCACTTGCAAGTATCTCCATCTGTTCATTGTATCACAGAAGATGTGTGGTCCGTCGTGTTGTGTTGGTCAATCCAGTGTTTGCCAACTTTGACTACATTCGACTATCATTTCTGGATCATTTCCTGAGCAGTAATGGCAGTTATGCTTGCTGAAAAAACTACCAACATGGAAAACAGCATCTTCAGATCAAATCGTGTTCTGTAACACACCTGGACAGTCATCAATCCACTGAAGGAAATGTTCAAAAAAACTCCATTCTCTCGTCCTCATCGTCTGGTAACAGCTGCTGAATATGACGTGTGTTTGGTTTCCATTGTAAGTCCTTCAAAATTTCTGGAATTTAACAATAACTTATTCCACTCTCCCTCACCGCTTGTCTGATCGACTTATTTGGGATCCTTGTGAACATGTCTCGTACCCAGTCAATGTTTTCTGGTCATCTCGCTGTGGTGGGTCTTTCTGATCTTCTTAAGTCCTTGACTGAACTCGTTGTTTTAAGCTTTTGAAAAAATGTGCTGAGAACCAGGAGCTTAAATGTTGAAAATTGATGTTGGCAAATGAAAACGGCAACAAATGGACTTTCGGGAGAAAAAAAACTTGTTGGCATTATATTTTCATTAACGTGATATTTCGACCATACTAAAATACGCCATTTGGTGTCTGTCTGTCAGTCTGTGTCTGACCGTGATCCATTCGGTCGTTACTTATCCAATCTAAACCAAACATGCCATGGGGCTTAAAGGTCGCACAACGGAGGTTGTAGCACCTTAACTTTCCCCCCCTTCCCAAAGGGGTTTTCCACCTTGTACAAACGTCGTGTTAAGGTTCAAAAATAGCTTTCGTGGAATTTTCCCATGGCTGCTTCAAATAACAAAAGTAATAACAGCAATAATGATTACAACCAACATTAATACTTTATTACAAAACAATATTAATATTAATAATATCACACCTCTTGAAGGTGCGTTTCCTCCTTGGACAAATGCAATGTTAACGTGTATAGTTATCGTGGCATTTTGTGGGTACACCGACCGGAAGTAAATTATAGTATAGACCACAAACACGTATGATTACCTTTTTAAAAAGTCACTACTGCTGTTAATAATAGTAATTATAATATAAACAACAGCAAGAGTAATAATTGGTAATAATAATATGGATAAAAACATAACCGCCCCTGCCGCATAGGAAGAGGTGTTTTCAGTTACCAAGCATCTAGCCAGCGATTGCCAAGCCAGCCGTTCCTTTTATCCAGGGTTTTGAATATGGAGTGCTTGCTTGGGTGCATAAGCTACTTGGCGAGTGCTTCCCAGGACCATGCTTCAACCAGGACTCTTCCTAGAGCTGGCCGCCCGGCCAAACTGAGCAATCGGGGGAGAAGGGCCTTGGTAAGAGAGGTGACCAAGAACCCGATGGTCACTCTGGCTGAACTCCAGGGATCCTGTGTGGAGATGGGAGAAACTTCCAGAAGGACAACCATCACTGCAACCCTCCACCGATCTGGGCTTTATGGCAGGGTGGCCAGACGGAAGCCTCTCCTCAGTGAGACACATGTATAAATATCTAGTTCTGGTTGTTTCAAACTACTTCCATTTAAGAATTATGGAGGCCACTGTGCTCTTGGGAACCTTCAATGCAGCAGAATTGTTTTTGTAGGCTTCGCCAGATCTGTCCCTCGACACAATCCTGTCTCTGAGCTCTGCAGGCAGTTCCTTCGACCTCATTACCTGGTTTTTGCTCTGATATGCATTGTCAGCTGTGAGACCTTATATAGACAGGTGTGTGCCTTTCCAAATCATGTCCAATCAATTGAATTTACCACAGGTGGACTCCAATCAAGGTGTAGAAACATCTCAAAGATGATCAAGAGAAATGGGAGGCACCTGAGCTAAATTTCAAGTGTCATAGCAAAGGGTCTGAATACTTATGTAAATGTGATATTTCAGTTTTTTCTTTTTAATAAATTTGCAAAACTTTTTAAAATCCTGTTTTCTCTGTCATTATGGGGTATTGAGTGTCGATTGATGAGGGAAAAAATGAATTTAAACGATTTCAGCATAAGGCTGCAACATAACAAAATGTGAAAAAAGTGAAGAGGTCTGAATACTTTCTGAATGCACTTTATTTATTTATTTATATATATATTGTGAGAAACCACCGGTGAAACCACCTGTTCTCACCCAGATTTGGTGCCCCGCCCACCGCGTGACGTGGCCTCCTTGGAGCCTCACGCGATCGGGAGGCGATTCGGCACGTGATTGGTGGAGAGTCGAGAGAGCGCGGTCGCCATCTTGTGCAACGGACGCGGCTCGAAGGCTCCGAGTAGGAAATCTCAAAAGGGCTTTCCTTGAATCCTCACGACAGCCGAGTTGGGCTGGTCGATTACAGTTCGATATTTTACGAGCGAGTAACTCCGGAAGAGAACGAGTGATTCCCGGATCTCGTAGATTGGAACCGCGAGTGATTGCCTGCTTCGTGTTTGGAGCTTCTGGGGCCGACAGTTCCTGCAGGCCTTGTGCGGTGTATTCCACTCGGTTACCCTCCGAGTCCCGGAGATCGTCGATTGGAACCGCGAGTGATCTTGCCTGCGTCCTGTTTGGAGCTTCTGGGGCCGACAGTTCCTGCCGGCCTTGTGCGGTGAATTCCATCCTGTTACCCTCCGAGTCCCGGAGATCGTCGATTGGAGCCGCGAGTGATCTTACCTGCGTCCTGTTTGGAGCGTCTGTTGCCGACAGTTCCTGCAGGCTTTGTGCAGTGTATTCCATTCTGTTACCATTTATGGTTTTTGTGATCGAGCCAATAAAGCATCGTGCCTTACCCCTAGAAGGCCGATTAAAACACAATTGTGTTTATTGAGTTCTCTCTGTCCACTCCGTGGACTACTTGAAGCCCGGACATTAACGTCCGTATTCCGTGCTGGGAACCATTTCACAGCCGGGATCGCGACAAAGTCCTCCCCCCCTAAGTAAAAACCCCGTCGAATAGACGGCGTTTTTAAAACCAGTATTTGTAGTAGGTGCAAATCACATGGCAAGATGATGGCGGTAATCGCTAACAGGCAATTAACGCAATTAACAATTATTAACACTTATTAACAACAATAACGCAACAACGCAACAATACAACGCAACGCAATAGCGCAACAATAACGCAATTATTAACGCACAGGCAATTAACAGGCATTAACAGGTTAACAATGAACCAGTTTGGTTTTTTTTTTTTTTTTTCACACAAATTTTAACACCATACACCACATTAATATCTACCCTACAAGAGTTACACTTCACACAAAGCACAATAGAGAGGCAAGGGGGCCAAACTCAAGTTGGGGGAAGCGTTGACAGGAAGGAAACGGGCCGAGACCTAGAGCGGCGGGTACTCCTCCGGCGGTGTCGAGAACAACAGTCATATGCGTAATAACCCCTTTCACCGCACTGGTAACATCGATCGTTCGGGTCGAAAGGCCTGCGGACCAAAGGGCGTCTGAAACGAGGCCGCCGCGACATGCCATTCGACATCTCGACGCACACACGCGATCCGCAAATTAACCTTCCATCAAGGGCTCTGACCAAATCTTCAGCATCTCGTGGCTCTTCAAACTCAACAACTGCAAATCCAGGTGGGTTTCGAGCAACCCATACGTTGCGGAGTGGTCCGTAATGTTCGAAGACCCTCCCTAGCTCGGCTTTCGCTGCTCCATTGCCCAGGTTTCCCACATATACCTTAGCATTAGCGTTCCTGCTGAATCGCGACATGGCGGGAGCGGTCCCTGAGGAGCACGGCACCTGAGGGTGGCTTGACGGGAGGCTCGGGTGGACTTCAGCTGACGCAACGTCACCGTCGGGAACTGGAGTCGAGGCGCTAGGCTCCTCGGGCCAGAGTGAAGATATGTCTGACTCCGCCACTCTCTCCGCCTGTTTACTCTGGGATCTAGTGACCCCCCCACAGGTCAGAGTCAATGACTCCTCCCTGGCCATGGCATCATTGCCAATCAGCAAGGAGACCCCGGGTATCGGGTAGTAGGGTACCACCACACAGGTCACTGGACCCTTAAAAATGTCACTCCGGACCTCGAGGAGGGCCAGGGGATACCGGCCAAGAACCCGGTCAATGCCCCGAAGGAGGGTATACTCGCCGGTATAACGCATCTGAGAGGCCGGAACTACCCCCGCCCGGAGAACACACCGTGTCGCCCCAGTATCCCGAAGGTATTGGGCCTCAAACTTCAGCATCGAATCAGGGCCACCCACTAAGGCTGTCCCTGAATAATCCTGGTACAGTGGATGAATGGAATTAGCCTCGGTGGCAGTGACCTCGGTCACCGATGCCACCGTCGTGTGCGAGGGCCCGGCGGATGAGCTCCACTGATCTCCCTCCGACTTAACAGGAGGGTTGCCTCGGTAGGCCGGACTAGCGGGATTAGAGAAGCAGCAGTTTTCACCGTGCCCCACGCGTTTGCAGAAATCGCACCAGGGCCCTGCCCTGGTCTGCGGCTCGCGACCGCCACCAGTGGAGGGCATCGGAGAACCCCTCCCCTCGATCCAGCCGCCGGGCAGACGGGGGGCGGTCTTGATCGCAGACTCCTCCGTCTTACGACGCGACTGCGTGACTTGCAGCATTTTGCACGCCAAAACATGTTTATCAATAAGGTTGACGCAGTCTGCCAAGGAAACAGTGTCTTTGTCGACAAGAAACAATGCTAAGTCAAGCGGAAGCTGTTGATCGATACGGTAACGCACCAGGAGTTCCGCAACCGCTTGAGGTAACTCAACCTTGCTCCCCTTGAACCATCTCTGCAGCTGTTCCAACAAGGCCCGCGAATGTTCCTCATAGGTTTGACTGGACTCACGAGTCCAGCTGAAAAAATTTCTCCTATAAATACATGCGGACACCGCATAGGCGTTCAAAATCTCGGCCTTCAATGCCCTGTATTTGTTTGCGTCCTCGGTTGCCATCCTCGCATATACCTCCCTCGCCCTCTCAGATAGATGGCTCACAAGATGGCCGACCCACAAGCTCTCATCAATGCCACCGGCAGCCAACAACTTCTCCGCCATCTCCAGATACGCTTCTGGCTTCGTGTCTCCCGTCCAGTCCGGCAAACGAACATGAACAGTTTCCGGGACTCTTGCAGCAGACCCCTCTGCCCGCGGTCGTTCAGTCAACATTCGCAACTCATGCTCTCTGACGTGTTCAGCTTCTGCTGCTGCCGCACGCTCTCTCTCTCTCTCACGCTCTCTCTCTGCTGCTGTCTCTGCTGCCGCATGCGCTCTCTCTGCTGCTGCACGCTCTCCCTCTGCTGCCGCAGCACGCTCTGCCTCTGCTGCTGCCGCACGCTCTCTCTCTCTCTCACGCTCTCTCTCTGCTGCCGCACGCTCTGCCTCTGCCCTGTCATTCTCCCTGTTATACATGTCAAGTTGTTGAACCGGAGTCAGCCCGGTCCAGAAGGGCGAACGCATGCATTTAGTCATGATGGAATCGCTTCCTAACATCTCGGGTTGAGTGACCGGGTCAAGGCTGCTTGCGTCGCTCACATCGCCACCCACGTGACTGTCAACATGATCAGGTTGAACTCTCACTTCTCTGGTCGACATAGCTTGGCTACGAGTTATCATAAGACAAGGCACAAAACACAACGCTCAAACACAACGCTCTGTTGGGGAAATACGACACGAACTACACAATATCACCCGCACATCAAATTGCCAATGAGAAAAATACCACGTACAAATACTCACGTTTTTTTTGTTTTTTTTGTCGGTTGTTTGGAGGGATCCGAGGCTCACTTATTCTGCAGTGAAGCACCACCCAAGACAGCGTCCTACGGCGAGAAAGTTCCTCCAAGACGGCGTCCGCTGGTGAGAAGATGCAGAGAAGATGCAGATGCCGAATTCCCGTCTCAATTCGAATGTCTCTCACTTGAAAGATCCGAGGACGAGCAACCCATTTGTCGCGATCCCGGCTGTGAAATGGTTCCCAGCACGGAATACGGACGTTAATGTCCGGGCTTCAAGTAGTCCACGGAGTGGACAGAGAGAACTCAATAAACACAATTGTGTTTTAATCGGCCTTCTAGGGGTAAGGCACGATGCTTTATTGGCTCGATCACAAAAACCATAAATGGTAACAGAATGGAATACACTGCACAAAGCCTGCAGGAACTGTCGGCAACAGACGCTCCAAACAGGACGCAGGTAAGATCACTCGCGGCTCCAATCGACGATCTCCGGGACTCGGAGGGTAACAGGATGGAATTCACCGCACAAGGCCGGCAGGAACTGTCGGCCCCAGAAGCTCCAAACAGGACGCAGGCAAGATCACTCGCGGTTCCAATCGACGATCTCCGGGACTCGGAGGGTAACCGAGTGGAATACACCGCACAAGGCCGGCAGGAACTGTCGGCCCCAGAAGCTCCAAACACGAAGCAGGCAATCACTCGCGGTTCCAATCTACGAGATCCGGGAATCACTCGTTCTCTTCCGGAGTTACTCGCTCGTAAAATATCGAACTGTAATCGACCAGCCCAACTCGGCTGTCGTGAGGATTCAAGGAAAGCCCTTTTGAGATTTCCTACTCGGAGCCTTCGAGCCGCGTCCGTTGCACAAGATGGCGACCGCGCTCTCTCGACTCTCCACCAATCACGTGCCGAATCGCCTCCCGATCGCGTGAGGCTCCAAGGAGGCCACGTCACGCGGTGGGCGGGGCACCAAATCTGGGTGAGAACAGGTGGTTTCACCGGTGGTTTCTCACAATATACACACATCAGACAGTACGCTAGTACTCTCTATGAAGGGATGGCGCGGGAAAAAATGACGGTCCCATCTGCTACATACAAAACTAAAGTTGGATTATCTATCTATAATTCCAGTAATCTCTGTTTGTACGTTTGTACGTTTGTTTGTCTGTGACCGCTGTTTCTCGACAACCACGGGTCCGATATACTTTTAACTTGCCAGGTATATTGCTGGGGACCCGAGGATGTGCCTTTTCAAGGTTTCATATTAATCGGACAATTACTTACCGAGCTATGTCCAAAAAACGATTCAACCAATCAGAGAGCAGCGAACTATCGCGTGTGCCGAACGTGGCGGACACACTCTGCCTCGGATGGCACATTTGAGAGCGTATTCATTTATTTCACGTTTGCAAACTATGTTGGCGTTAAACTATGTTTTAAAACTAATAAAAACGAATTTGCGATTCATTCGCTTTCCTGCGCGTTTGTGCACGCGATGGCGATTTCTTTACCAAACTCCGGAAGCCGTTCGCTTTGGACCAAACCATTTCATGTAAATAGAGGGGGGGGATATAATTTTAGATATAGATATAGTACGGGCAATGCCCTAGTCTTCTTTAAAAACTCGCTTCGGCAATATATGAGAGCCTACCTGGTCCTATACATATATCACACTTTCCCCCAACATTGGGCATTTATCACCACCCCCCCCCCCCCACCCCCCACATTTATCTATGACAACGTTGTATGGTAGGAAAGTATTAGCATGATAGTCAGGTTCACTATGGTAACAAATATAATTTCGTTCAAAATTTTGGTAGATTAGCAAAACTATACATTTTTGGAATATTCAGAGCATGAGGAATCCAAAAATTAATGTTTACATTTGCGTAGACACCTTTGCGAAAATGACACTCAGGACAGTGATGAAGATAGTCAGGTTCACTATGTTAACAAATATAATTTCTTTCAAAATTTTGGGATTAGCAAACCTGTACATTTTTGGAATCTTCAGAGCATGGAGAATCCGAAAATCAATGTTGGCATTTGCACAGACACCTGCATGGCCGCCATTTTGGATTTTGAAAATGGCCGCCATAAAATACATATTTTGCGCGATCTCGGCTTCTAGTCAACCTAGAGACTTAATTAAATATGCTAATCCTATGTTTTCTGGGTCAAGGAATCCAATAAAGGCCTCAAAATAGTGCTCAGGATTATAGAAAAGCAACAAACAAAGGTAATTGAAAACCATTGTCTTTATATTTGTGATATAACTGTATTACATAATACATGATATTGCAAGTCCTTTGAAGTTGTAGGTTGTTATAGGAAGTTATAGGTAGTATCAGATTGAACTATAAGTCCTATACACAGGATCTACGAGGTCTATACCGTTCAGGAATATGCTTTTACAGATCTTCATCACTGTCCTGAGTGTCATTTTCGCAAAGGTGTCTACGCAAATGCCAACATTAATTTTTGGATTCCTCATGCTCTGAATATTCCAAAAATGTATAGTTTTGCTAATCTACCAAAATTTTGAACGAAAAAACATCGTGAACCTGACTATGAGGATCAGCGTGGCAATTACAGTTCCTCTAAAGAGCCGTGTTGCATGTACACATTCAACACGTTTATTGTGTTGTGGACTTTTATATACTTTGTTAAACTACTTGGTAAATGTCATTGCCTGGTGCCATCAAACATGCCTTTAAGAGTTCTCACAGGCTGGTGCAATTGCTTGCCATTCTTAGTTTAACCTTATCTGTGGTGGTGCACACTCGTGGGATTTGGAGAAAGCCTCAGCTTTCCTTTCTCCCTGGACACGTATCATTGGTGCCATACTGTACAGTTTGTTTGGAGCAGTTTAGATTGCACTTCGTTCTTTTGGACAGCACAAAAAAAACAACCAAACAGCGATGCTCAGAGCTGTAAACAGCTGCATTTTTGTGACTATTAAGGTGTTTTTGGTTTCAAACTTAAGATGTTGCCTCACACCATGAAATAGCCCCCCAAAAAAGTTTTGTTTCATCGATTTACACATTGAGCCTGGTGTTGGCTTAGCGGTTAGGGTGCCAGCTTGGAATCCCAGTATCCTGGGTTCGAATCCTGGTCGATCGCGGAATTAACGCCAGGGGGGTTGACTCAGCCTGTCATCCTTCCGAGGTCGGCAAATTGAGTACCAGTTCACTGGTAATTCCCTGTGTGTCGCAAGAGGTGACCAACAGGGTTGGCGGCAGGAAGGGCATCCGGCCATAAAACATTGCTACAAAAAGGGGACCATGGTGCCCGGAAAAGGCACAACGCCTTCTCTGCGGGGAAAAATGGTCTCGAAAGGTGGTGGGTGGTTCGATATACACAGTCAGCATGTCCAATGTTAGGAAATAGCATGTGTACAAATTTATTAATTTGAGTGGTAAACAAGCTAAGGATGCATTCCTTGTAGTTTTCCTTACTTTCGTGGTCGAGATTCTTTTTTTGAAGGAATAAGGCACATCCAACCATGGTAACACACACACACACACACACACACACACACACACACACACAAACACACACTTGTGGTCTACCTAGTAGGCATGTAAGACATTGGCCACTATATCGCTTGCAGTGTTAGTGTAACAAAACTCCTGAAGTTAAGCCGAAGACTCAATAGCTCAGCAGTCTTTCGTCACGTTGGTGATGAGGTCCGTGGGTTAGAGTCAGGATTTTTTCACATTATCCCCATGCAGGAATATATTCCTGTTTATTAAACGAGTACACCCACTCACTATGGGAGCGGCGGGGGAGGGCATGTTATTATACTTTTTATTATTGCCAAATTATTATTACTTTTCCAAAATGTTAGATCGGGTCATTTAAAGGATCGAAACATGCATGATATTATAACATGGTAGATCAGGTTATTCAAAGGATCAGAACATGCATGATATTATAACAATATAACATGGTAGATCAGGTCACTGAAAATATATCATTAATATTATGCCATTATCACAAGTGTTGTTACCTTTGTAATGAGAAGCGGCTTTGGAAAACACCACAAAAACGCCATGGAAGAACTCCACGTTCGTGTCAGCATCGTGTCATGGATTCCTTGTTGAGTATATACAGTCACGTGAAAAAGTAAGTACACCCCACATAAAGTTTTGACTTTTTCAACATATTTCAACATACAGCTATTTGATCTTCATTTCAACAATATTGATAGATAAAGGTGATATAATACAACAAATATCATGAAACATTTACATTTTGTAGTCCATTGTATAATTTAAATAAACATAAATGCGAAATTCCCATGTGGAAAAAGTAAGTACACCCTTGGCTCTAATAGGTGGTATTGCCCCCTTTGGCAGAAACAACCTCAAGTAGGCGTTTCTTATAACTGTCTACCAGTCTCTGACATCGACTGGGAGAAATTTTTGCCCACTCCTCCATGCAGAATTCTTTCAGCTGTGCGATGTTTGAGGGGTTTCTTGCATGCACAGCTCGTTTCAAATTCCCCCACAACATCACGATGGGATTTAGATCTGGGCTTTGACTTGGCCATTCCAGAACCCTCCATTTCTTTCTTTTCTGCCATTCCTTGGTGGATTTACTGGTATGTTTAGGGTCATTGTCATGTTGCAAGGTACACCTTTGGTTGAGCTTCAACTTTCCGACAGATGGCCTCACATTATCCTCAAGCACCCTCTGGTACAATGAAGAATTCATAGTGGATTCTATGATGGTGAGCTGCCCAGGCCTTGATGCAGCAAAGCCGCCCCAAACCATAATATTTCCACCACCATGCTTTACAGTTGGTATCAGGTTCTTGTGGTCAAATGCTGTCTTTGGTTTTCGCCAAACATGTCTTCTGGTACTGTGGCCAAATAGCTCTACCTTTGACTCATCTGTCCAGAGCACATTGTTCCAGAAGTGCTGGTCTTTGCCTAGGGGTTCATTGGCAAACTTTAGTCTTGCCTTGATGTTCTTTCTGGAGAGCAAAGGTTTCCTCCTGGCACACCTCCCATGTAGATCAAATTTGTGCAGCCTCTTTCTAATGGTGGACTCGTGCACTTTGACATCAACAGTGGCAAGAGCTACCTGTAGGTCCCGTGATGACATTCTGGGGTTGTTAGAGACTTCTTTCAGCATCTTGCGGTCTGCTCTCGGGCTGAACTTGCTGGGGCGGCCTGGCCTGAACAAGTTGGCAGTTGATTGGAATCTTCTCCACTTGTCGATGATCTTCCGGACAGTCGAGTGATTGATTTCAAATTGTTTGGAGATCTTTTTAAATCCCTTCCTAGACTCGTAAGCATCTATAACCTTCTTTCTGAAGGCCTCAGAGAGCTCTTTTGATCTCGGCATGGTGACGCCGCACACTTCAACAACAAAGAGCAAACCAAACTAAATGTCTGAAATTTAAATAAGACAGGTTCCTCCAATATCCTCTCTAACGATGTTCTAATCATTTGCACCTGAGCTGGTGCACCTGATTCTAATTTTAGGTATTTGAAGTAGTGATAAATGTAGGGGTGTACTTACATTTTCCACATGCAAAATTTGCATTTATATTTATCTAAATTATACAATGGACTACAAAATGTAAATGTTTCATGATATTTGTTATATTATATCACCTGTTATGGATTCGTCACTTCCGTCTTTGTGGTTTTCATCCACTGGAAGTATTTTTAGTTCCATGTACTATTATTGTTATAGTTTGAGTGAAATGGAGATAACTGTCTTCAAAAGTAAAAATTCGTGTTTTAAAAGGAAAACGAAATGGATCGGGAGAAACCGGAAGAGGAGGAAGAAGCAGCAGATCAAGTGAGATCGGGGAAGAAAGGCCGATCTGCTTGGAGGTGTCGAGCGGACGTTGGTGGACTTGGGTCACGAGCAAATTGGTTTCCCCAGGAAAGGGGTGCCTCTGACAGTGTCGTTATCGCTGTGGCAGATAAACCTGTGTGACGGGTTTTGCGATTAGTTCCGAAAGTGAATCGTCGCGGGAGAGCCGGTATGCCTCCATTATGGGCCCGTCCGCCATTTCACCTCGCGCCAGCCATTTCACCGCGCACCAGCCGTTAACCTGGTTCAGGTGTGTGTCGTGGATTTCGTTTGGGAATTTGTGGTTTTCCGCTTGTGGAGCCGCTGCTTGTTCATATCAGCGTCATTGTCTGGTGAACCGAAGGTGTGAATTCCCAGTCGCCTTTTGGGTGAACTTTTGCCTGACCGACGTCGGCCCGACACCCACCCAGCGGCTCTTCGGCAGCGTCGACTGTCAGCCGTCCTGGGTTCAGGTCTCAATTCGACCTTTTTCTTGTGATCACCGCAGCGTGGATCGACTTTGGGCCTGGTGCCGTGACAGTGACTTTGGGGGTGTTACATTTCACTCACGTGGAGTACCGTGAGTTATCGAGTTAAGAAACTTGTGGTACCATCATAGGAATTATATGGTATTTTGTTGTGCAATTGAAGTTATATTGTACTTGTGCAAATTGTTATTATTGTGCGATATTAATACAATACTTGGTTTTTTGTAACAACTGATTGGTGTGGTTTCACCATTGGTCATTGGCACACATAATAGCACATCTTTCTGCCGTGACTCCTTTCGGGGCTCAGAGGTACACCGTGACCGGGGTTTGGGGAGGAGCACGTAACACACCTTTATCTATCAATATTGTTGAAATGAAGATCAAATAGCTGTATGTTGAAATATGTTGAAAAAGTCAAAACTTTACATGGGGTGTACTTACTTTTTCACGTGACTGTAGATTATACACTACAGTAGATCTACGATAGGGCACGTTCGGCGATGTGATAAGCATTGAGTGATACCTGGATTCCTCCAAATTTGTTTTTTTTATTGTTATAAAAAGCATTAGCGACTGTTTAAAAAGCTAATCATACATATTTGTGGTTTACAATATTTTTACTTCTGGTAAAGGCCGTTGTCCCGTTGCTTACACAAAAACGCCATGATAAGTTTTTTTTTTTTTTTTTTTTTTTTTTTTTTTGTATACAAGATCGAGGCTCGTGAAAGAGCTAACATTAATCACACAAAAAGACAAACCGACACACAAAACACAAAAAACAAGGGGAGGCGGTAGACAAGATGGGGAGAGAGGGGGAAGGACACAAAAGAGAGGGGGAAGGACACAAACACAACATTTGAGAGCAGGGACATCGGGAGGACTTGGGGGGAGGTGGGAGAGGATTAAAACATATGAACACTGCAAGGACTCTGGGGTGAATTACCGGGGGTAGAAAAGATCAAGGTTTTCGATGGGGGAAGATAAGAGATGGTGGTGAACAGCTGTTTTAAAGACCTGGAGGGAGGAGTGGGATTGAAGGGAGTGGGGGAGTTTGTTCCAGAGGCGGGAGAAAAGGGGAATGAAAGAGTGAAGGTGAGCAGAGAGCCTAGACTTTGGCAGTTTAACCAGAAGAGGGTTGCAGGCAGATCTTGTGCGACCTGAAGGAATATTGGGGGGACAGAGCACAGAGAGAGCTGGGGGAGCAAGGCCGGAGAGGAGTCGGTAGAAGACAGAAAGACCACCAACCTGCCTGCGGTGAGTGAGTGAAAGGCCCTCGGCGTTGACTACATCGCAGGAGATTCCAATGATTCTGAAAGCTTTGGCCTCAACAGCGTGAAGCCGAGCAAGGTGTGAGGCAGGAGCACCAGCCCAGAGGGGGGAACAGTATTCCATTGAGCTGCGGATGAAAGCCTTGTATGTGGTGAGGAGCTCAGGTGTGCCAAGGAAGGACTTCGCACGACGGAGGATGCCCAGTCGGCGACTGGCTTTGGAGGCCAGCTTGGAAATGTGGTTTTCCCAAGAAAGATCATGGCAGATAGTGAGACCCAAAAGCTTGAGCGACAGAACTTCTTTGAGAGGATTGTTGAGAAAGTAGATGGGAGGGTTGTCCAGTCGGTCCTTTCGGAGAGACATTGTAAGAGTGTGAGATTTGTCAGGATTGAAAGACATGTTCAAAGTCATGTTCAAAGTTCAAAGTTCAAAATTATTGTTAAGTTATTTATAAATGTTGACACAGCGTTTGTTCAAGGAGGAAAAAACCCCTTGGGGAGGTGGGACATTATTCGTATTAATATTGTTTTCTAATAACATTAATATTATGCTTTTAGTATTATCATTTGTTTTGTTATGAGAAGCAGCCTCGGAAAAACGCCACAATAAAGCTAAATTAACACCGATATACACCTCAACACACAGCGCCATTTGCAGCAATGGTGGGGAAAACCCGCTTGGGGGAGAAAACCTCCTTATGGAGCGGGGCAAATGAATGCGCTACAACCTTCATTGTGTGACCCTCAGTCATCCTGTTAAGTTTGGTTGAGATTGGATAAGTAACGATCGAATGTATTGCAGTCAAAAAATCATCAGACAGACAGACCAAATTGTGTATTTTAGTATGACTAGAACACCCGCTCACTGCGGGAGTGGCAGGAAAGGTCATTCCTCTTTGGGGTATACAGATTACAGTCGATCGATGGTCGGGTCTCAATAACATTGGGTGTGTGTTCATTTTGCAAGTTTCTTGTGGAGAGATCGCCAATTGTTTGAAGCATTTGAGCAAGCACTCCATTCAAAACCATTAAGGAACGGCTGGCTTGGCAAGCGCAAGCTAGCTGCTTGGCAAATGAGCACAACCCGGCTTCCTCCATTTCAGTTTTGCGTGTTAAACAGCAGGAGTGAGGTAAATAAGTTCGCTACAAAAACGCCACTTTAGCAGCAGGAAGGGCCATGTTATTAATCAACCCTGTGGGGGTACATAGAGTACAGTAGATCTTCACTCAGTTCTGTAAGTTAAACTTACCTTACGGATGACTGGATTCCTCCAAATTTCTTTATTTAGTGGTATAAACAGCATTAGCGACTGTTTAAAAATGTAATCATACGTGTTTGTGGTTAATAATATTTTTACTTCTGGTAGAGGCTGTTGCTCCACGAAACGCCATGATAAGCCATGTATAAACGTCAACTCAACTTTGTTCAAGGAGGAAAAACCCCTTGGGAAGGTGGGATATTATTATTATTATTATTATTATTATTATTGGTATTAATATTGGATATTATTATTGGTAGGATATTATTGGTATTAATATGGTTTTGTAATAACATTAATATTATGCTATTGTAGCGGTTACCTTATTGGGACATAATCCACGGGCACGGGCCAGTGGGGCTTTTGATGGTGTGGGCGTGGCATGCGCGCGGTTGTTGGAGCCACGCCCTCCGAAGAGGGTTTTGGCGTTATAAAAGCTGTATGAGTTCCGGTCGCGATTTCAGTGCTGTTGGAATAAAGGAGCTTTGAACAGCTAAGCAATGTCTCGTCCTCTCGTCATCCGCAACTCCTACATTGGTGACCCCGTCTAGTTCTCGACGTTTCGGAACTTCAAACGAACATGGCGAAACGCGCAGTTTCGATTAAACTGCTGGAGTTTTGGGAACGACAAGGACCGCAAGTACGAGACGCTAAAAGCACTGCTGCCCATAACCGTCGAGTGCACTGAGGCCGAGCGTGTCCGCGAACTACTTTCTCTACCCGGGCTGGGCGATTCCAAGCCGTCAGAGCCTATGGACGACATGTTGTCTCTCCTGGGCAGCCACCGACCATGTTTCCTCTTCAGGGAGCCATTCCTGCAGCAGCTGCCAGGACTGATACGGTCAGCCCTGGCCAACTCGGCTGTTGAGGATTTCTGCGCCCTGGCCAGAGAAGCAGACAAGTATTTCTCCGCCAGACAGCAATGTGGTGCGGCCGCATGGGACACCGGCCCCGTCGAGCCTCCGCCGTTGGCGGACACCATCGCGCTTTACTGAAGAGGGCCATGAGGAACCTCAGCAGCCTCGGGAGGCCCGTGAGGCACCTCAGCAGCCTCGGGAGGCCCATGAGGAACCTCAGCAGCCTCCCCTGAGGCCAGTGAGGAACCTCAGCAGCCTCGGGAGGCCCGTGAGGAACCTCAGCAGCCTCGGGAGGCCCGTGAGGAGCCTCAGCAGCCTCGGGAGGCCCGTGAGGAACCTCAGCAGCCTCGGGAGGCCCGTGAGGAACCTCAGCAGCCTCGGGAGGCCCGTGAGGAACCTCAGCAGCCTCGGGAGGCCCGTGAGGAACCTCAGCAGCCTCGGGAGGCCCGTGAGGAACCTCAGCAGCCTCGGGAGGCCCGTGAGAAACCTCAGCAGCCTCGGGAGGCCCGTGAAGAACCTCAGCAGCCTCCCCCGAGGCCCGTGAGGAACCTCAGCAGCCTCCCCCGAGGCCTTGACCAGCCCCCTAGGTTGGCTCAACCCCCACGGCGGGGCCGTCCCCCATCGGGTAAGTCCCCGGTTGGCCCGCCCACCGCCAAGATGCTCACAGTCCCTGCTCGGGTCATCAGTCGTTTCGGCCGGGTGGTTAAGGCCCCCTGAAAACTGACATTGCCCGTGCGAGTGCATTCTGGGGGGGCGCATGTAGCGGTTACCTTATTGGGACATAATCCACGGGCACGAGCCAGTGAAGCTTTTGATGGTGTGGGCGTGGCGTGTGCGCGGTTGTTGGAGCCACGCCCTCCGAAGAGGGTTTTGGCGTTATAAAAGCTGTATGAGTTCCGGTTGCGATTTCAGTGCTGTTGGAATAAAGGAGCTTTGAACAGCTAAGCAATGTCTCGTCCTCTCATCATCCGCAACTCCTACACTATTATCATTAGTTTTGTTATTCGAAGCGGCCTTGAAAGAACGCCACGATAAAGCTAACTAAACATGGATATACACCTCAACATGCAACACCATTGACGGCAATGGCAGGGAAAACTCGCTCGGGGGAGAAAACCCCCTTGGGGAGGGGGGCAAATGAATGCGCTGCACCCTTCATTGTGTAACCCTTAGACATCCTGCCAAGTTTGGTTGAGATTGGATAAGTAACGACGGGATGTATCGCGGTCAAAAAATCATCAGACAGGCAGACAGACGCCAAATGACGTATTTTAGTATGATTAAAGTATATAATTTTTTTTTTAATTATTATAAAAATATTTTTAAAGGAATAAGGCACATCCAACCAAAAAAGTAAGAACACCTACTCTGCTAATCTCGTAATAAACAAGAGCAGATCTGGTCTCAGGTGCCTTTCACCCACCTTTTGACCTGTCCGAGACCAGATCTGCCCTTCTTGTTTATCATTAGATTAATAGAGTAGATCTTCATACTTTTTTGGTTCGTTGCACCTTTTCCTTTTCAAATTTATAAAACCAACTGCCCCAATCTTCCAATCTATATAAATAAAACACAGTGTGTGTGTGTGTGTGTGTGTGTGTGTGTGTGTGTATGTGTGTGTGTGTGTGTGTGTGTGTGTGTGTGTGTGTGTGTGTGTGTGTTACCTATAGACTCCCAAACGGAGAGGCTCACATACTTGATTTTTGGCACAGACATGGCCATTGGGCCTGGGAAGGACGTGGCCTACCTAAAAATGCCCTCCGATGACGAGATCCATATTTATTATTCATATTTAACTTGGCTCATTTCAGCGAGGAACATTATACACTGATCTCAGCCTGTGCCAGAGCAGCTCGCTGATTCGCTCAGAGCGATCACGTGATGTTCCATCCTCGCCACCAGACTCCACGCTGCCTGCTATACCATAGATCAGTGGCTATACTCCCACGCAGGCTGCATTGGGAATATATGGGGATTATCAGTGGCAGCCTGGTCACCAGCGTCTGAAGAATGAAGTTTGGACGTACGAGCCAGGCCAGGCTGCCAAGTTCAAGTTGCCTGATACCCTGCCCGTTTACACTCTCTGTGAATGTACGGGGGTCGAGGCTCCTGTGTGTGTGTGTGTGGGGGGGGGGGGGGTGGAGGAAGGGGGGTCTGTCCAAGGCCGAGTTTTTTTTTCTTTCATCTCTAGATACATATTTTTAGCCATAACTTGGCACATTTCCGATTGGGTTCTGAACATTACAGCCTCTGCCTCTGCCACAGCTCAGAGCGATCACGTGACAATTTTCAAGTTTGCAAGGAAGAATGCACTAGACCCCAGCCCCATATACATCACTGCCTGCGCCATCAATTTGCATGTTATCGGTTACCTTTTATGGCTCGCTCAGGATCTTCGTCAGGCTCGCGAGCGAGTTCGCCAATCACCTGGGAGCATGAGGCCACGTTGGCCACGCCCACGGCGTGGCATTAGCAAGACGTCGTTTGTTTGATTGCAGAGTCGTTCAGGATCTTTGACATCTGGCTAGCGAGCGAGTTCAGTTACCACGTGTAAACGTAAAAGTGAAAAAAATTGAATTTGGCTACGAGTTCACACATGGAAGACTGACTGTGATTCGGGCAATGCCACCTAGGAAAATTAATTTGTCACGTTCAACCTCCAGATCAAGGAAAATCGCTGATCGGAGACTCCATGAAACCGATGAAGGTACTTTTTACCGTCGACAAGCCAATCAAGAACGTGTCTCTAGATTCAGACAGCGAGAGACAGAAGATGAGACAGAGGCACGTCTAAACGCCAATCAACAACGTGTGGCGAGGGCCAGACAGCGAGAGACAGAAGATGAGACAGATGCACGTCTAAACGCCAATCAACAACGTCTGGCGAGGGCCAGACAGCGAGAGACAGAAAATGAGACAGAGGCACGTCTAAACGCCAATCAACAACGTGTGGCGAGGGCCAGACAGCGAGAGACAGAAGATGAGACAGAGGCACGTCTAAACGCCAATCAACAACGTCTGGCGAGGGCCAGACAGCGAGAGACAGAAGATGAAACAGATGTACGTGTAAACGCCAATCAACAACGTTTGGCGAGGGCCAGACAGCGAGAGACAGAAGATGAGACAGAGGCACGTCTAAACGCCAATCAACAACGTCTGGCGAGGGCCAGACAGCGAGAGACAGAAGATGAGACAGAGGCACGTCTAAACGCCAATCAACAACGTGTGGCGAGGGCCAGACAGCGAGAGACAGAAGATGAGACAGATGCATGTCTAAACGCCAATCAACAACGTCTGGCGAGGGCCAGACAGCGAGAGACAGAAGATGAAACAGATGTACGTGTAAACGCCAATCAACAACGTTTGGCGAGGGCCAGACAGCGAGAGACAGAAGATGACACAGAGGCACGTCTAAACGCCAATCAACAATGTGTGGCGAGGGCCAGACAGCGAGAGACAGTAGATGAGACAGCGGCACGTCTAAACGCCAATCAACAACGTCTGGCGAGGGCCAGACAGTGAGAGACAGAAGATGAGACAGAGGCACGTGTAAACGCCAATCAACAACGTCTGGCGAGGGCCAGACAGCGAGAGACAGAAGATGAGACAGAGGCACGTCTAAACGCCAATCAACCACGTCTGGCGAGGGCCAGACAGCGAGAGGCAGAAGATGAGACAGGCACGTCTAAACGCAATTCAACAACGTGTGGCGAGGGCCAGACAGCGAGAGACAGAAGATGAGACAGAGGCACGTCTAAACACCAATCAACAACGTCTGGCGAGGGCCAGACTGCGAGAGACAGAAGATGAGAGAGAGGGACGTCTAAACGCCAGTCAAGAACGTGTGGCGAGGGCCAAACAACAAGAGACAGGAAAGGAGACAGAGGCATGTCTAAACGCCAATCAACAACGTGTAGCGAGGGCCAGACAGCAGGAGACAGAAGAACAGCGCCAAAAACGACTCAACAACTGGCAACCATCAGGCAGACGGCAGCCGGCCATTGCATGGGAGAAGGCTGCATTCAGTTACAATCCGAACACTGACTACTCCTCAAAGGTTGATATCGGCTCCATGTCATTCACCTGTCAGTTTTGCCATGCCTTGAAATGGAAGGGCCTTTTGCCTTTTGCCATGCTAAATAAATCAAACAATTCCGGAAGTGTACAAAGTTGGTGGTACAGCTTCTTCTTCTTCCTGTTCAGCATCACACTTACCTCAGAAACGTGATGAACGCCACATTCACCCCATTCACCCACCAGCATATATATGAACCCCCTTCCTCTCCTGCCTCCCCCCTCCCTCCCCTTCCTCCCGCCTCCCTCCTCCCCTTTCCCCCTCTCCTCCCATCTTCCATCCCCCCTCCCCTCCCCATCTCCTCCTCCTTCCCACCTCCCCCCCCATCTCCTCCTCCCCCCACATCCCCCCCCATACCTCACACCCCTCACCTCCACTTCACCCCCTCCTCTTTCCCCCCTCCCTCCTCCTCCCCCGCCCAGCAACGCCGGGTACTTCTGCTAGTACAATATACAGTGCCTTCAGAAAGTATTGTCGCATTCCTGGGCGTGAATACCCCTGGGGCCGGATTAGCCGATCGAGCTTCACATTCCGAGGCGTTCAATTCAACTATTGCGGAGTTAATATGCACGGGGGAATGAGGCAGCGAAGGGTAGCGAAGCTCTTACCTTCACAGACCCCACTGGAGTCTTCAAACCTGGATAATCAACTCAAACCCGACACGGAATTATAATGCAAAAATGCCGGCTTTCTTGAAAGAAATGCCGGTAACAAAAGAATGCACGATAAAACTAATATTCTAAATGGAGTGCCCCCATACAGACTTGTATTCAACACAAGGGGATGACAATGGAACGAAAATAAAAATGTAGTGTACTCAGCTTCGAGCGGCTCTTCGGGAATTGTCACAGCCCCCGCGTCCATGCATGGGAAAACAGGCCTTAGCGCGCCATTCATTCACTCCAGCCGCACTCGTCCCCACCACCTGCTTCACACAGCACCGATTTCTCCCCGGTTCACTCAGCATGGCCCTCAGCCGTCACGAAGCTACGGGCCAAGCGCACCACAGTCCATGAGCCTCCTCAAGATTGTCGAACCCCAAAGACAGGGATATAAAATGCCGACTCCAATGTCCCTGGTGCAAGAGGAGTTGTAGCTGCGACCGTTCACTTTCAAGGTCCCAGCTCAAGAGCGATAATGAATGCCACTGCTCGTGTTGAAATCCCCACGCAAGAGACACAGTATATGTGACCGTTCTTTATGAATCCCGAAGCAGAGAGAGCAATGATCGACCGTTCGCTATGGAGGCCAGCACGGAGAGAGAGAGACAAAATGTCCGGGACACAGTCTTTTGTTCTCAAGGCTCTGACGTAATCCGACGATCCCCGTGCATTCCCCTATCAGTGAGTCCCATCTCATCGCTCTATGGTACCCTAACCAATCACTGCTCTTCGGGGTGGGGCCTCATGGTGGGGCCTTTATGATGGCTCGGCTGGCAGAACCCGCGGTAGTTTTCAGTCTTGTTCCGGTTACTTTTTATTTAATGTTTATTTTAGGTGCAGCGTGCATGGCTGGTGTGTTGTGTGTCAAAAGGAACAAGGGGAAAAGTACAGAGGCAATTACATACAGGGGATTAATTACCCTTAATCCCTCACTAATTAACATAACCCCACTTCTCGTCATGGGGACAAAGATACACTTTTACATGACATCCGGTCTAAACGGATTCCCTACTTATGGAACATGCGGATTCTTCTTCTTCATTGAGACATGCGGAGCATGTTAATCTGTACACTTCTACCTGGACTAAGGACTAAGGTCCTGGACATTGCCTACCCCCATACACATAACAGTATTCACACCCTTTGACTTTTTAAAAACATTTTGGTGTGTTATAGCCTGAATTTAAAATGGGTTAAATTGAGATTTTCTTGGTCACTGATCTACACATAATACCCCATAATGTTAAAGTGGAATTTGACACATACACGACCGACCGGTCAAAAGTATTAGAACACCTCAATTTTTCCAGTTTTTATTGAAATTTACACAGTTTAATGTCTCAATGTACTCTGAAATTAAGCAGAGAACAAATAAACAATTGGAGATAAAAAAAGAAATCACAGGATCATTTTGTTTAACAAAATTTAATTTAAATTTTTGAATCAACAAAGTACCCACCTTTTGCAGATATAACCGCCGAACACATTCGTGGCATTCTTTCTACAATGGAAATCAAATATTGTTCGGTAAGTTCTTCCCAACACTGTTGCAGGAGTTCCCACAAAAGTGTTGCACTTATAGGTTGCTTTGCTTTCACCCTTCTGTCCAGTTCATCCCAAACCAGCTCGATGGGGTTTAAGTCTGGAGACTGTGCTGGCCATTCCATGATTTGAAACTTACCGTCTTGTTCTTTTCCTCGAGGGTAATTTTGACATAGCCTGGAGGTGTGTTTAGGGTCATTATCTTGCTGTAGGATGAACACCTGACCAACTCGGCATATACCAGAGGGTATTGCACGGTGCTGCAAAATGCTGTGGTCGCCCTTTTGGTTCAGGGTGCCAGTCACTCTGTGCAAGTCGCAGACTCTGGATCCAGCAAAAAAGCCCCAGACCATCACGCTTCCTCCTCCATGTTTGACAGTTGGTGTCACAAACTGAGGAACCAGCATTTCGCCTACTTGACGGCATACAAAAACCCTGCGTGATGAACCAAAGATTTCAAATTTTGATTCATCAGTCCATAAGACCTTCTTCCAGTCTTCAGTAGTCCACTGGCAGTGCTTCATGGCCCAGGCAAGCCTCTTTTTCTTCTTTTGCCATCTTAGCAAAGGCTTTCTTACTGCCACACGACCTGTCAAACCTGCAGCTCGAAGTCTTCTCTTCATAGTTGAAACTGAGACTTGTTCACTTTGACCAGCTGTGCTTGAAGCTGTTGTCCTGTGAGCCGCCTATCATGCAAGCTGTTGACTCTCAGAAATTTGTCTTCTGATTCTGTTGTGGCTTTGGGTCTGCCAGTCCTCTTCCTGCCAAAGTTTCCTCCAGTTTCCAATGTACTACTTCCTGCAGTGCAATATTGTCCAAATAATGCTTCAGAGGGTGTAATAACAGTCTGTTCCAATACTGCTTTGAAACAGACAGGGGGTTTGTAATCAAGTAATCAGCAGAGGTTGGGACACCTGTAGGAATTGTTTGCATCAACTTTCAAGGCTTAATTTACTTACATTACTGCAGAACAGCTGTAAGTTGTTAACCCATTACTTGTTCCCTGAAGAAGGCCTTTTTTAACAATATAACTGTGCAATTTACATTATTTTCCCGTTTTTGCGAACCTAAACTTTTTTTAACCTCGAGATGTTTACTGCTTACCTTTGTACCATTTCAGGTTATTCACTGGACTTGAATTGCTTAAATTTCAATAAAAACAAGAAAAATTGAGGTGTTCTAAAACTTTTGACAGGTGGTGGAAGTAAAAACAAATTGAAATTTTTGCTTATGTGATCACAACATGCATTACACCTTGCCCTCCGAGTGACCCCATATAATGTATTGTTGCGGTTTTGAGTCTGTCAAGTGAGTTTAATAAAGGTTGAAGTCTGTCCCCCATAGTTAGTCACACAAGCAACATGTAGCCTCGCAATAGTATAGTTATGTCTTAGTATTTGTGAGCTTAGTTCCCTTTCAGTGTTAATTCTGCGTTGAGTAGGAGCCAGGAAAATAGGCCCTACTGCCACCGATCATCCTTTGTTTGTAGCCTCAATCCCTTTTGCGTTCACGTTGGTTCATATTGGGTGAGTTAACACGAGGCAGGCAGAGGAGGATCGGGGCGGAGTCGAGGTGGAGCGGCAGAAGCAATGTCGGTAAGCACGAGCCGCCAATCAGAGCTTGAGGGTGGTGGCGGCGGCGTGGCGTCAGAGGGCGTGGTGAGAAGAGTCGGGTGAGTTCCAGAAGGTTCGGGGGGCATAGCTAGAAGAACCGCTGCGCAAAAGCCCTCGAGAGGACTTACAGGGGGAACTTGCCGAAAGAGGACTCACAGAGGAACGCCGGATAAGCAAGAGAGGACTGCTGCCTGATGAACTTGACCATTGCACGAGAACGCGCACGCTAACCAGCTCGGAGTGTATTGAAGAAAAGGAGTTGGCTGCTACATATACGCGGGCGCAGTCAGACGCGCTTATGAACGAGTATAGCGCATTTGAGACGCGCGAGTGAACAAGGCTGGCGAGCCGTGCTAAAGTCCACCCTCTACCGTTCCGCCTCATCATCTGCTTGTTCGAGAGACGTGCTACGAGTCCCTGCCTTCGCCTGCCACCATCTTTGCGGGACGTGCTGGGGACCGTGGAGAGCTGGACGAGGACCATCTCTGGACGCGTTGGGGAGCACCTGCCCATCTGCAATCCCCTGTGTGAGTGTGAGACGGGCCCGTTGTCCAAGTAATAAGTTAAGACTGCTTAAGGATTGCTCTGTGTCTCTTCGTCCTTGAACTGTATATACGTGTGGGAATAATTAAACCCTTGTTCTTTCTTTCTGATTCGATCATTCCTGTGGTTTCCTCATTGACTAAGCGTGGCACGAATAGGATCGCTCCAATCGGGTTCCAACATCTAAGACTGCGCCTACCACGTGTACACAATCCGCTCGGCGTACTCAAACTACACAAGGTTCATGCGAGGCTTGTTTCCTTGCTCCCAGGGCAGCGTGTGGACTTAGGTACGAGCGAAAAGCAGTCCCGAAACCCGACGCCGCGTGTGTCCGGAAGGGATGTAATAAGTCTCGGTTCCGCCAGGCCCAGTAAAGACAAGGGGATTAATCCCCCCTTGATAAGGGGAAGAAGGCCAGCGTAGAGAACCGCAACAGTATACAGTCACGTGAAAAAGTAAGTACACCCCATGTAAAGTTTTGACTTTTTCAACATATTTCAACATACAGCTATTTGATCTTCATTTCAACAATATTGATAGATAAAGGTGATATAATATAACAAATATCATGAAACATTTACATTTTGTAGTCCATTGTATAATTTAAATAAACATAAATGCAAATTTTGCATGTGGAAAAAGTAAGTACACCCCTACATTTATCACTACTTCAAATACCTAAAATTAGAATCAGGTGCACCAGCTCAGGTGCAAATGATTAGAACATTGTTAGAGAGGATCTTGGAGGAACCTGTCTTATTTTAACCTCAGTCATTTAGTTTGGTTTGCTCTTTGTTGTTGAAGTGTGCGGCGTCACCATGCCTCGATCAAAAGAGCTCTCTGAGGCCTTCAGAAAGAAGGTTATAGATGCCTACGAGTCTGGGAAGGGATTTAAAAAGATCTCCAAACAATTTGAAATCAATCATTCGACTGTCCGGAAGATCATCTACAAGTGGAGAAGATTTCAAACAACTGCCAACTTGTTCAGGCCAGGCCGCCCCAGCAAGTTAAGCCCAAGAGCAGACCGCAAGATGCTGAAAGAAGTCTCTAAGAACCCCAGAATGTAATTACGGGACCTACAGGTAGATCTTGCCATTGTTGATGTCAAAGTGCATGAGTCTACCATTAAAAAGAGGCTGCACAAATTTGATCTACATGGGAGGTGTGCCAGGAGGAAACCTTTGCTGTCCCGAAAGAACATCAGGGCAAGACTAAAGTTTGTCAATGAGCACCAAGGCAAAGACCAGCACTTCTGGAACAACATGCTCTGGACAGATGAGTCAAAGGTCGAGCTATTTGGCCACAGTACCAGAAGACATGTTTGGCGAAAACCAAAGACAGCATTTGACCACAAGAACCTGATACCAACTGTAAAGCATGGTGGTGGAAATATTGTGGTTTGGGGCAGCTTTGCTGCATCAAGGCCTGGGCAGCTCACCATCATAGAATCCACAATCAATTCTTCATTGTACCAGAGGGTGCTTGAGGATAATGTGAGGCCAATGGCCATCTGTTGGAAAGTTGAAGCTCAACCGAAAGTGGACCTTGCAACATGACAATTACCCTAAACATACCAGTAAATCCACCAAGGAATGGCTGAAAAGAAAGAAATGGAGGGTTCTGGAATGGCCAAGTCAAAGCCCGGATCTAAATCCCATCGAGATGTTGTGGGGGGGATTTGAAATGAGCTGTGCATGCAAGAAACCCCTCAAACATCGCACAGCTGAAAGAATTCTGCGTGGAGGAGTGGGTAAAAATTTCTCCCAGTCGATGTCAGAGACTGGTAGACAGTTATAAGAAACGCCTACTTGAGGTTGTTTCTGCCAAAGGGGGCAATACCACCTATTAGAGCCAAGGGTGTACTTCCTTTTTCCACATGCGAAATTTGCATTTATGTTTATTTAAATTATACAATGGACTACAAAATGTAAATGTTTCATGATATTTGTTATATTATATCACCTTTATCTGTCAATATTGTTGAAATGAAGATCAAATAGCTGTATGTTGAAATATGTTGAAAAAGTCAAAAGTTTACATGGGGTGTACTTACTTTTTCACGTGACTGTATATATTGTGTGTGTGTGTGTGTGTGAGAGTGAGTGTGAGAGTGTGTGTTTGTGTGTAAAGATGGAATAAAAATTCACAAATTCTGCTGAACTAATGCAGAAGCCCAAGCAAGGAAGAACACGCTACATCGTCGAAGATAATGGCATCTCGATGTCCTTTAGGTGTTGAAATGATTTCTCCTAATAGTTTTCTGGATTGTACCTGGATGCTGGCTGCTTTATGAGAGCTAGTCAACGTCTCACTCAATAGTTGCGAGCTCCCTGTGGCTCGGCAGCAGTGAGACGTACATGCCTCAAGCAGTGATGGCTATAACTGTTGTTTTGCACAAACTAGGCTGTAGAAATGGCTTGGGGATGCTGGTGCCAACAGGATTTCTGGGTTTAAGGACAGATCTGGGCAAACCTCGTGCTACTATTGCACTTATGCCCCTACTATCATGTTATTTCTGTACAAATAGGAGACAACAAAACAAACAATGAAGCCACTAGAAGCGCATAATTTAGCATTTGTTTTAAATATAGAGGGTTCAATATATGGTTGAACCCCAAAGAAATAGATACAAAAGGTTTTTCAATGGATTCTGGTACCATTGGGCATGCTAAATAACATACTAAAAATCGAGTAACATCTGACTTCCGGAAAGGGGTCATTTTCAAGATGGCGTCCAAGATGGCCACCAGGAGCTTAAAATGGCCATATCTCAATTATTATTCAACCTAGAAAGGTGGTTTTGGTGTCTAACCCTAGGTTTTAGGGCCCAAGGAATCCAAGTGAATCAATAAAATTACCATCAGTTAATGATTTATTGACGAGTCCAAGATGGCATCCCAAGGTGGCATCCTGATCCATTAAAATGGCTCTGTCGAATCGTAGTCAACCTCGAGATATTTTCAGTGTGTATACCTAGGTTTAAGGCTGGTGTTGGGCTAGCGGCTAGGGTGCCGGCTTAGGATCCTAGGATCCTGGGTTCGAATCTCGGTCGATCGCCGAATTAATGCCAGGGGGGTTGACTCAGCCTGTCATCCTTCCGAGGTCAGCTAATTGAGTACCAGTTCACTGGTAATTCCCTGTTTGTCGTTGAAGGCGGCAAAAAGGGTTGGCGTCAGGAAGGGCATCCGGCCGTAAAACATTGTCTTCAAAAAGGGGACCAAAAAAACAACAACTACCACGGTCCCCGAAAAGGCCAACCCCCGCTTTGCGGGGAAAAATGGCCTCTAAACGGTGGTTTTTATACCTAGGTTTAAGGCACCCAGGAAATCATCAAAATTACTTAAATAAGCACAAAGTAATCAGGTAATCCAGTAAGCCAGGTTTACCAGCCCATTAGGCATTTGTTGTCTTATACAGTTAGTCGCTATTCATCGTCATCTTCCGACTCACCAGCTAATGAACCAAGTGGGTGTTTCAGATTGGAGATAAGAGTGTAATGTGTCTACACCACTGCCACCTGTGACTCCAGTCCACAGTATTCAGTGATCATTACAGACAAAGGTTTGTACAAAGCTTGAGAGGTTATGGCAAGGGACTATGAGTCCTAGACTACAGACTATTATGAGTCTGTTGGATGCAAAATCATGCACAAAATGATTGGATGCATTCACATTCTCATTCAGTAGAAAGGATAAAGCCAGAACCCTTGGACAAACATCAGCTATAAAGGTCGCTCCTGATCGAACCATTGATTCTGCACTTCTCTTTCAACGTTTCCTGGTAGTCTCCCAAACTGGAGAGCTATCATTGCAGGAGGTTATGAGTTATGAGCTCAGTCCTTTCCCTCCTGCCCTCTGAAGCCAGAAACGTCTTCCGAAAGGCTGATAAGCCACAACTAACTCACGCGATCTGTGATCATGCAAGTGATGCCATCCTAGATTCTGTACCAGAAACGGAGATCAACGTCCTTGATGGAGGTTCACTCCTTCACAGAATACCATGGAAGAGTGGAGAAATCTATGGTGAAATAGCGCAGTCGTATGCTGACTTCACCATGCAGCATTATGGTTCAGCTACGACCATTGTCTTTGATGGCTATGAGGAAGGGCCGTCCATTAAAGACAACACGCATCAGAGAAGAGGACACAATATTCATCCCATTGTCAGCTTCACTGCTGAGACAAAGTTCTCAGGCAAGAAGGAGGAGGTCCTGTCAAGAGATATCAATAAACAGAGACTGATCGGGATGATAAGTGATGAACTGAGAGAAAGGTATTGCACTGTGGTCAATGCACCTGGAGATGCTGACGTAGACATAGTAAAGGCTGCAGTGGAGGCATCTCTTCTACACACCACTACACTGATTGGAGAAGATACTGATCTCCTTGTCTTACTCCTTTACTATGCGCAGGGAGACAGTAAGAGCCTTTATTTCAGATCAGACAAGTTCAAAGCTGATGGCAGTTTTAACGTGTATGACATCAACCGTCTAAAAGAAATCCTCGGACATGACATGTGTTATAAAAATTTAAAAAACCACCTTTAGAGGCCATTTTTCCCCGCAAGCAGGGGTTGGCCTTTTTCGGGGACCGTGGTTGTTGTTGGTTTTTTTTTTTTTTTTTTTTTGGGGTCCCCTTTTTGACAGCAATGTTTTACGGCCGGATGCCCTTCCTGCCGCCAACCCTTTTTGTCGCCTTTTTACGACAAACAGGGAATTACCAGTGAACTGGTACTCAATTTGCCGACCTCGGAAGGATGACAGGCTGAGTCAACCCCCCTGGCGTTAATTCAGCGATCGACCGGGATTCGAACCCAGGATCCTAGAATCCTAAGCTGGCACCCTAGCCGCTAGCCCAACACTGAGAACATGTGTTCTCAGTTGATATTCATCCATGCCATGACTGGTTGTGACACTTCTCGGATTTTTGGTGTTGGCAAAAAGACTGCTTTCCAGAAGCTTGTAAAAGGAGACCCTGTCCTTCGGTCTTGTGCCAACACATTCACCATCCCAAACCAGACCAAAGAGGTGATCGATGACCTTGAATGCCGAGTAATGGCTATCCTCTTTGGTGGCAAGTGCAAAGATTCCCTTGCAACAATGCGATATAACACCTTCAGCAAGAAGGTTGTCTCTGCTTCGTCTTTTGTAACACCCGAACGTCTGCCCCCAACTGAATCTGCTACCAAACTTCACTGTCGTAGAGCGTACTACCATATCATGGTGTGGATGGGAAAAGAAGAGGGTATGGATGCCATGAAATGGGGGTGGAGCCTGCAGGATGATCAGTTTGTCCCACTTATGTCAAGAATGAACGCTGCTCCAGACAGTCTCTTGAAGGTCATTCATTGTAACTGCTCCACTGCCTGCAAGACACTCCGCTGCTCTTGGAGACGATATGGACTACCATGTACTACTGCCTGTGGACCGTGCCAACTTGAAGAATGTGACAATCCACATAACAAGTTTCTTCCAGAGGAGTCTGAGGATGACGATGAATAGCGACTAACTGTGTAAGACAACAAATGCCTAATGGGCTGGTAAACCTGGCTTACTGTATTACCTGATTACTTTGTGCTTATTTAAGTAATTTTGATGATTTCCTGGGTGCCTTAAACCTAGGTATACACACTGAAAAAATCTCTCTAGGTTGACTACTATTCGACAGAGCCATTTTAGTGGATCAGGATGTCACCTTGGGATGCCATCTTGGACTTGTCAATAAATAATTAACTGATGGTAATTTTATTGATTAAATTGGATTCCTTGGGCCCTAAAACCTAGGGTTAAACACCAAAACCACCTTTCTAGGTTGAATAATAATTGAGATATTGCCATTTTAAGCTCCCGGCAGCCATCTTGGACGCCATCTTGAAAATGACCCCTTTCCGGAAGTCAGATGTTACGAGATTTTTAGTATGTTATTTAGCATGCCCAATGGTACCAGAATCCATTGAAAAACCTTTTGTATCAATTTTTTGGGGATTGGGTGAGTTTTTTCATATATTGACCCTACTAATAATGGGAAAAATAAATAGAAAGAGAGAGACATGCAAGCTCAGTTTTAAGCAAGACTTGCAAATAATCCTTCTGCATTAATTGTGTCAAAAAAAAAGATCAGCTTCAAATAAAAAGCTCACATTGCATGTGTTGTAGGTACGTGAATGTGTAGGATTTATTTATTTTAAGGGAAAGAACCATTGATGTCTGTGCCCTTAGTACAAACACATCATGAGTACACACACATATATATATATATATATATATATATATATATATATATATATATATATATATATATATATATATATATATATATATATATATATATACTCTCCACTACTATATATATATATATTATATATATATATATATATATATATTGTTAGGCAGTTGCAGGAGAAGTACATGGAGAAGAGGAAGAAGTTGTTTCTTGGGTATGTTGATCTGGAGAAAGCATTCGATGGGGTTCCATGCAAAGTAGTGACATGGGCATTGAGGAAGTTGGGAGTGGAGGAATGGTTGATCAGAGTCGTGATGGCAATGTACGAGAGAGCGTGCACAGCTGTAAGGACGAAGGACGGGAACAGTGGTGAGTTGGAGGTGAAGGTGGGAGTGCAACAGGGGTCGGTACTAAGTCCACTACTATTTGTAGCTGTGATGGAGGTGCTGGCTCGGAACGTAAACTAGGGTTTACCGTAAGAGTTGTTGTATGCAGATGATCTGGTGTTGATTGCAGAAAGTATGGATGGACTGAAGGAGAAGATGAACAAGTGGAAGGAATGGAGACAAAAGGTCTGAAGGTGAATATCGGAAAGACGAAGGTGATGGCAAGTGGTAAAGCATGTGGTGAGGTGGAAAGAACTGGGAAGTGGCCCTGTGCTGTGTGCAGGAAGGGTGTCGGAGTGAACTCCATTCAATGTACAATGTGCGCTGAGTGGGTTCATCAAAAGTAGTGGTGTGAGAGGGTCAATAACCAGTGTGGCAGCTACATTCAAATGTAAGGTGTGCACAGAGGGAGCTGCAGATGGAGGAAATGTTGAGTTGGATCTTGGAGATGGCGTGAAGCTGGAAGGTGTGAAATCATTTTGCTACCTTGGAGACATGCTGAATGGAGAAGGTGGATCAGACTCGGCAACGGTTGCTCGAGTGAGATGTGCATGGAAGAAGTTTCGGGAATTGAGTGGTATGCTGACGAGGAGGGGAGTGTCGTTGAAGCTGAAGGGAAAGGTGTATGCTGCATGTGTGAGAAGTGTTATGATTTATGGGAGCGAGACATGGGTAATGAACGTAGAGCAGCAACATGGCTGGAAAGGGTGGAAATGCGAATGGTTTGTTGGATGTGCGGAGTATCGTTGAGAGAGAGGAAGACAAATGATGAATTGCGAAAGATGATGGGAATAGAGCCTGTGATGGATGCTGTGAAGAGAAACAGATTGAGATGGTTTGGTCATGTGTTGAGGAAGGATGAAAGTGACTGGTTGAGAAGAGTGATGGAAATGAATGTAGAAGGGAGTAGAGGACGGGGACGACCGAGAAAGACTTGGCTAAAGGTAGTGGAAGAAGAAATGCGGGCAAGGGGGTTAACAAGGAGAGATGCAGAAAATAGGGCAAAATGGAGAAGATTGTCATGGGGCCTTCAAGGCTAACCCCTGCTCTGGCAGGGTAAATGGCCTTAAAATGCCTGTTGTTGTTGTTGTTGTATTTGTATATAGATATATAATATATATACATGAGAGATCATGCGACAAACATTCAAGAACTGATCAAACTATATGCAAAAAATAACAATCAAACTATATGCAAAAAATAACAAGTAAAACAAAATGGCATCAATTCTGGCCCATTGTGATATCAGTATTTGTGAATACCGATGTGAATGAGGATACCTGTATGTGAATGAATGAGGATGCCTCATTCACATCCCCCAACACATTGTCAATCTGTCATGCTGTATTTTAATTGGATATACAGATGGGCTACGGGACATTACTGCAGACTAAACAAAGGGAGCAATGCGCGATAGTCACGTGACTTGCCAAAAAGTTTGTACCGACACCAGCCTGGAACAATATCAATGGTTCAGACAATTGTCCTCACTCACAGGACAAAACAGATTGTACAAATACAATGCGCGTGCCCTTGAATAGGTCCCTCGAGAACGCCGTAAAAATCGGTATCGCAAAACACACACTGACACACAAAAAAACATTAATGTCAATGAAACAAAGAACGCAAGGTGGAAATAATGGTAGGAATATGAGGTCAAGTAAGTTGAAATGTAAACTTATTATTACCTAGCGAAAATCAGGGTTGGGCATTCGGCTGAGTACATGTGGTGCATTTTTAAAATTAATATTCTTGGCAACCGTTGGTCCGATTAACACGGAATTTTACCATAGCAGCGTTTCCGCCTGTATAATTTTTTAAATGATAATTATAACGTCATAGGTCACGTGGTACAGGCGCCATCTTGGAAAAATCGAAAAAAGTTGCACCTCTATATCTCCAAAAGCGCTCAATGGAAAAATTTTAAACGTGGCTCATTGTAAATAACTCTGCATGGGGAATAAGTATTGTTAACGATGATGTCATTGGTGCCTTAATTATGACGTCATAATTCGACAGGAACAACACTTGGTCTGATCAGTTTGAATTTTATTGAGCGTGATCTATGCAACAATTATTTTGGAGAATATAAATTTATGATGTCATCCTTCACTTGGTCTGGCAGCCATATTGGATCAAAGAAGAATAAAACGTTCAAAAACAAGAGTTGGCTCGCACCAAGTTGACTGCACAGGGTAAGTATTCTAGGAATACTATCTAGTTTTGTATGCAGCCCGTGGTTGCTGGTTGCATCATTGCTGGAAGTGTGGCTGTGCGATTGAGGCTGTTCTCAGTAAGCTGGTGGCCTACTCATTTTGCTGACCTCAGAACTATGACAGGCTGAGTCAATGCACCTGGTGCTATGTAATGGCACGACAGGGGCTCCAACTCAGGTCTCTAAGATTTTAAGGCAGCCACCTTAACTGTTAAGCCAACCCCAGGCTTGCAATGTAAATGATGGCAGAGATAGAAACCTTAAAGTGAAAGAACAAGAGGCAGTAAAGCGATCCACAAAGGCAGTTTGCGAAAGTTGAAACTTTTCTTGGAAATTGTAAAGAATGCAACACAAGCACAGACGGTGAGAAGAAGTAAAAGTTTTGATTATTGAGTGGAGTTGTTCGTATCTCAGGCACATGAGAGCTCTTCACTTAGCCAGCCGAGTGTGCCCTGGGTTAATGAAAAAGTAAAGTTGAAGTGAAGTCACCTGTATGACCATGACCATTACGAAAGGACTCAGCTGGCTTGCTCAAGGTGATTCGACATGCAAGTGAAATATCACTGATATTACCATCTTCATATGATCATTATAATATGAACCGTGGAATATCCATGGTGGCCGAGCACGCTTCGCCGTGATGGACGATCGACTCCCGTGACACGTTTCATTGCTTTGAACGACTCCGCCATTATTAACATCCATGATAATATGATAGATCAGCCAAACATTGGGCGTGGATATTCAGCAGACAATAATAAAACACTAATGTATATATATATGAAAATGAATATATATATATATATATATATATATATATTTATATATATATACAGACTTGGCATTTAATATGGAATATATATTTTTTCTTGACTTGGGTTTACTTTCTTAACTCAGTATATCAATCTGGTGAGTTTATTTTACACTTTGGTGATTTATTTGTTAAAAGAACCATGTCACTGATTGTCTGTCGCAGCAAGAAGTCAACAACAGGATTATATCACCGGTGGCGTGGCAAAATGTACGGACAGGTGCATTTGATGATTGGCTTCACAGTCGGGTATACAAGGGTTGTTGCATTCTGTATTAGTGGAAAACAACTGCTGCACGTCTGCAAAAGTTATTGCCGCTTCCTCTGGAGATGGTCCATCAACTCGACAATGCTGTTTGTCATGGAGTGGTGGCTTTACGAAATTACGGCATGAAACAGCGTGCTATTGCTCAGCAGTATGGCATCACTCAAGGTCAGGTGTCAAAGATCCTGAAAAGAAATGCTCAGAGGGGTGTCCCTACTCCAATACCGAGGCCAGGACGTCCCCGCAGAACCACAAGGAGGGATGATCGCCAGCTGCACCGGTTAGTCCGCAATGGCCGTACCAAGTCAGCTAATCGGCTTCGGGCTGAGTGGCAGCAACTGACAAATGTGCCTGTATCCAGAAGGCTAGTCAACCAACGACTGGTTCAAGCAGGCTATCGTGCCAGGCGTCCCCTGAGAAAGCCACGCCCGACCAGACAACACCGCCAGCGCCGATTGCAGTGGGCCAGAGAGCACCGTCAATGACAGCCAGGACACTGGAATCACGTCATCTTCAGTGACGAGTCTAGATTTCTGGTCTATCGTCAAGATGGCCGCATCCGAGTGCGCAGACAAGTGCATGAAGCCTACAACAAAGATTGTATAGTGCCAAGAGTCCAAGCTGGAGGTGGTGGGGTGACCGTTTGGGCTGCTTTTCATGCAGGGGGCAAAACTGACCTGGTTGTTCTGAATGGAAACCTGAACCAGTTCAAGTACAGGGCCATTCTGGAAGAAACATTGCTTCCATTTGCTCGTGCAGCCTTTCGAGGAAACTTTGTCTTCCAAGATGACAATGCACGGTTATCATGCTCGCATGATCCAACACTTTCTTGCTGACCGTGGTGGAGAGCATATGGAGTGGCCTGCCATGTCCCCGGATATGAATCCGATAGAGAACTTGTGGGCAGAATTAACGCGTCAAATCGACCACTTGGACCAGCAGCCGACCTCTGTGCGTGAATTGCAGCAGGCTATTGTCACTGCATGGCAAGCGATTCCTGTCCAAACATTGGCAAAGCTCGTGAACAGCATGCCTCAACGTGTACGTGCTCTCCTGAATGCTCGTGGGGGTTACACGAAGTACTGAACTGCAATTTTACTGTCCGTAATCCCAGTCGTAATTTAACTTTTGTTTTTGTTAAAAAAAACTTTGGCTAATGTGCAAAATAAAGAGATACTTCTGGAAAACGTACAGAAGTTTAACACAGTACTGTCCATGAATTGAGTTCGATATCAGTTTACATCACTTTCAAGGATCAATTTATTTGTTTCGAAATGTCAAATGTGGTTTTTGTTTCTTTTAAAGGTCACATTAACAAAATCTAGAATAATTTCAACATAATTCCAATGAACTTTTGGTTCTAAGACATCTTGAAAAGTATGTTCACCCCCACAAAAAAAATATTCCATATTAAATGCCAAGTCTGTATATATATATATATAAATATATATATAAATATATATATAAATATATATAAAAAATTTTATTATTATTTATATATATATATATACATACATACATATATATATATATATATATATATATATATATATATATATATATATATATATATATATATATATATATATATATATACATACATATATATATATATATATATATATATACATACATATATATATATATATATATATATACATACATATATATATATATATATATATATACATACATATATATATATATATATATATATATATATATATATATATATATATATATATATATATAAAATACATACATATAAATATATATATATATATTTGTGCAGCGTCTGTCCTGTCCTGTGTTGTGTTGTGTCTTGTGTTGTGTTGTCACTGAACTACTTTCTCAAACTTTTGTGAAATCGTACCAAACTTCTGGTATGAACATATTTCTCCCGTCGGTATGTCCTAAGGGTATCTTTTTTTAAAAAAATTGCAATTTTTTTTTTTTTTTGGGGAATTTTTTGGGGAATTTTGTTTTTTCAACTTCCATTGTTTATAAAATGTGATATCACGTACATTACAAATACATTTGTGCAAAATAATTGTTTGAATTATGATTGGTTTAAACTATGACAAAACAGCAACTCGGGTACAGTCATTTATCTATATATCGACACATCTGGGCAGTGTCTGTGTTGTCACTTAACGACTCCCTCAAACTTTTGTTTCCGTGGTTGTGAAGTGTTTTTAATAACGTTGTGGTGGTTTTGAATCACGTGGTGGTGAGGTATTTTGAATTATGTGGTGGTGAGGTGTTTTGAATCACGTGGTGGTGAGGTGTTTTTAAATGACGTGGTGGTGAGGTGTTTTAATATCACATGGTGGTGAGGTGTTTTGAATTACGTGGTGGTGAGGTATTTATAATTATGTGGTGGTGAGGTGTTTTTAATGAGGTGGTGGTGAGGTGTTTTGAATTATGTGGTAGTGAGGTGTTTTGAATTACTTGGTGGTGAGGTGTTTTTAAATGACGTGGTGGTGAGGTGTTTTTAACTTCGTGGCTGTGAGGTGTTTTTATTACGTGTTTTATGGCTGTGAGGTGTTTTTATTACGTGTTTTATGGCTGTGAGGTGTTTTTATTACATGTTTTATGGCTGTGTGGTGTTTTTATTACATGTTTTATGGCTGTGAGGTGTTTTTAATTTCGTGGTGGTGAGGTGTTTTATTACGTGTTTTATGGCTGTGAGGTGTTTTTAATTTTGTGGTGGTGAGGTGTTTTTATTACGTGTTTTATGGCTGTGAGGTGTTTTTATTACGTGTTTTATGGCTGTGAGGTGTTTTTGTTACGTGTTTTATGGCTGTGAGGTGTTTTTAATTTCGTTGTGGTGAGGTGTTTTTATTATGTGTTTTATGGCTGTGAGGTGTTTTTATTACGTGCTTGATGGCTGTGAGGTGTTTTCAATTTCGTGGTGGTGAGGTGTTTTTAATTTCGTGGTGGTGTGTTTTTATTAAGTGTTTTATGGTGGTGAGGTGTTTTGAATTACGTGGTGGTGAGGTGTTTTGAATTACGTGGTGGTGAGGTGTTTTGAATTATGTGGCGGTGAGATGTTTTGAATTACGTGGTGGTGCGGTGTTTTGAATTACGTGGTGGTGAGGTGTTTTGAATTACGTGGTGGTGCGGTGTTTTGAATTACGTGGTGGTGAGGTGTTTTGAATTACGTGGTGGTGAGGTGTTTTGAATTACGTGGTGGTGAGGTGTTTTGAATTACGTGGTGGTGAGGTGTTTTCAATTTCGTGGTGGTGAGGTGTTTTTAATTTCGTGGTGGTGAGGTGTTTTTATTAAGTGTTTTATGGTGGTGAGGTGTTTTGAATTACGTGGTGGTGAGGTGTTTTGAATTACGTGGTGGTGAGGTGTTTTGAATTACATGGTGGTGAGGTATTTTGAATTACGTGGTGGTGAGGTGTTTTGAATTACGTGGTGGTGCGGTGTTTTGAATTAATTGGTGGTGAGGTGTTTTGAATTACGTGGTGGTGCGGTGTTTTGAATTACTTGGTGGTGCGGTGTTTTAAATTACGTGGTGGTGAGGTGTAATCGTCCCAAACTTCCAGTCTGCACCTACCCCTCCCCTATGTATGTGCAGAGGGGTTCTTTCTTGAAAATAAAACATTCAACCTAAATCTTCAACCTAAATTGCCTATAAAAATGTAATATCACAAACACAACAAATACATTTGTGCAAAGTAATTGTTTGTATTATGATTGGTGAAAATCATGACAACACAGCAACTCAGGTTCAGTCATTAGGCTCAGCTAAAATAAGCCCGTTCCTCAGTATTGACGCTTGGTGAGGCGAGCGCAGCGAACCGAGCCAAGCTAGTATATATATATATATATATTTATATATACTGTAATTATAAATATTAAATACATACATATAAATATATATATATATACACATAGACATGAGTAGTTATCTATGAGGAAAAGCCTGGGTAACCACCTCTGAAATGAGAAGCGTACAGTCAGAAGTTTATAAGGTCTACAAACAACAGTATCGCGAGCTGTTTTAATATATAAATAAAAAATTATTTTTTATTACAGATATCTACACTAGAATTTTGCAAAAAATTAATATTGGTGTTTCTTGTACCATCGCAGCTCGTTCGGATAACTTTTTGAATGCCTCTCGGGCATGAACAAGGAATGACCAACAAAAGGATGACGGTTTGAATTTCTTCATGAAATAGTGTCTATCAATGATCCTGCTTGACCACATCACAAGGACTAAGAACATATGAGAAAACAGTCGAGTTCACTTTGGTTGGAGGTGATAACAGAGAGTAGGAACGTCCATCATGATAACTCTCCGTCATCCGCACATTGGTTACATCCGTGCGACATTTTTCCACTGGGGCACTTCAGTCTTTACACACAAGTCACAACTTTCGTCGACTGTTGGATAAAGTTGTGGAATTACACAAGTCGATGTACGTGCAAGGACTTGCGTCACATCAAAGTGAATCCATTCCTTCCTCGGTTGGAGAAGTTGTGGAGGAAATTCAAGGATCACCTCGGACGTGTCGTTTACTATAAAATATATCTACAAATATTTTTTGTTCACGAGTAAATCGATATATACAATGTGTTTTGTAGGTTAAAAAAAAAAAATCCCATCGCAATTGCAAAAAGTGTCATTCATTTTGTGGGCAACGCTGCTTTCCAAAGGTGTGATTGAGAAATACAAACACAATAAGCAAAGGGGCAGAAATCAAGAGATAATTGGCGAAAAAAAGTTACGTGTAGATGGAATAAACTCAAAACAAACGACTATGGAGGTGAGAAAGACGAGAAAGACAAGGACAGAAGAGCGAAGGAAATATTTAATCACATGTACATATAGGAATATAAGAGCTGTAATAAAGACAGCAGACAAGAGACAATGGGCTCTTTACTATAGATCCCTTCAGCTTGATCGTCGTTACCGGATTCCTTTACACTGTCCCACGGACAACAACATCGAGGTCAGTGAAGAAGAAACTTCCAGCCCGACGCCATTACTGCCGAACCACGTGTCAAAAATACCAGCAGGGTCGCTCAGAGGTCACGCGCACACACACACACACACTTTGAGCGTACTAAGCCGGGTGTCTTATCTGCTTGCATTCGCTCGAGGGCGTTTGAGATTGTCAAGGGACTTGTCGAAAAGAGCAGGCCGTTGTGTGCTCGCGTGAGAATCGACCTATAAAAGTACAGATTGGCAGCTCCGGTTGAGAGTTGCTCCGGCATCACACCCGCAACGTGTCCGCTACAGAGACAAGGCCGACGTGTCCTGAGCGACCTGATGCCTTCAGAGGAATGTGGAATTGCAGACACGTATGGAGTTCATAGAACACCTTACCCTGTGCGATATTAAGGAAAAAAAGGAAGTTGGCGGGATCTGCAAGAGGCAAATTTGATTGGCCGAAATGATGTAAAATGCCGTAATATTTTGTACTAGTACTGCTAAACTGAAGGGTTTAAAAAAGTGCCAAGTATGCGATTTGTGTTCTACACTGTTTAACTATGTAATTAAATTGAAATAAAATAAGGGTTTTAAGAGTTGCAGAAAAAAAACAAGTTCAGAAGTTTACCGCCGTTGATGCAGCGTCTTTTACACCACCCTATCCAACATGTTACATTAGTTCTTGGTGCCTGGTGTTTGTGTCCTTTATGACGTCCTTAAAAACAGTAAGTCTCCTGTTTGGAATGATTTTCAATTTTGTTTGACTGCCAGGCAGGCAGAGTAAAAGCAAAAATCTTACCTGCGCATGCGCGATCAGGGCGAATTCAGAGCCAATGTACTCCTAACCGGAAGGTTCCTTTTCTGATGCATGTTCCGATTCATGTTCAAAATATATCATTCAATTGTTTAAGCTTGTTTTTGCTTCTCGTGCGGAGTAATAACACCACCCCAAGGACTGACAGTGGGGAGTGCGGAGTGAAGATTTGGAAGGAGGGAATAAAGGGAGCAGTGGGGAAAGGAGTTGGGTAAGCGGGTAGTGGGGAAAGGAGTGGGCAATAGAGGAGGGAGGAGGATTTGGCGAGCTTTGTGTGGAGTGAGGTATTATTTGCGGAGGTTTTTGAGGCGTGGGGATTTAGGAGAGGTTAGGAGTGAGTGGGAATAGAGGGATTGGGGAATGAGGCTTTAGGGGAGGTAAGGAGGGATTGGGAAAGGAGGATTTGGGGAGGTTTTTGAGCAGTGACCCATTAGGGGAGGTTAAGAGGGGGTGGAAATGGAGGGATTGGAGAGTGGGCTCTTAGGGGAGGTTAAGAGGGGGTGGAAATGGAGGGATTGGGGAGTGAGCTATTAGGTGAGGTTAGCAGGGAGTGGGAATTGGAGGGATTGGAGAGTGAGTTATTAGGAGAGGTTAAGAGGGGGTGGGAATGGGGGGATTGGAGAGTGAGCTATTAGGAGAGGTTAGGAGGGGGTGGAAATGGAGGGATTGGAGAGTGAGCTATTAGGGGAGGTTAGCAGGGAGTGGGAATGGAGGGATTGGGGAGTGAGCTATTAGGTGAGGTTAGCAGGGAGTGGGAATGGGGGGATTGGAGAGTGAGCTATTAGGAGAGGTTAGGAGGGGGTGGGAATGGGGGGATTGGAGAGTGAGCCATTAGGGGAGGTTAAGAGGGGGTGGAAATGGAGGGATTGGAGAGTGAGCTATTAGGGGAGGTTAAGAGGGGGTGGGAATGGAGGGATTGGAGAGTGAGCTATTAGGGGAGGTTAGAAGGGAGTGGGAATTAGAGGGATTGGAGAGTGAGCTATTGGGGTAGGTTAGGAGGGGATGGAAAGGGAGGGATTTGAAGAGTGAGGCATTAGGGGAGGTTAGAAGGGAGTGGGAAGGTAGGATTTGGGGAAGATTTATTTAGGAGTGAGCCATTAGGGGAGGTTAGGAGGGAGTGGGAAAGGAGGGATTGGGGAGTGAGCCATTAGGGGAGGTTAGGACAAAGTGGGGAGGTTTTTGAGGTGTTAGGCATGAGGGGAGGTTGATAGGGAGTGAGTCAGGGAGGAGGAATGATGCTGGGGGAGAGAAGGAGGAGTTGATTTTTGGAAATTAATGGGGAGCGGGAAACGTGGGGAAAGGAGTGAAAGGGCCGTTTGAACCATTTACAATATGATCGGAATGAACAGGTAATATAATGGGAGTCCATGGCACATACTGCATGACACTTTATTAGCAATGTGTACATTCGTGCGGAGCTTGCGTCCTGGGTGGAAAAACACTCCAGGGCCTTTGTACGTGCTTTTAAAGAGTCAAAGACAGAATCCGTGCAGTGTACCATGCACGAAATGCATCCCGGCCGTTACTAAAGAACCCACATCAGGACAGGAGATGCGAAATGAATCCGAACACTTGGAGCGCGTGATGCGAGTCGATCGCTCTTTGCACGGAAGGGCATTCAAGCCGTCCGACGTGCCTTTCGTACTTAGTCGCCCGCACTGTCGGCATTGTGCTTCACATCGATCCGGCTCCACGGTGGACGAACCGTTGAGCTCGCGGCACGTACGGGTCTCAAAGGGCTCCACGAGGGTGTCTGCGCCGAGCCGGTGATCTGCATCGTACGGCGGCACGTGATCGAGCCCGGGTGATCACAGCACGTACGGATGGAGGCACATGATCGAGCCCGAATGATCACAGCACGTACGGATGGAGGCACGTGATCGAGCCCGGGTGATCACAGCACGTACGGATGGAGGCACATGATCGAGCCCGAATGATCACAGCACGTACGGATGGAGGCACGTGATCGAGCCCGAGTGATCACAGCACGTACGGATGGAGGCACGTGATCGAGCCCGAGTGATCACAGCACGTACGGATGGAGGCACGTGATCGAGCCCGAGTGATCACAGCACGGACGGATGGAGGCACATCAGCACGTGATCGAGCTGGGTGATCACAGCACGGACGGATGGAGGCACATCAGCACGTGATCGAGCCGGGTGATCACAGCACGGACGGATGGAGGCACATCAGCACGTGATCGAGCCAGGATGATCACAGCACGGACGGATGGAGGCACATCAGCACGTGATCGAGCCGGGTGATCACAGCACGGACGGATGGAGGCACTTCAGCACGTGATCGAGCCAGGATGATCACAGCACGGACGGATGGAGGCACATCAGCACGTGATCGAGCCAGGATGATCACCGCACGGACGGATGGAGGCACTTCAGCACGTGATCGAGCCAGGATGATCACAGCACGGACGGATGGAGGCACATCAGCACGTGATCGAGCCAGGATGATCACAGCACGGACGGATGGAGGCACATCAGCACGTGATCAAGCCAGGATGATCACAGCACGGACGGATGGAGGCACATCAGCACGTGATCGAGCCAGGATGATCACAGCACGGACGGATGGAGGCACATCAGCACGTGATTGAGCCCGGGTGACGTTTGCAGGTCCGATTCGACTCGTGCTGCGCTCGAGCTCTGTACCTGTACACGTGGTGGGAACGACATTGATGGTCTCACCCCACGGCAGTATCGCAGAGATAATGCACTCGGAAAAGGTATTCCCGCATTTCCGTTGGGCAAAAATTCTGAGAGAAGCCATCCTTTGGGAGTTCCTCATCACATGAGCCGCCGTGCCCCCATAATGTACGCATGGTCCTCATTTGGGGTCCCGGGAAGCCCCATGAGCAGTGACAGCGACAGGTACAAGCGTTTTATTTACAAATGCACACCTCACTACTCGCGTGAAGGTATATGAGGGTCTGCAGACCAAGACAGTGTTATGAGACGAGCTGTCTTGCCCTCCATTGATATAGGCCTAATTACTCTGGCGAGCAACAAGGGGTCATGAAGGGTACCATAGCTCAAGACTTAATACCATGAACGGGTCGTCACTCCATTACAGGGTGTTACCAAAAACAACCCTGACCAGCCAGGATGGGATTATGGAATTTGGCACACAATGACCTGCTCTTCTCTAACCGTACCGTGGGGTCTTTAACGTCCACCGGCCAATGCACCACCCACTATCACCACCGGTCGTCGGCTCTTATATTCCATCCCAAGAAGTCGCGGACCGGGTGGCGTGTATATATGATTCCAAACCCTATGTAGGTCCACAACATCGATTTATATAAACGACCCCCTTGGCGCGAATTGTCACGTGCACGTGCAGTGGATCATATTACCGCAAAATGGATCCTCCAGTGTCACGGTCAGCACAATCGGGGTTTCGTTACATCAGCGCATGAGGGCACCACACCGCACGGAACTGTGGGTAACAATAGAGGTCTCACGCGCACGTGTGCGGGCACGCTCACCATGCTTTTCACAACACCTTTAATTAGCCACCACGCATTCCTGGCAACCAAGCGATCCACACACCCCCGGGGATCTTTACAGCATATAAAACTCAGGTATCTGAAAGGTGAAGGACTAACCAAGCAAACACCCTAAGTGGGAAATCAGTACCGCCAACCACCAATATTGTACCAAGAGGTCTGAATTAATGAATGAATGATCGTTTTAAGGCCATTTTTCCCCGCTAGAGCAGGGGTTAGCCTTGCGGGCCCCGTGACAATTATGGTTCCCTGTTTAAGGCAATGTTTTTTTTTATGGCCGGATGCCCTTCCTGACGCCAACCCTTAGTCACCTCTTACGATGTACAGGGACACGGTGTACCTATTCTAAATCGGGGTACTCATCCCAGCAAGCTGGTCCTCAATTTGCCCACCTCGGAAGGATGACAGGCTGAGTCAACCCCCCTGGCGTTAATTCAACGATCGAGCGGGATTTGAACTCAGGATTCCAGGATCCCAATCCCGCACCCTAACCGCTAAGCCAACACCAGGCTATAAGAGGTCTACACACCTTAAAATATAAACCGCCTACCATGAACAGGACAACAGAAGCTACAAAGTTTAAACCGCGAAATGCTAACCCGGCACCGGGAACTATGTATGGCAAGGTCTTCAAATGCTGCATCAAAGAATGGTGGACCTTGACTAAGTAACTGCGAACCGTGAGCGGTGTCGCCTCGATGAGCGGGCTCCCCGCAGGGTGCCCTGAATACACGAGCAGCACCCTGAGTAGGGTTCATTACGAGTGCAGTCGGTTGGGATCGACAAGGTTACGAACATGACGACTTCGGTCAGCTCGGTGCAAATGAGGAACAAAATGGCCTGAAGGCGCGATCCGCGCCGAGGCCGGGTACGGGTGAAGGGGCACGGAGGACACGGCCGAACGAGTACCCACCATCCAGATTCCAGACAATATACAGGGGACGTCTGATGGGAGACATCGTAATAGACACGGAGGGACACGGGTCGCGTTTGGGTGACGAGTTATTGGTGGTGATGTAAATTTCGGTGGAAATGTGGCTAAAGGCGAAACCCTTGAAGCAGCGCGGTTTGGTCCCGGTGAAGTCGAGCATGGCGATCCTGGGTGCGACAGGTCCCCCGAGCGAGAAGCCTTAATCCACTCAAGCGCTTCCTTACAATACTTCAACGAACGCTATTTGATCTTCAATTGGATCCGCATCACCTCTCCCTGCTTCCCTTGTGCGTCCACGGTGTTTCCCGCACACTGGACTTTTCAGCCACACATTCTGAAAGTATCACCAGCACAACGAGCCCGGAAAATATACTAAGGCGGCTTTTAGTTTCAGGGTCTCGGTCTCACGAAGGTCCTGCGACAATGGTTACACCTCCAAGGAGATCCTGCATCTTCACATCCCACGTGGAATTAAGCGCGGCACAGAATGAGGCAAACAAAAACGGGCTCAGCCTGTTAATATGAAATATTTCAGAGTGCGTTCAACATCCCTGAAAATAATGCAAGGGACAACCTAGACCCCATATCGTGTTCACTGGTCGATACGATCTCAACATCGCTGGAAAGCAGGCAAGGGACAACCTAGACCCCATATCGTGTTCCCTGGTCGGTGCGATCTCAACATCGCTGAAAAGCAGGCAAGGGACAACCTAGACCCCATATTGTGTTCCCTGGTCGGTGTGATCTCAACATCGCTGAAAATCAGGCAAGGGACAACCCAGATCCATATTGTGTTCCCTGGTCGGTGTGATCTCAACATCGCTGAAAAGCAGGCAAGGGACAACCCAGATCCATATCGTGTTCCCTGGTCGGTGTGATCTCAACATCGCTGAAAAGCAGTCAAGGAACAACCTAGACCCCATATTGTGTTCCCTGGTCGGTGTGATTTCAACATCGCTGAAAAGCAGGCAAGGGACAACCCAGATCCATATCGTGTTCCCTGGTCGGTGTGATCTCAACATCGCTGAAAAGCAGGCAAGGGACAACCTAGACCCCATATTGTGTTCCCTGGTCGGTGCGATCTCAACATCGCTGAAAAGCAGGCAAGGGACAACCAAGATCCATATCATGTTCCCTGGTCGATGTGATCTCAACATCGCTGAAAAGCAGGCAAGAAACAATCTAGACCCCATATCGTGTTCCCTGGCCGGTGCGATCACAACGTCCCTGAAAAAGCATGCAACGGTCAACTCAGACCCTGTAATCAAGTTCCCTGGTTGGTGCAATGCCAGCGTCACTGAAAAGCATGCAAGGGACAACCCAGACCTCATATTGTGTTCCATGGTCAGTGCGATATAAGCATCCCCGAAAAGCATGTAAGGAACAACCCAGACCCCATATCGTGATCCCTGGCCGGTGTGATCTAAACATCCCCGAAAAGCACGTAAGGGACAACCCAGACCCCATAATCAGGTTCTCTGGTCGGTGCGATCTCTGCCGTGAATAGCAAATAAGCACCGGAGCGCACGGCAGGTGCCCGTCGGGCGATGTAGCTTACCTTCGCTCTCGGAGTTCAAGGATCTGCTCCGGATTAGGGTCCAAGAGAGAAGAGCACAGGCCATGAGAAAAGGCCGCGCCATGACTCGAGAGAAAGCAGGAATATCGTGCGGACACCGTGCACGCACTAGAGGGTTAGACACGTCCCTCACATGTTCTCGCTTGCGAGTGCCGGACGCTCATCACCGTGCACTCCCTCCCTCCCGTCCCTCGCCCTCCCGTCTCTTGCCTCCTCCCCAACTCCCTCTCTTCTTTCTTTCTTCTTTCTCTCGCTCTTTCTCTCTCTCTCCCAGTCTCCTTCTCCCTCGCTCTCTCTCCATCTTCATATCTCTTTCCCCTCCTCTCTCTTCCCCTCTCTCTCACGCCCCTCTCACTGCAGCTGATCCTTTTTCTCTGCCGAGAGGACCCACTAATGTCGCCCCCTCTATAGTGATTTTACTTGCATATGACATGATGCAATTGGTAGAATCCAACACACTTTGGACAAACTGATGACCACCTGAACGACATTTGTATGAAATCACTCAGAGACAGAATGATGGACAGACGGACTGCCACCGCAAGTAACGAGGGACTGGCCTGGACTTGTTTTGGTTTTACTTAAACTTTGCTCAGATGTTAATGCAACTGATGGGGAAAATGAGCATCAGGAAGCGGAGACTGCACGAGAGAAGAGTGACGCGGGAATGGTAGTTTAAACTTTTAAAGAATATACAGTGCGGCCTTGGAGCAGAAAGAGAGAGAGAGGAATGAAAGATGAAAAATAATACTTTGTGTCCCTCTGGAGGTACATAGGGAGTAACTACGGTGCTGTATACTCCATACTACATACAAATGAAGTTAATATCGTGCAATATGCTCCATACAAAGGGAGTTAATACTGTGCAATACACTCCATATATAGGGAGGTAATACCGTGCAATATAGTCCAATATATAGGAATTTAATACCGTGTAATGTTCTCCATATATGGGAATTTAATACCATGTAATATTCTCCATACATAGGGAGTTAATACCGTGCAATATCGTCCATACATAGGGAGTTAATACTGTGCAATATACTCCATATATAGGTATTTAAGACCGTGTGATATTCTCCATATATAGGGAGTTTATACCGTGTAATATTCTCCATGTATAGAGATTTATATACCGTGTAATATTCTCCATATATGGGGAGTTAATACCGTGTGATATTCTCCCTATATAGGAAGTTAATACCGTGCAATATAGTCCAATATATAGGAATTTAATACCGTGTAATGTTCTCCATATATAGGAAATTAATACCGTGTAATATTCTCCATATATAGGGAGTTAATACCGTGCAATATAGTCCATACATAGGGCGTTAATACTGTGCAATATACTCCATATATAGGGATTCAAAACCGTGTGATATTCTCCATATATATGGAGTTAATACCGTGCAATATAGTCCCGACATAGGGAGTTAATACCGTGCAATATACTCCATATATAGGGATTTGATAACTGTGTAATGTTCCCCATATATAGGGAGTTAATACCGTGCAATATACTCCATATATAGCAATTTAATACCGTGTAATATTCTCCATATATAGGGATTTGATACCGTGCAATATACTCCATATATAGGGATTTGATACGGGTGTAATGTTCTCCATATATAGGGAGTTAATACCGTGCAACATACTCCATATATAGGAATTTAATACCGTGTAATATTCTCCATATAGAGGGAGTTAATACCGTGCAATATACTCCACACATAGGGAGGTAATACCGTGCAATATACTCCATATATAGACATTTAATACCGTGTAATGTTCTCCATATATAGGGAGTTAATACCGTGCAATATAGTCCATACATGTGGAGTTAATACTGTGCAATATACTCCATATATAGGGATTTGATACGGGTGTAATGTTCTCCATATATAGGGAGTTAATACCGTGCAACATACTCCATATATAGGAATTTAATACCGTGTAATATTCTCCATATATAGGGAGTTAATACCGTGCAATATACTCCACACATAGGGAGGTAATACCGTGCAATATACTCCATATATGGACATTTAATGCCGTGTAATGTTCTCCATATATAGGGAGTTAATAACGTACAATATAGTCCATACATGTGGAGTTAATACTGTGCAATATACTCCATATATAGGAAGATAATACCGTGTAATATTCCATATAAAGGGAGATAATACCGTGAAAGGTGGATTTCTCCATATATGGATATGTAAAGTAAAGTGTAGTGCCGGTATTTAAGGTGGATGAATGTAAAGTGTAGTGCCTGAAAAAAGGTGGATGAATGTAAAGTGTAGTGGCGGTATATAAGGTGGATGAATGTGAAGTGTAGTGCCGGTATATAAGGTGGAAGAATTTAAAGTGTAGTGCCGGTATATAAGGTGGATGAATGTGAAGTGTAGTGCCGGTATATAAGGTGGATGAATGTGAAGTGTAGTGCCGGTATATAAGGTGGATGAATATAAAGTGTAGTGCCGGTATATACGGTGGATGAATATAAAGTGTAGTGCCGGTATATAAGGTGGATGAATGTGAAGTGTAGTGCCGGTATATAAGGTGGATGAATGTGAAGTGTAGTGCCGGTATATAAGGTGGATGAATGTGAAGTGTAGTGCCGGTATATAAGGTGGATGAATGTGAAGTGTAGTGCCGGTATATAAGGTGGATGAATATAAAGTGTAGTGCCGGTATATAAGGTGGATGAATATAAAGTGTAGTGCCGGTATATAAGGTGGATGAATGTAAAGTGTAGTGCCTGTATTTAAGGTGGATGAATGTAAAGTGTAGTGCCGGTATATAAGGTGGATGAATGTAAAGTGTAGTGCCGGTATATAAGGTGGATGAATGTGAAGTGAAGTGCCGGTATATAAGGTGGATGAATGTGAAGTGTAGTGCCGGTATATAAGGTGGATGAATGTGAAGTGTAGTGCCGGTATATAAGGTGGATGAATGTGAAGTGTAGTGCCGGTATATAAGGTGGATGAATGTGATGTGTAGTGCCGGTATATAAGGTGGATGAATGTGAAGTGTAGTGTCGGTTTTTAAGGTGGATGAATGTGAAGTGTAGTGCCGGTATATAAGGTGGATGAATGTAAAGTGTAGTGCCGGTATATAAGGTGGATGAATGTGAAGTGTAGTGCCGGTATATAAGGTGGATGAATGTAAAGTGTAGTGCCGGTATATAAGGTGGATGAATGTGATGTGTAGTGCCGGTATATAAGGTGGATGAATGTGAAGTGTAGTGCCGGTTTTTAAGGTGGATGAATGTGAAGTGTAGTGCCGGTATATAAGGTGGATGAATGTAAAGTGTAGTGCCGGTATATAAGGTGGATGAATGTAAAGTGTAGTGCCGGTATATAAGATGGATGAATGTGAAGTGTAGTGCCGGTTTTTAAGGTGGATGAATGTGAAGTGTAGTGCCGGTATATAAGATGGATGAATGTGAAGTGTAGTGCCGGTATATAAGGTGGATGAATGTAAAGTGTAGTGCCGGTATATAAGGTGGATGAATGTAAAGTGTAGTGCCGGTATATAAGGTGGATGAATGTGAAGTGTAGTGCCGGTTTTTAAGGTGGATGAATGTAAAGTGTAGTGCCGGTATATAAGGTGGATGAATGTGAAGTGTAGTGCCGGTTTTTAAGGTGGATGAATGTAAAGTGTAGTGCCGGTATATAAGGTGGATGAATGTGAAGTGTAGTGCCGGTATATAAGGTGGATGAATGTAAAGTGTAGTGCCGGTATATAAGGTGGATGAATGTGAAGTGTAGTGCCGGTATATAAGGTGGATGAATGTAAAGTGTAGTGCCGGTATTTAGGGTGGATGAATGTAAAGTGTAGTGCCGGTATTTAAGGTGGATGAATGTAAAGTGTAGTGCCGGTATATAAGGTGGATGAATGTGAAGTGTAGTGCCGGTATATAAGGTGGATGAATGTAAAGTGTAGTGCCGGTATATAAGGTGGATGAATGTAAAGTGTAGTGCCGGTATATAAGGTGGATGAATGTAAAGTGTCGTGCCGGTATTTAAGGTGGATGAATGTAAAGTGTAGTGCCGGTATATAAGGTGGATGAATGTAAAGTGTAGTGCCGGTATATAAGATGGATGGATGAATGTGATGTGTAGTGCCGGTATACAAGGTGGATGAATGTGATGTGTAGTGCCGGTATATAAGGTGGATGAATGTAAAGTGTAGTGCCGGTATATAAGGTGGATGAATGTGAAGTGTAGTGCCTGTATTTAAGGTGGATGAATGTAAAGTGTAGTGCCGGTATATAAGGTGGATGAATGTAAAGTGTAGTGCCGGTATATAAGGTGGATGAATGTAAAGTGTAGTGCCGGTATATAAGGTGGATGAATGTGATGTGTAGTGCCGGTATATAAGGTGGATGAATGTGAAGTGTAGTGCCGGTATATAAGGTGGATGAATGTGAAGTGTAGTGCCGGTATATAAGGTGGATGAATATAAAGTGTAGTGCCGGTATATAAGGTGGATGAATATAAAGTGTAGTGCCGGTATATAAGGTGGATGAATATAAAGTGTAGTGCCGGTATATAAGGTGGATGAATGTAAAGTGTAGTGCCTGTATTTAAGGTGGATGAATGTAAAGTGTAGTGCCGGTATATAAGGTGGATGAATGTGAAGTGTAGTGCCGGTTTTTAAGGTGGATGAATGTGAAGTGTAGTGCCGGTATATAAGGTGGATGAATGTGAAGTGTAGTGCCGGTTTTTAAGGTGGATGAATGTGAAGTGTAGTGCCGGTATATAAGGTGGATGAATGTGAAGTGTAGTGCCGGTTTTTAAGGTGGGTGAATGTGAAGTGTAGTGCCGGTATATAAGGTGGATGAATGTGAAGTGTAGTGCCGGTTGGTGGATGAATGTGAAGTGTAGTGCCGGTATATAAGGTGGGTGAATGTGAAGTGTAGTGCCGGTATATAAGGTGGATGAATGTAAAGTGTAGTGCCGGTATATAAGGTGGGTGAATGTGAAGTGTAGTGCCGGTATATAAGGTGGATGAATGTAAAGTGTAGTGCCGGTATTTAAGGTGGATGAATGTGAAGTGTAGTGCCGGTATATAAGGTGGATGAATGTGAAGTGTAGTGCCGGTATATAAGGTGGATGAATGTAAAGTGTAGTGCCGGTATATAAGGTGGATGAATGTAAAGTGTAGTGCCGGTATATAAGGTGGATGAATGTAAAGTGTAGTGCCGGTATATAAGGTGGATGAATGTGAAGTGTAGTGCCGGTTTTTAAGGTGGATGAATGTGAAGTGTAGTGCCGGTATATAAGGTGGATGAATGTAAAGTGTAGTGCCGGTATATAAGGTGGATGAATTTAAGGTGTAGTGCCGGTATTTAAGGTGGATGAATGTAAAGTGTAGTGCCTGTATTTAAGGTGGCTGAATGTAAAGTGTAGTGCCTGTATTTAAGGTGGATGAATGTAAAGTGTAGTGCCGGTATATAAGGTGGATGAATGTAAAGTGTAGTGCCGGTATATAAGGTGGATGAATGTGAAGTGTAGTGCCGGTTTTTAAGGTGGATGAATGTGAAGTGTAGTGCCGGTATATAAGGTGGATGAATGTAAAGTGTAGTGCCGGTATATAAGGTGGATGAATGTAAAGTGTAGTGCCGGTATATAAGGTGGATGAATGTAAAGTGTAGTGCCTGTATTTCAGGTGGATGAATGTAAAGTGTAGTGCCGGTATATAAGGTGGATGAATGTAAAGTGTAGTGCCGGTATATAAGGTGGATGAATGTAAAGTATCGTGCCGGTATTTAAGGTGGATGAATGTAAAGTGTAGTGCCGGTATATAAGGTAGATGAATGTAAAGTATCGTGCCGGTATTTAAGGTGGATGAATGTAAAGTGTAGTGCCTGTATTTAAGGTGGATGAATGTAAAGTGTAGTGCCGGTATATAAGGTGGATGAATGTAAAGTGTAGTGCCGGTATATAAGGTGGATGAATGTAAAGTGTAGTGCCGGTATTTAAGGTGGATGAATGTAAAGTGTAGTGCCGGTATATAAGGTGGATGAATGTAAAGTGTAGTGCCGGTATATAAGGTGGATGAATGTAAAGTGTAGTGCCGGTATATAAGGTGGATGAATTTAAAGTGTAGTGCCGGTATATAAGGTGGATGAATGTAAAGTGTAGTGCCGGTATATAAGGTGGATGAATGTAAAGTATCGTGCCGGTATTTAAGGTGGATGAATGTAAAGTGTAGTGCCTGTATTTAAGGTGGATGAATGTAAAGTGTAGTGCCGGTATTTAAGGTGGATGAATGTAAAGTGTAGTGCCGGTATATAAGGTGGATGAATGTAAAGTGTAGTGCCGGTATATAAGGTGGATGAATGTAAAGTGTAGTGCCGGTATTTAAGGTGGATGAATGTAAAGTGTAGTGCCGGTATTTAAGGTGGATGAATGTGAAGTGTAGTGCCGGTATATAAGGTGGATGAATGTAAAGTGTAGTGCCTGTATTTAAGGTGGATGAATGTAAAGTGTAGTGCCGGTATATAAGGTGGATGAATGTAAAGTGTAGTGCCGGTTTTTAAGGTGGATGAATGTGAAGTGTAGTGCCGGTATATAAGGTGGATGAATGTGAAGTGTAGTGCCGGTATATAAGGTGGATGAATGTAAAGTGTAGTGCCGGTATATAAGGTGGATGAATTTAAAGTGTAGTGCCGGTATTTAAGGTGGATGAATGTAAAGTGTAGTGCCTGTATTTAAGGTGGATGAATGTAAAGTGTAGTGCCTGTATTTAAGGTGGATGAATGTAAAGTGTAGTGCCGGTATATAAGGTGGATGAATTTAAAGTGTAGTGCCGGTATTTAAGGTGGATGAATGTAAAGTGTAGTGCCTGTATTTAAGGTGGATGAATGTAAAGTGTAGTGCCGGTATATAAGGTGGATGAATGTGAAGTGTAGTGCCGGTTTTTAAGGTGGATGAATGTGAAGTGTAGTGCCGGTATATAAGGTGGATGAATGTAAAGTGTAGTGCCGGTATATAAGGTGGATGAATTTAAAGTGTAGTGCCGGTATTTAAGGTGGATGAATGTAAAGTGTAGTGCCTGTATTTAAGGTGGATGAATGTAAAGTGTAGTGCCTGTATTTAAGGTGGATGAATGTAAAGTGTAGTGCCGGTATTTAAGGTGGATGAATGTAAAGTGTAGTGCCTGTATTTAAGGTGGATGAATGTAAAGTGTAGTGCCGGTTTTTAAGGTGGATGAATGTAAAGTGTAGTGCCTGTATTTAAGGTGGATGAATGTAAAGTGTAGTGCCGTTATATAAGGTGGATGAATGTAAAGTGTAGTGCCGGTATATAAGGTGGATGAATGTAAAGTGTAGTGCCTGTATTTAAGGTGGATGAATGTAAAGTGTAGTGCCGGTATATAAGGTGGATGAATGTAAAGTGTAGTGCCGGTATATAAGGTGGATGAATGTGAAGTGTAGTGCCGGTTTTTAAGGTGGATGAATGTAAAGTGTAGTGCCGGTATTTAAGGTGGATGAATGTAAAGTGTAGTGCCGGTATATAAGGTGGATGAATGTGAAGTGTAGTGCCGGTATTTAAGGTGGATGAATGTAAAGTGTCGTGCCGGTATATAAGGTGGATGAATGTAAAGTGTCGTGCCGGTATATAAGGTGGATGAATGTAAAGTGTAGTGCCGGTATATAAGGTGGATGAATGTGAAGTGTAGTGCCGGTATATAAGGTGGATGAATGTGAAGTGTAGTGCCGGTATTTAAGGTGGATGAATGTAAAGTGTAGTGCCGGTATATAAGGTGGATGAATGTAAAGTGTAGTGCCGGTATTTAAGGTGGGTGAATGTAAAGTGTCGTGCCGGTATATAAGGTGGATGAATGTAAAGTGTAGTGCCGGCATTTAAGGTGGATGAATGTAAAGTGTAGTGCCTGTATACAAGGTGGATGAATGTAAAGTGTCGTGCCGGTATATAAGGTGGATGAATGTAAAGTGTAGTGCCGGTATATAAGGTGGATGAATGTAAAGTGTCGTGCCGGTATATATGGTGGATGAATGTAAAGTGTCGTGCCGGTATATAAGGTGGATGAATGTAAAGTGTCGTGCCGGTATATAAGGTGGATGAATGTAAAGTGTAGTGCCGGTACATAAGGTGGATGAATGTAAAGTGTCGTGCCGGTATATATGGTGGATGAATGTAAAGTGTCGTGCCGGTATATATGGTGGATGAATGTGAAGTGTAGTGCCGGTATATAAGGTGGATGAATGTGATGTGTAGTGCCGGTATATATGGTGGATGAATGTGAAGTGTAGTGCCGGTATATAAGGTGGATGAATGTGAAGTGTAGTGCCGGTATATAAGGTGGATGAATGTAAAGTGTAGTGCAGGTATATAAGGTGGATGAATGTGAAGTGTAGTGCCGGTATATAAGGTGGATGAATGTGAAGTGTAGTGCCGGTATATAAGGTGGATGAATGTGATGTGTAGTGCCGGTATATATGGTGGATGAATGTGAAGTGTAGTGCCGGTATATAAGGTGGATTAATGTGAAGTGTAGTGCCGGTATATAAGGTGGATGAATGTGAAGTGTAGTGCCGGTATATATGGTGGATGAATGTGAAGTGTAGTGCCGGTATATAAGGTGGATGAATGTGAAGTGTAGTGCCGGTATATAAGGTGGATGAATGTGAAGTGTAGTGCCGGTATATAAGGTGGATGAATGTGATGTGTAGTGCCGGTGTATATGGTGGGAGAATGTTAAGTGTAGTGCTCGGTTCAAGTACTCTTTTTAATACCCACCCATATACAGTAGTTCGACTCTCCTGGAGATCCGAGAAGGACCCTTAAAACAAAAGGAGAAAGTAAAAGGAACAAACGCACGTTTTTTATTTAATATTTAACCTTTGTGTACCAACACGGCCACGGCACAATGCGAACACCTGATTTACGCGCGAGGTACATAAATCCAGTTACAAAGCAATTTCCAAGATAATTTAACACAAAACACCTCGAGCTAAACGTACACACACGGCCGCTCGCTTGTTTACTCGCTTGTTTCGTATATATTGTACGTTCAAAAAGCGTTCATTTGCTTGGTCGTGCAACGTGCGTTCAACTCTATCCTTTCAAAGCAGCTTCATTTTACCTTTTTACAACTTTGTCAGTCGAGCTCATCAATCGTGTTCTTCGAAGTAACTTTTAGTCATTTAAGGCACTGCAGATGCTCTCATTTTTCACATTCTTTCCTCTAACAATATATCCAGTAAAATATCTCATCAATCATTTTCGAAATGTGCTTTTCACAGCTCAAAAAAGTTGCACATAAAGGCCTTCACATTGGAAATACAGTGTACATTTATAGATACAGTATTTTCTTACTGCTATTGTGTTTGCACGATAAATGACCTTAACAATGTACAATATAGGATGATGACCACTCCTTTTCGCATCTTCATATGTTTTGGGCTGCTGAAGCAGTTTCTTGGCTATTGGGCACAAACCTGGATGGGTCTGTCAGGAGACGACGATGGTTCACGAGCGAGCGGTATTCAATGCAAAGGACGGACTGCAACCGAATCAGGCCCGGACAGGCCAGACACGGAATTGTCAAAACGAAGGTTACTGACCTTGAAATGAGATAGAAAATAATGTATAATCAGTTATGAGGGTAGTTAGCTACACAATACCGAAAATTCGGTGAAAAATGAAATGAAAAAAAAAAATTTAAATAAAAAAATGGGGGAAAAAAGAAATGAAAAATCGAGCTCCGTGGGGTGAGACACATGACATTGGCCTAACCAAATATCGAAACCCCTGTCAGATTTCACCAAACCCCTCGGAGAAGATGTAGCTTGAAATCGATTACCCCATAAAAATACATCTTTTTCGGGCGTGGCTCCGCCCACAATGGGCGCAATACGCCCACTCTATGCAGGACACAACTAGTTCATGATATCAACCTCCCACCCAAGTTTCATCAAGATCGGATGATATCATCAGGTAGTTATGCTGCGGACAGACAGACACACAGACAGACAGACCGACACACACAGACAGACGCACACACATGACGAATATAGTGGTCACTTGATAACTCGTGAACCAATATACATACAGTGTAATATGTCACATATAATGTGTGGATATAATGTACAGCGTAATATGTCACATATATGTGTATAAATTATCACAATCACGCATGTTTCTTCGAGAAAGAGAAAATATATATATATATATATATATATATATATATATATATATATATATATATATATATATATATATATATTATTTATATATATATATATATATATGTACTGTACAAATATACATATACATATAAGTATATATATATATATATTGTTGCAGATTCTGGGGTCGGCTCTCCCTTAATCAAGGGGGGGTTAATCCCCTTGTCTTTTAAGCTGGCCGTTCCCCAATCCTGGAAATTATGACGCTCCTCCCAGTCAGAATCAGCTAGGGTGATTGGTGAATGAAGTCCCAAATACCTACATACGAACCCCGACCGCGAGCAGGGAAATAACACCCGCTCGAACCACGGACAAGATGGAAATTGCCGAGCGGTTAGCAAGCCGCGGCCCGAGCCGTTAACAATGAAACTAAACCCGATCCTGAGCGGTTTCCAAATCGTGCCACAGGTACTCAATTGGAAGAAAAGACGGAGGCGATCGAATGAGAGGAAACCAGAGTAAGGGAAGAACAAAGAGTGGGTTTATTAATTATTTACAAGACCCAAAGAAGAGGAAACGAAAGCATGTACAAGAAGAGAGAAACAAAAGCACACAGGGTGTTCTTATCTTTACAGTCTTACTTACAACCCTGGACAAACAGACAGACTCACACGGGAGGGTAGTGGTAGGAGGAGAAGGTCCAAGCAGATGGTTCCAGGCTCCGGGTCTGCGGCAAAGAATGGCAGGCAGCTTTGCGTGTCGTTGGCGCGCGACCGGACCTTATAGATATATCGGGGGACTGGGATGCGGCGTACGTAATATGTGTGTCAACTCTCTCTCTCAATGTTCGTATCAGAGGGTAACCTCGCGCAGTTCCGTGATAGCGCTTTCTCTGCTCGCACAGTCCTTCCAATAGCCAAGGTCCCCTTCGCAGTTCTCAGTCTCTCTTCTCTCTCTCCTCCTCTCTCTCCTCCCTGTGAAAAGGCCCCGCGCTTGCGCTTATATTGTCCGCTTAGAAATCAATGCGCGCTTCATCGAGTCACGCCTATCAGTGAGCTCACCTCAGCCCTGATTGGGTAGCGAGGGCTCACCGGTTCCGCCCTTGACGGAACGTTGACAGGGCCACGCCTCGTTCTTGGCACTCCGCCCCCTTCTTCTCCAAGCTTGACCGCGTGCGTAATGGCGTTTGGAGCGAACGCTGAGGCGGCTGTGGCTGGCAGAGGCGCGTAATACAATTTGGAGAGAGAGACTGGCAAAATGGACGGAATGGGGCCTATCTTATTTAATTAATGCAACGCAGATGCAACTATTGGGAACACAGCCTTATCTGAAACACATATTAAGGAAATAACTGAAGTCCTATGGTGTCCTATGTGTTGCATATGGCCTAACTATGGGTGCGACCTCATTAAATGATGGGATATTTACAAGAGTTATTATTTTCAAGTATTTACAAGTGAGGGGTTCTCAAAACCGCAACAATATATATATACTAGCGGTGTCACCCGTGGGAATCCCACGGGCATGGATGTGTGTGACATTTCGACATATTGAGTTAGATGCTGCACATTCATTTTTACAAAATGGTTACTGGCAAGTCATCAGATCCAGAAATGGTGTAATGAACACAATTTATTTATTTCACATAATATGTGACCCCTCACTCCTCTCCACCTGACACTCTCCCGTCTCCACCTGACACTCTCCTCTCTCCACCTAGCACTCCTCTCCTCTCCAATCCCTCACATTCCTCACCTTTCCAATCCCTCACCTCTCCAATCCCTCACACTCCTCTTCTCTCCAATCCCTCACACTCCTCTTCTCTCCAATCCCTCACACGCCTCTCCAATCACGCCTCACACTCCTCTCCAATCGCGCCTCACACTACTCTCCAATCGCGCCTCACACTCCTCTCCAATCGTGCCTTACACACACTCCTCTCCAATCGCGCCTCACACTCCCCTCCAATCACTCCTCTCCAATCGCGCCTCACACTCCTCTCCAATTGCGCCTCACACTCCTCTCCAATCGCACCTCACACTCCTCTCCAATCGCACCTCACACTCCTCTCCAATTGCGCCTCACACTACTCTCCAATCGCGCCTCACACTCCTCTCCAATCGTGCCTTACACACACTCCTCTCCAATCGCGCCTCACACTCCCCTCCAATCACTCCTCTCCAATCGCTCCTCACACTCCTCTCCAATCGCGCCTCACACTCCTCTCCAATCGCGCCTCACACTCCTCTCCAATCGCGCCTCACACTCCTCTCCAATCATGCCTCACACACCTCTCCAATTGCGCCTCACACGCCTCTCCAATCGCGCCTCACGCCTCTCCAATCGTGCCTCACACTCCTCCCCAATCGCGCCTCACACTCCCCTCCAATCACTCCTCACTCTCCTCTCCAAACGCTCCTCACTCGCCTCTCCAATCGCTCCTCACTCGCCTCTCCAATCGCTCCTCACTCGCCTGTCCAATCGCTCCTCACTCGCCTCTCCAATCGCGCCTCACTCGCCTCTCCAATCGCTCCTCACTTGCCTCTCCAATCGCTCCTCACTCGCCTCTCCAATCGCTCCTCACTCGCCTCTCCAATCGCTCCTCACTCGCCTCTCCAATCGCTCCTCACTCGCCTCTCCAATCGCTCCTCACTCGCCTCTCCAATCGCTCCTCACTCGCCTCTCCAATCGCTCCTCACTCGCCTCTCCAATCGGCTTTCCCCGTCTCGTTTCTCTCGTTTTTCTCCCGTCTCGTTCTTTTTCTTGCTCCAAATTGGCCCGTCTCGCCTGTCGGCCCGTCGGAATCGGAAATCGGCCCGTCTTGCTTTCGTGCTTGCGCGTAAATAAATTGTGTTCATTACACCATTTCTGGATCTGATGACTTGCCAGTAACCATTTTGTAAAAATGAATGTGCAGCATCTAACTCAATATGTCGAAATGTCACACACATCCATGCCCGTGGGATTCCCACGGGTGACCCCGCAAGTTTGCATTAACGTTCGTCGATGGACCCGTTCGCCCGTCTCATTCGCTTTCTTGCTACATCCTGTTCAAGTCTGCGTTCTTCATCGATCGTCTCATTCATTTTGGAAATAGAAGTTTCCACGCAGCGCATGAATTGTCACGATCCTCAAGAGGAAGTGTCTCGTAATCATCAAATGATAAATGGCAAGTAAATTATATTGTGGAAAATTAAAGATTTCAAATAAACCTATTTAAAGTGTATGCGCACATAACTAATTTAAAAAACGAAGAAATATCTCTCGGTAATTTCCTGAAACATATTTTACTTCCGGATAATAATATTGAATGAAATAAAAACGAAGAAATATATGTCGGCATCATTGTTGACGTTTTTGTGACGACTGTCATCAAACGAAAAAGTAATATATCTTAACGGAAAAGCAAAAGCGAATTTTTAATATATATCGACACGTTGCCGTCGGTGTCATGTTGGGCGGTGTATGATACACCATGACGCGATTTTTAAAAATATATCTCTGCATTTTCCCACGTGTGTGGAATGTTCTCAATTATTGCTGACACCGAGTCTAAAACCATCGATAAAAATGAAATCAGATGGTGAGTTAGATTGGAGATAAAGGCGTGAGAGAGACTCAATGGCCTTGGAAGTTACAGGCATTTGAGAATTCATTTCGTTCTAAAAAGGGCAACTTTCATCGGATTTTCTTCCTGTTTTTTTTCAACCGAGTCTAAAACTATGTTAGCGACTGTGAAAAATGAAATGATATATCGAATTTGATTTGAAATAAAACTGGGAGAGAGCAAGACACCACGGGCCTACAAAACAGGCCTCAAAGTTATGCGAGTTAATAAAATGGTGGATATTTGTTTATAATTATATAAAGCCTCTCCCAGAATGGGTGGAGCTATGGGTGGAGCTACTCTGCAAACCGAGTAAGCCACAGCCCGGACAGACGCCCAACAGACAGACAGACAGACAGACAGAATCATCTACGGCTATTATTATATATATATATATATATATATATATATATATATATATATATATATGTATATTTGTATATATATATATATATATGTATATTTGTATATGTATATTTGTATATATATATATATATATATATATATATATATATATATATATATATATATATATATATACAAATATACATATACAAATATACATATATATATATATATATATATGTATATTTGTATATGTATATTTGTATATATATATATATATATATATATATATATATATATATATATATATATATATATATATATATATATATACATAATTTCAAACACACCTGGTCACAAGTGTGCCTCACTGACCGAGTCTTCAGTCAAAATCCTCAGCATCATCCCGCTTCGGCCCTTCAACCTCGATATGATCAGCGAAGGTGGGCCAGCAGGGGCGTATACGCCTTCACATGCTGCAACTACACTTGAATGCATAATTACCCCCACCCCCAGACAGCGAGAACACAAACTACAACAACAACACAACAGCTTCCACCCCCAGAATCCACAACACAGGAAAACAAACAAACAAAAAAACATGGTGGAGCACCCAATCAACCACCCACCCTTATATCCTTCACCACTCAGCAACGAAACACACACACACACACATTGTGTACACCATTAATGAGCAAGAACATGGACACACCCTGACATCAAATAAGAGAAAGCCCAAAGAGACAAAAAGGTGACATCTACTTTACATGGATGATTTAAAACTCTTTGCACCCAAAGTCAAAAAAATGGAAGACCAACTCAAATTAGTGAAACAGTACTCCAAAGACATTCACATGGAAGTTGGCCTGGATAAGTATGCAAAGTGCACAGTCGCACAAGGTAGACCAACAAAAACGGACAACATAAAAATTGACACAAATGCAAGAATACAGGAGCTAGACAACGAAGCAGCATGCAAATACCCCGGAGTAGAAGAGGGCCAACAAATATGTTTTAAAAAAAATAGGCAAAACAATTACCAAAGAATACCTGCCTAAAATGAGGCTGATCCTGAAAACATACATTTCTTGAAGAAACAAAATCAAAGTCATAACCAACTCGCAATACCAGTATCCCAGTACAGCTGCAGAACAATAAACTGGCCACAATTATAAATCAATAAACTGGATATCAAAACAAGGAAACTCCTCACCTTCCACAAAATGCTTCACCTTTCATTTTCATGCGTTTTCAAAATGCACAACAAGCTATGTCGAGCAATCCACTGGCACATCTGCAAAGTCTCAATATCCCAGTTCCAAAAAACAAATGGAATCATAAACCAAAAGCAATCACTGAAAACAAGGGAGTAATGTTCACGTATGACCTAATGATCCCATCACGTGTGAACATAGAAAACAAAGCATTGTGACCGGAGATAGTACTGAGGTACAAAAAAAAGAAAAGAAGGCATTGCTAATTGAGGTGTCAGTCCACAGCAATTTTGGCCAAAACAATGCAGAAATCAAGAACAGGACCAAATACCAAGCGCTCAAAAATGAAGTGAAAATATATTGGAAGCTGAAGAGCGACAAAATTGTACCAATGATTATTGGAGCAACTGGAATGACAAAAAGAACCCTTTCAGAGATATTAAAAACCATCCCTGGGAATATTACGACAAACAAACTACAATTGGAATCTGTCTGAGGCTCGGTGACAATCCTTAAAAGTGCCCTCGAAACAAAACTGAGGACAAGAAAACATGATCCCTTACTGAAACGGAGATGGATACTTCGGGGACCTGGGTGGACTCCATTCCACCTCCTGAAACCGGCATATAGAGATAACAATGAAAAACACACACACAAACACACAAAAACAAAAACCACGCACACAACCAACCAACCACCCACCCACCCTTACACCATACACCACTCAACAGCAGAACTGATGCAAGAACACACAAACATACATACACACACACACACCCAACCAACTAGCCTCATAACATACACAGCTCAAAACAACGATACATTTCTCTTCTGCATTCAGTTACTACCGTACCCCTGTTGGGGCTGAACTGAAAGAACCACCACATGCTCAACCTCAACTTACACTGTTCGACATGCCTCCATAAATTTCCTCTAAATCAAAAGTGAGCCTTTCAAAGCAATCTGGACCACTCTCTCACATCCTCCTTCTTTCTGTCCCACACACTCCAAGTCGAGCAAGAAATGCATAACAGCAATTGCCAATATACCCCCCACAACCCCACCTCAAATGGCTGACAAGAAACTCACAAATCCTTTTCCCGACACTCTGCCTCCAGCTCACGGTACTTTCCTCTCTTTCTGTCGTGCACCTCCTCCATGTTCTCTTCCTAAGTTACTGACAATTCTCCCAAGATAACTTGCCTTGTTGCACCTGGCCAGATGACAATGTCAGGCCGCAATCCTGTCACACAGATCTCTTGGATAAGTGTGTATTATCACATACTAGCAACGGTACCTGTCCTATGGGTGGGGCTTCAATTGGGAAGCCCAAATGAAAAGGCAAAATATCAGAAATTGAAGGCTTTTTTATTTTAAACGATTCATATAAACATCCGTTGAATCATATCACATGCAAATCATCAAAATCTAAACAGTACATGGCGCCCATTTTGAAAAAAGATTGAATTCTGCAAAACGTAAGCGGCCGCGACACGTCTTTCTCAGTCGCACGTTTATGTGTGAAGAGTGCGCGCCGAATCTGTAACATGGAAGCGGCTGCTACACCTGTTTCTCAGTCGCTTTGCACACGCTGCCGTGTTCCTTCGGAGCTGCACGTTTATATCGGAAGAGTTCATCAGGAGTCGATCTACTCCCTCCTGGTACGTAGAATTTCAACAAAAGCCACATCACTGTTCATATCGGTAAATATTATTCCATCATGTTTGGAAAAACTGGAAAATTGGAAAACTTGGAAAAACAATATAGCCTATTTTACTCCAGGGGGTCCAAGGATTACCCACCCAAAATATCGTTGCGATCGGTTCAGCCGTTTTTGCAGTACCTTCGAACGGACAGACAGACGGACATTTGGTGAATTATAGTAAGATATATATATACCACACCATGTTTCCAACACCCACAATTGAAAGGGGATTCTACCTTAGTTCATTTGGTGCAATGCAAAGTCAACTAATGGAAAACAGAGCCTTAAACTGGAACACGTAATAATGATATAACTATTTAGGGATCCTATGGTTCTCTACGTGTGTGCGATGGACTAACTAAAAGGACGACCTTTGATCTTTACACAAATTGATGGAGGTATTTACAAAGAATTACTATTATTTACAGAGGGTGATATTTACAACACAGGACCTAGATGGACCCTGGTGTTGGGCTAGCGGCTAGGGTGCCGGCTTAGGATCCTAGGATCCTGGGTTCGAATCCCGGTCGATTGCTGAATTAACGCCAGGGGGGTTGACTCAGCCTGTCATCCTTCTGAGGTCGGCTAATTGAGTACCAGTTCACTGGTAATTCCCTGTTTGTCGTTAAAGGCGGCAAAAAGGGTTGGCGTCAGGAAGGGCATCCGGCCGTAAAACATTGCTTCAAAAAGGGGCCCAAAAAACAACAACAACCACGGTTCCCGAAAAAGGCTAACCCCCGCTTTGCGGGGAAAAATGGCCTCTAAAGGTGGTTATATTTTTTATTATATATAGATATATATTGTTGCGGATTTGAGAATCCTGCACGTTGGTAATTGTTGTAAATATCACCCTCTGTAAATAATGTAATTATTCCTGTAAATACCCCCATTTGTGTAAAGGTCAAAGGTCGTCCTTTTAGTTAGTCCATCGCACACATGCAGAGAACCATAGGATCCCTCAATAGTTATATCATTATTATGCGTTTCAGTTTAAGGCTCTGTTTTCCATTAGTTGACTCTGCATTGCACCAAATTAAATAAGGTAGAATCCCCTTTCAATTGCCCCAGAACCTCCATTGCCAACCGCAATCCCAACTGCATTTGACTCCATTACGCACGCGGTCAAGCCAAAGAACAAGGGCGTTGCCCGACCATCATCATCAGAAGGTGGAGCCAGGAAAGCCCTTGCCGACCAACCAAGGATGAGTGGGTATGGCTCAAGAGGGTGGGGTTATAAAACCCATTGCATCAGCCCCCACAAAGAGAGATGCGTAAGAGTTCAGTTGAGAAGGAGTTGAAATGCGCTGAACCAAGTCAGGCTTGCGGTTCTGCCGAGAGAGAGACGACGCTGTCGCAGCTTTGATGCGCAGCTTCGACGTGCAGCTTCGACGCGCTGCTACGCGGGGACCAGTTTGCGGTGGAATCGGTGGCCGTCCACATCCAGCCCCGACGTCCCGTGCGGGATCAAGCTCCAGCCCAGCATCCAGCTGAACCTTCCTCTCCTTCCAGCCATTCGTTCCTGCCTTCAGTCCCCTTTATTCAGTCCTTCTGTAATTATTTTCATATCTTTCCTTCTCCCTTGGTTTCTTTGATTGTGTACATAATTAGTAATAAATTCCTGTTCTTCCTACCTTTGCCTTCTTTCCTTCACATCCGTTCGTTTTAGAGGTTTCCACATTGAACACCTGTGGCACGATTTGGCCAACGCTCAGGATCGGGTTTAGTCTTTGCTAATGGTTCGAACTCCGGGTTGCTAAAACCACTCGGCAATTAGTCCATCTAAAACCGGGGTTTGAGCGGGAGTCCCTTCACTGCGTCGTGGTCAGGAGTGGCACTCAGGTCCTTGGGAGTTTTCATTGACCAATTACCCTGGCTGCTCCCGAACGGGGGGGAGCATTGGGATTTCCAGGACTCACGCCGGTCAGTTATAGACAAGGGGCTAACCCCCCCTTGGTAAGGGGAAAAGGCCGACGTTGAGATCCGTAACAATATATATATATATATATATATATATATATATATATATATATATATATATATATATATATATATATATATATATATATATATATATATATATATATATATATAGTGGAAATGAGAATTGTGTTTTTTTTATTGTTGTAAAAAATATCACCCTCCTTCCTCCAGTTGTTGTGTATAAAGGTCAAAAGGTCAAAAGGTCAAAGGTCCCTTAGTTAGGTCAAAAGGTCCCTTAGTTAGGTCATATACAATCACGTTAGCCAATCATAGATTTCCTCCTTGTTGGTAGTTATTTCCTTATTCTGTGTATTAGGTTAAGGCTTTGTCTTCCATTAATTTATACTCCATTGCACCGAATTCAAATAGATAGATCCCCTTTTTCAAATTCCCCCAAAGCCTTTTTTTTTTTTTTTTTTTTTTTGTATACAAGATCGAGGCTCGTGAAAGAGCGAAATTGCCAACTATCTATTTGAATTGCCTTTATTGTCAACTGCATTTGCCTCCATCGGCACGCGGTCGGCTCGGAAAAGAAAGGCATGCCGACCAACCCAGAACGAGGGGTTTGGCTTTGAGAGGGCGTGGTGAGAACCGTCGAGTAGGTTCGCGAAGGTTGAAGGGCAGGGCCTATATAACCGGCAGCGGGACGCTCCCCACGGAGATGAGTCCTGGGAAAGCACGCGACGTCCCCACGGCGGCAGGAGAGACGCGCAAGAGAGGAGACGATATAAGAGACGCGCAAGAGAGGAGACGATAAGAAGAGACGCGCAAGAGAGGAGACGATATACATGCTGCGCAAGAGGTGAGATAGAGAGAGTCCACCACCATCAGTTTGAGTCCACCACCATCAGCTTGGAGTCCACCACAACCAGCTTTGAGACCACGCAGTTTCGACCCGCTGCGACGTGGGAGCCGGATTGCGGTGGCATCGGTGGCCGTCGAGGTCCCGCCCGACGTCCCGTGCGGGATCAAGCTCCAGCTCCGGTTCCCGTTGGACCTTCCTCTCCTTCCACCGAATCGTTCCTGCCTTCATTTCCCCATTCGTGTGAGTTTGATTGTAGTCCGTTTTGTGTGTCTCGTCCTGGGTATAATTAAGACTGTAGGTAAGCTAGCGTTGCACTGTGTCTCCTTGATTCCTTCTGTCTTTATTTTATTATCTTTCCTTCTTCCTTGGTTATTTTGGTCCTGTAAATAGTAGGAATAAATATAGTAGCATTTTCAAACCTTTTTGGCGTTCGTCTTCCTCTTCTTCACATCCGTGTCGTCTTTGTGATTTCTCCATTTGGCACCTGTGGCACGATTTGGCCAACGTTTATGAATCGGGTTAGTCTTGGTAATAGTTCGTGCCGCGGTTGCTAAACACCGCTCAGCAATCAATTAACATCTGTCCGCGGTACGAACGGGGCTGTGCACCGGCCTTTCCGGAGGTCGCGGTGCAGCTTCAGGGACCACGTCGGTCAGTCACAAACGAGGGGACTAATCCCCCCTCGAGAAGGGATCCGAGGCCGACGTTGGGTTCCGTAACAATATATATATATATATATATATACAGTCACGTGAAAAAGTAAGTACACCCCATGTAAAGTTTTGACTTTTTCAACATATTTCAACATACAGCTCTTTGATCTTCATTTCAACAATGTTGATAGATAAAGGTGATATAATATAACAAATATCATGAAACATTTACATTTTGTATATATATACCTATATATCTATCTGTGCAGTGTCTGTGTTGTGTTGTGTTGTGTTATATTGTCACTGAACTACTCCCTCAAACGTTTGTGAAATCATACGTTATGCACCTATCTCTCCCGTCGGTATGTCCTCAGGGTATTCATTTTGAAAAAATTTCCATTTATTTTTTTTTGGGTTGGAATCTTTTTTGGAAAAAATATTTTATTCAACTTAAGTTTTCAACTTCAATTGTTTAGAAAATGTAATATCACGTATATTACAAATACATTTGTGCATTATGATCGTTTGAATTATGATTGGTGCAAAGGAACCATGACAAAACAGCAACTCAGGTAGTCATTTATCGATATATCTACATATCTGGGCAGTGTCTGTTGTCACTGAACTACTCCCTGAAACTTTTGTTTCCGTGGTTGTGAAGTGTTTTTAATAACGTGGTGGTGGTTTTGAATCACGTGGTGGTGAGGTATTTTGAATTATGTGGTGATGAGGTGTTTTTAAATGATGTGGTGGTGAGGTGTTTTGAATTACGTGATGGTGAGGTGTTTTGAATTACTTGGTGGTGAGGTGTTTTGAATTACATGGGGCTGAGGTGTTTTGAATTAGTTGGTGATGAGGTGTTTTGAATTAGTTGGTGATGAGGTGTTTTGAATTACTTGGTGGTGAGGTGTTTTAAATTATGTGGCGGTGAGGTGTTTTGAATTACATGGTGGTAAGGTGTTTTGAATTACATGGTGGTAAGGTGTTTTGAATTACATGGGGCTGAGGTGTTTTGGATTACGTGGTGGTGAGTTGTTTTGAATTACGTGATGGTGAGTTGTTTTGAATGACTTGATGGTGCGGTGTTTTTAATTATGTGGTGGTGAGGTGTTTTGAATTACGTAGTGGTGATGTGTTTTGATTTACATGGTGGTAAGGTGTTTTGAATTACATGGGGGTGAGGTGTTTTGGATTACGTGGTGGTGAGGTGTTTTAAATTAGGTGGGGTGAGGTGTTTTAAATTACGTGGGGGTGAGGTATTTTAAATTACATGGGGGTGATGTGTTTTCAATTACGTGGTGGTGAGGTGTAATCGTCCCAAACTTCCAGTCTGCATCTACCCCTCCGGTATGTATGTGCTGAGGGGTTCTTTTTTGAATTTGATATATTTTTTCAACCTAAATCTTCAAGCCAAATTGCTTATAAAAATGTAATATCACAAACACTACAAATACATTTGTGCAAAATAATTGTTTGTATTATGATTGGTGTAAATTATGACAACACAGCAACTCAGGTACAGTCATTATCCTCAGCTAAAATAAGCCCGTTCCTCAGTAACGACGTGTGGTGAGGCGAGCGTAGCGAGCCGAGCCAAGCTAGTATATATATCTATATATCTATATATATCTATATTTCTATATATATCTATATATATATAGATATATATTGTTACGGATCCGGGGGACGGCATTCCCATTAGCAAGGGGGGGTTAATCCCCTTGTCTTGTTAAGCTGGCCGTCCGACCGGTCCTGGTACTTGTAACGCTCTTTTGCGGGGTGAAATTGGTCAGGGTTATTGGTCAAGGTGTTCTCCCGAATACCTTTACCAATCCCTCCGCAAAACAGGGAGACAAGTACCGCTCGAACCACGGACAAGATGATATTTGCCGAGCGGTTTAGCAATCCGCGATTCGAGCCGTTAACAAAGGACTAAACCCGACTATTGCGGTTGGCCAAATCATGCCACAGGTACTCAATTGGAGACAGGATGAAAGCGATCGGGGGAAAGAAGAGACCAAAGGTAAGAAATAACAGTCATTTATTAATTATGTACACCAAAACCAAAAAAGAAGAAGAAACGAAAGTAATATACAGAACGAAGAAGAAGAAGACACACAGGGCAGCCTTAAACAGTCTTATATTACCAACGCCCAGGACAGACAAACAGACTTACACGAAAGGGAATGGCAGGCAGGAATGACTGGAAGAAGGAGAAGGGTCCGTGCAGGTGACAGGGTAGGCCGGTCCGGGCCGGTGCACAGCATCGAAGGTGGCTCCAGTCCACGCTCCGGGCTCGACGCGAACAGGCAGCGGCAGCTTCACGTATTCGTTCACGCAGTAGGGCTTTTCGAAGCAGCTTGTCAAAGAGCTCTGCGCAGCTTCGTCTCTCTCAGCCAGACCTCACCAAGCGCCGTCTCCAACCCAAGTCGACTCTCGTTCCTCTCCGTAAAAAGGCTTTGCGCTGGCGCTTATATTACGTGCTGCCAAATCAATCCGCGCTTCATAGAGCCACGCCCGTGATTGTATTTCGTCAGCCCTGGTTGGTCGGTAAGGGCTTGCTGACTCCACCTCTGATGGTGCGTCGACGTGCCACACCTTGTTCTGGCGGCTCCGCCCCCTTCCTCCTCGGCTTGACCGCATGGCTAATGGCGGTTTGGGGCCAACAACCGAATCAAGGCAAGGAGCAGCGAACGCTGCTGGCAAACGAAGCACTGGGGCCATCTTATTTGATTAATGCAACGCAGATTCAACTATTGGGAACAGATCCTTAACTGAAACACATAATAATGAAATAACTACGGAGAGGTCCTATGGTTCGCTACGTGTTGTACATGGACTAACTAGGGTGCGATCTTTAACAAGCCAATTGATGGGGATATTTACAGGGGAACATTTATAAGGGAAACATTTATTAAAATTTACTAGTGAAGGTTCTAAAAACCGTAACAATACATATATATATATATATATATATATATATATATATATATATATATATATATATATATATATATATATATATACATATATATACATATATATACATATATATATATATATATATATATATATATATATATATATATATATATATATATATATATATATATATATATACGTACATACATACATACATGCATATAATTTCAGTTCTTCAGCAAAATGAGCACACGTAATGACGTCACCGTCATGTACGTACGCTCTGCCTGTCAAGCTCTCGGAAGAACCATCCGACAGAGCATAATTTTGATCTTAGTTCAGATACAGTCATAAGTGTATGAAAAACTAACAGTTGCCGACGCAGTGAGTCCTGCATACACTGATGACTCCGAAAACCTTTCGGTTATATACTAGTTATTATGCGATTTCATACCATCATTGGTGAACCTCCATTAAGGTATCCCATCCAGCTATCGCTGTACCTTAATGGGAGCGATAAGCACCGACGGTGACGTCATTACGTGCGCTCATTAAGCTGGAAAACTGAAATTATATTTAGATTGGTTACTCCCGGCTGCATACAGGCGATTCCACATAATGAGTGGATACCAGAGATAATGTGCTGTGTGGAAGACGGTGACTATCACTAAATATATATACAGTCACGTGAAAAAGTAAGTACACCGCATGTAAAGTTTAGACTTTTTCAACATATTTCAACATACAGCTATTTGATCTTCATTTCAACAATATTGACAGATAAAGGTGATATAATATAACAAATATGATGAAACATTTACATTTTGTAGTCCATTGTATAACTTAAATAAACATAAATGCAAATTTTGCATGTGGAAAAAGTAAGTACACCCTTGGCTCGAATAGGTGGTATTGGCAGAAACAACCTCAAGTAGGCGTTTCTTATAACTGTCTACCAGTCTTTGACATCGACTGGGAGAAATTTTTGCCCACTCCTCCATGATGAATTCTTTCAGCTGTGCGATGTTTGAAGGGTTTCTTGCATGCACAGCTCGTTTCAAATCCCCCCACAACATCTCGATGGGATTTAGATCCGGGCCTTGACTTGGCCATTCCAGAACCCTCCATTTCTTTCTTTTCAGCCATTCCTTGGTGGATTTACTGGTATGTTTAGGGTCATTGTCATGTTGCAAGGTCCACCTTCGGTTGAGCTTCAACTTTCCGACAGATGGCCTCAGATTATCCTCAAGCACCCTCTGGTACAATGAAGAATTCATAGTGGATTCTATGATGGTGAGCTGCCCAGGCCCTGATGCAGCAAAGATGCCCCAAACCATAATATTTCCACCACCATGCTTTACAGTTGGTATCAGGTTCTTGTGGTCAAATGCTGTCTTTGGTTTTCGCCAAACATGTCTTCTGTAACTGTGGCCAAACCTTTGACTCATCTGTCCAGAGCACATTGTTCCAGAAGTGCTGGTCTTTGCCGAGGTGATCATTGGCAAACTTTAGTCTTGCCCTGATGTTCTTTCTGGACAGCAAAGGTTTCCTCCTGGCACACCTCCCATGTAGATTAAATTTGTGCAGCCTCTTTCTAATGGTAGACTCGTGCACTTTGACATCAACAGTGGCAAGAGCTACCTGTAGGTCCCGTGATGACATTCTGGGGTTCTGCGAGACTTCTTTCAGCATCTTGCGGTCTGCTCTCGGGCTGAACTTGCTGGGACGGCCTGGCCTGAACAAGTTGGCAGTTGTTTGGAATCTTCTCCACTTGTAGATGATCTTCCGGACAGTCGAGTGATTCAATTCAACTGGATCACTCTATAAATGACATTCAAATCTCTGCCATTTAATCAATCACAAATCGATCACACACCACGATTCTGAAACGTGAGTCCTTTTGGACAAATAAACTTCGGACAAAAATCCCTCATGGCATAAATTTTGATGATTAAAGAATGTTCCTACATCAACCCAATCAAATCATTAACCGTAACCCATTCATTCATTCACTCATTCGTTCACTCATTCTTTCAATTCTACCTTTATATGTTATTTATATAAATATATAAATAAATATATAAATATATTATATGAATATAAATGGTATATGAATATATGCTTGTGTGTTTATGTATGTATGTATCTCTATATTTGGATATGCACATGCACCGAACTGTAACGCGAACGGTAACTGCCGGCTGCGCTTCACTTCCGTTGAACTTGGGGACAGTGAGTGAGCTTTAGCGTGTCTCTTCCTTTTGTATGCATTTTCTACACATATCACACATCTTACACACATATCACGATACATACTTTTCTGTGACCAGGTGTGTTTTGAAATTGTATCTATGTATGTACAGTCACGTGAAAAAGTAAGCACACCCCATGCAAAGTTTTGACTTTTTCAACATATTTCAACATACAGCTATTTGATCTTCATTTCAACAATATTGACAGATAAAGGTGATATAATATAACAAATATCATGAAACATTTACATTTTGTAGTCCATTGTATAATTTAAATAAACATAAATGCAAATTTCGCATGTGGAAAAAGTAAGTACACCCCTACATTTATCACTACTTCAAATACCTTATATTAGAATTAGGTGCACCAGCTCAGGTGCAAATGATTAGAACATCGTTAGAGAGGATCTTGGAGGAACCTGTCTTGTTTAAACCTCAGACATTTCGTTTGGTTTGCTCTTTGTTGTTGAAGTGTGCGGCATCACCATGCCTAGATCAAAAGAGCTCTCTGGGGTCTTCAGAAAGAAATTTATAGATGCCTACGAGTCTGGGAAGGGATTTAAAAAGAGCTCCAAGCAATTTGAAATCAATCATTCAACTGTCCGGAAGATCATCTACAAGTGGAGAAGATTCCAAACAACTGTCAACTTGTTCAGGCCAGGCCGCCCCAGCAAGTTCAGCCAGTGAACAGAAGGCAAGATGCTGAAAGAAGTCTCTAAGAACCCCAGAATGTCATCACGGGAACTACAGGTAGCTCTTGCCACTGTTGATGTCAAAGTGCATGAGTCTACCATTAGAAAGAGGCTGCACAAATTTGATCTACATGGGAGGTGTGCCAGGAGGAAACCTTTGCTGTCCAGAAAGAACATCAGGGTGAGACTAAAGTTTGCCAATGAACACCGAGGCAAAGACCAGCACTTCTGGAACAATGTGCTCTGGTCAGATGAGTCAAATGTAGAGCTATTTGGCTACAGTACCAGAAGACATGTTTGGCGAAAACCAAAGACAGCATTTGACCACAAGAACCTGATACCAATTGAAAAGCATGGTGGTGGAAATATTATGGTTTGGGGCAGCTTTGCTGCATCAGGGCCTGGGCAGCTCACCATCATAGAATCCACTATGAATTATTCATTGTACCAGAGGGTGCTTGAGGATAATGTGAGGCCATCTGTCGGAAAGTTGAAGCTCAACCGAAGGTGGACCTTGCAACATGACAATGACCCTAAATATACCAGTAAATCCACCAAGGAATGGCTGAAAAGAAAGAAATGGAGGGTTCTGGAATGGCCAAGTCAAAGCCCGGATCTAAGTCCCATCGAGATGTTGTGGGGGAATTTGAAACGAGCTGTGCATGCAAGAAACCCCTCAAACATGGCACAGCTGAAAGAATTCTGCATGGAGCAGTGGGCAAAAATTTCTCCCAGTCGATGTCAGAGACTGGTAGATAGTTATAAGAAACGCCTACTTGAGGTTGTTTCTGCCAAAGGGGGCAATACCATCAAGGAGAGCCAAGGGTTTACTTACTTTTTCCACATGCAAAATTTGCATTTATGTTTATTTAAATTATACAATGGACTACAAAATGTAAATTTTTCATGATATTTGTTATATTATAGCACCTTTATCTATCAATATTGTTGAAATGAAGATCAAATGGCTGTATGTTGAAATATGTTGAAAAAGTCAAAACTTTACATGGGGTGTACTTACTTTTTCACGTGACTGTATTTATATATTTATATATATATATATATATATATATATATATATATATATATATATATATATATATATATATATATATATATATATTGTTGTGGATATGAGAATTGTGTTTTTTATTGTGTAGTAAATGGTAAAATATCACCCTCCTTCCTCCAGTTGTGTATAAAGGTCAAAAGGGCGTCCCTTAGTTAGGTCATATACAATCACGTTAGCCAATCATAGATTTCCTCCTTGTTGATAGTTATTTCCTTATTCTGTGTATTAGGTTAAGACTCTGTTTTCCATTAATTAATACTCCATTGCACCGAATTCAAATAGATAGATCCCCTTTCATTCCCATTCCTAAAGCCTCTATTGCCAACTGCATTTGCCGCCATTACGGCGTGGTCAGCTCGGGGAAGAAGGGCATGCCCGCCCATCGTCATCAAGGGTGGAGCCAGAGAGCCCGTGCCCACCAATCGGCACTGTGGAGAGCGACCCGATGGGCGTTTCCAAAAGGCCGGCGGCTTGATCGCCACGCACCTCATAAAAGGGGGTTGGGAGGGCCTGCTTAAGCAGATGAGTGAGGAGTCCACCACAGTTGAGTCCACCGCAGTTGAGTACACCGCAGCTGAGTCCACCGCAGCTGAGTCCACCGCAGTTGAGTTGAGCTTTGACGGCAGTTTCGACCCGCTGCTACGAAGCAACGCCGCCGTGCGAGCCAGATTGAGGAGGGTCGGCGGCCGCTCACCTCGAGCCTTGCCGTTTACACAAACAGGACCTGCATCCTTCCAGCTCTGTGGACCACCTGGACCATCCTCTCCTTCCAGCCAATCGATCCTGCCTTCATTCCCCATTCGTGTGAGTCTGTCTTTGTTTGTTCTGTCCTGGGTTAAGTAAGACTGTTTATAGGTCAGCTAATTTGCACTGTGTTTCTTTCTCTTCTGTTTTTATTTTATTATTCTTCCTCCTCCTTGGTTGCTTTCAATTGTGTAAATAGTAAATAAATCATATTTGTATTTCTTATCCTTTGCCTTTCTTTCCTCTACATCCGTCGTTGTTGTCTTTTCCCCATTGAATACCTGTGGCACGATTTGGCCAACGTTTGAGAATCGGGTCTAGTCATTGTTAACAGTTCGTGCCGCGGCTGCCATCCGCTCGGCAAAGTAACATCTTATCCGCGGTCGCGAACGGGGCTGTGCACCGGCCTTTCCGGAGATCGCGGTGCAGCTTCAGGGACCAAGTCGGTCAGTAACAAACGAGGGGACTAATCCCCCCTCAAAGGGGAACCATAGGCCGACGTTGGGTTGTGTAACAATTGGTGTCGGGAGCGAGATACGGACCTGAAGCGCTTAGCGCGCTCAAATTACGAGTGGCCCGAAAATTGTATTTTATAACATCTGAAATTTAACATCGTGCCATGGATGGTCAAAATGATCGGATGCCGGTGGGGGAACTAGAAGAGGAGTTAGGGGTAACCCAGGACCAGAGGGAAGAAATGGAGGAGAGAAATGATAATGTGGTTGAGGAGGTATCAGGCACGCAAAATGGCGCCCTCGCGCACATGGTTGCAGCGGCACCAAATTTAGCTGCGCCCGTGACCGTAGCAGCACCGGTGAATTTGAACCTCTTCATGGTGCAAATGGAGGCCCTCATGCTAAAGATGGGTGAGCGATTAGAAAGTAAAATAGACACCCAAAAGGAAGAAACGAGGGCTCAGGATGAGCGATTGGGGGGCCAAATGGGGGCAATGAGGGACGAAGCGAGGGGTACCAGCAAACAGTTGGGAAATAAATTGGAGGGGTTAGACAATAATTTTAAGGGGTTGGACAATAAATTTGAAGGGTTTGACAACGGGATAAAAGAGGTGAAGAATGGGTTAACGGGGTTGGAAAATAGAATGGCTGCCCAGGAGAACCAGATGGAAGGAATGAAGAATGGGTTAACAGGGTTAGAAAACAGGATGGAAGACAAATTGCGGGCAATAGGGGAGCAATCCGCCCGAGAAATTAAACAAATGGGAGAGCAGATAGAGGAGGTAAAAATCGGGTTAGACACTAAATTGGATGCTCAGAGGGATGAATTGGGACAGATGAGGGCGGCATCTACTAAAGAAATGGAGGAAATGGGGGAGGAAATAAGACGAGGTGTAAGCGAGCAGGTCCCAGGGGTGCACGACGAGGTAAAGCGGGTCGAGAAGCGCTGGTTGAGCGAGGCGGAGGAAAGCACAGGTAACTGGACCGGGGTAGACATCGCGACCCGGGGTATAAAAAAGCCGGCGACCACTGAGGTAGAGGGAATTTTAATAAAGCCAGCGGTCGTCAAAGAAAAAGTGCTGGGAATTGAAATTGGAGAGACCGGGGACTTAGAAAAGCACTCGTGGCAGGAGGAAGGAATGGATTGTGCACAAAGTCTAAGTTCACATCCTGATGCCGTACTTGCTAATCCTTATAAAGATTTGCAGGTGCGCGTGGAGAAGAGGATCCCCCAGGTGAGTCGTGCCGTGTATTGTGCGGGGAGATTTTGTAAGAGGATGTTTGGCGACAAAAGAATTTTCGCGCGCTTGGGATCGAGGAAGCATCCGGGCGTTGGTGTAGGGTCCCCTGTGAGTGGAAATGGCGCGCTTGTGGAAAAAAAGTGTGCATCGGGGAATGAGCGTGTTACGAAGCATGAGTGTGAAACCGAGTGCGAGCGAGAATGCACGTCGGGGTGTACGGAGTGTGGCACAGAGAGTGAGTTGATGGTGGCGCGAGTGCGAGAGAGCACATCGGAGCGCGAGTGTGAAACCGAGTGCGAGCGAGAATGCACGTCGGGGTGTACGGAGTGTGACACAGAGAGTGAGTTGGTAGTGGCGCGAGTGCGAGAGAGCACATCGGAGCGCGTTAGTGGGTGGATGCAAGAGTGCACGCCCATGGTGAGTGGTACAGAGTACGTACCGAGGGAGAGTGCGCAAGACGGTGCGCGAGGTGTGTTAAGGGAGGGTGCGAACGGCGAGTGTGCGCGAGAGGTGTGGTGTGTAACAGGGAGTGCGTTGGTGGAATGGACGAAGTGTGTGGAATGTACGGACGGCGTTGGAACGCCGGGCTTTGTGAGTGTGAAACGGGTCGCGTGGTGTGAGCATGCAAGTGAAGCATCGACGTTGACCGGGTTAGCAGCTCGGGTGACGGATAGCGGGCGCTCGGTGCGCGGAGCGCTTTGTTGGATGCGAAGCCTCACTCAGGGCACGCTTTGTTGGATGCGAAGCCTCGCGCGGGGCACGCTTTGTTGGATGCGAAGCCTCGCGCGGGGCGCGCTTTGTTGGATGCGAAGCCTCGCGCGGATCGATGCTGTGTCGCCCCGCTTCGGAGCGTCGCGCACGATTCGGGCCTGGCCCCGCCCCGCACGGTCGAGTCCGGGCCTTGTCGGGTGAGGCGACCGGTCCGGTTCAAGGGCGAGTGGGAGGAAGCGGAACGGTGCCCCCTCGTGGGGATGGGGTTCCGACCGGGCGAGCCTCGGTCATCGGGCCCGGGACCGCAAGGTACCGCGCTGAGATGGTGCGTTGAATCTCGGCCCGACCAAACCACCTCCCTTGAACCGAAAGCCGGACGGATTCAACCTGCAGGCGACCAAACCACCCGAATTCATTGCTCGGCTTTGCGAAGCCGAGTTTAGATGCACCGAGGCTAGGATATAGCGGACTGTGATGATGGTGATAGTGTTTTTGGATTCGAAATTTTTGGATTGGCAAATTTTTAATTGGCTGGAATTTGGTGAGCAAAATTTATAGTGAGAGATGCCCGATGTGGAGGAGTGGCAACTCTGCCATCCCTCACAGCGGGGGCAAAGGAGCACTAGTTATGGGGTTTGTGGCAGTGAAAACTAGCCCGGGAGGGTTAGGATATCGTGTGTAGGGACCTAGAGATTGACCATCGGTAACGGTAAGGTTAGGTAGTGACAATGATACCTGTAGTGGGGACGCAGGTAGATTAGTTTGGATTATAATGAATGATGAGGGAGCGCAATAGTTTAAAAGGGCGACGGGGAAGCGCGAGTTTTAGCAGGGCAACAGGTAGGTCAGATGATGCCGTGTGTGTGTGTAAAAATGTATTCAGAAGTGTATTGAGCGTGGAAGTGTATGGAGCAATGAGTAAGGAACGATTGTGATTGCACAGGTGTGCAACTGAACAGGTGTATGGAGCAGTGAGTGAGGAACAAGTGAGATTGCACAGGTGTGCAACTGAACAGGTGTATGGAGCAGTGTATGAGTGAGTGATGGTGATGTGTATTGTGTTGACCAAATGGTCCAGGGAGGAAGGAGGGTGCAGGTGGTACCAGGAGAGATTGCACAGGTGTGCAGCTACAGGTGAGCATGGTTGTGTGGAATACATGGAGTCTGGAATATATGGAGTATGGAATGGATGGTCGATTGGTCGTGGAGTGAGTATGGTGGAAACTGTGGAGTGGAGTGGATGGTGCGAAGGTGTGGATGGGGGAAAGGAGGATGGACCCCCATCACGAATACCCGGGGAGGGTAGTCTAAGTGTTAGGTAGAGGGTACAGGTAAATTGTGGTTGGATATTGGCATCTGTGGTGCGTGGTAGAAGAATGATGGTTGAATGGGTGTATTAGTGTCATGGAAATGGCTGGGCGTGTGGCCTGTTAGTATGTGTAGTTGGTTGAGCACTCCACCACTGAGGATGTCGGCCAGGTGAGGCCGCAGGTGGGCTCTGGGAGCCGGTAGAGTTGTTGTGGATGGGGCCCGAGGATCCGGAGGATGGACCCGGGTAGCCCAGTGCCAGAGGGCACCGAGGGGTGACAGAGCCAGGAGGGGCCTTCCCCAATTAGATAGGTTAGGTGAGGAGCAGGTAAGCTCGGAGGCAACTACAGTGGTGGAGGTGTGCAGGTGGGTAGACCTGCTGGGAGAGCTACACGACTCAGCCCGAAAATTGTGCAAGGGCACAGGGAGATGAATCGGGGGAGTGAGACCCCAAATTGAGAAGCACCACAGTTTGGTCAATGGGAATTTGGTTCTTAAAACCGCATAGAGTAAGAAGGCCAATGGTTTGGCAGGGAAAGACCCCGGGTAGTGTAAAGTGTGTTAATGTCAGTTAGAGGATAGTTAGGATGGAAATCTCCTCGCACCATCTGCATCCACTCACCTGAGATGACGTACCTCCACACCATGCCAGGTGGTTTTTATTATTTTTTGCAAATGTTTGGAATGCGAGACGCAACATGACATGGGTGTGACATTGTGCTGTTGTTCCATCTCTCCCTCCTTATGAGGATTGATGATGAATTGGTGATGGCAAATTTTGGTTAGAGGGATTGTGAAGACGAATTTGGTATAGGGGAAATATGGAGAAGACGAGACATTAGTGACGAATTTGTAAATGTGTACATTGTTGTAAATATGGGGTAAGGGCAAGGGTAGAGTAGGTAACAGGGGGGGGTGACGTACGGTAGGGACGAGCTTTTCTCCGCTCCGTCTCCATACGCACCTCGCCTTGCATTGCCTTTATTGATGTGTACCCTTGTGATCTTACCCCTCGCTCACCTGTCTTCCCGCCCCCCCCCCCCCTTGTCTCCCACATGAGGACTGTGCGCCACTGGGCACCGAGGGGAGCGTGCGGGAGTCCGCCATTGTGCGCCCGAAACTCTCGCAACCACAGCTGTCTGCAACGATGCACCACCTTATGGACCACATGTCTGTGGCTGAGCACCACTGATGGACCCCATGGGTTGGGGCATGGCCCCTCTGCTGGAACCGGCCATGAAGGCCCGAGATCTTGCTGGCGGACCTTGGTCACAGGGCACCTATGCCCCACAGGTGAACCACCCCTAGTCGGCCCTGTGGGCCATAAATAAAAAACGGAAACGTTTTCTGTGCAAGTTTTATTATGTCCAAATAGGCCGCCAGCAAAGAAGTTGACAACATCTGGAAGAGAATAATGGCCAGCAGAGGGAGCCGAAGAGCAAGACACCACCAGGGGTTTGTTGGTTTATTTTTATGATGGAACTGTGATGACTGTGCACCAAAGGGTGCTTTGTGGTGCTTGATGGTGTTTTTGGTGCGTTGTGGGTGCTTTCTGGTGCGTCGATGCAGGGCAGACTGTCTCCCCCCCCCCCCCCCCCCAAAAGAACAATCACAGGTCCTGGGTTAGTGTTGTAAATAAAAGTAGCGTCAACTGTAAATAATACTCCCCCATCGTAAATGTATAGTTTAAAGACAATTCCGCAATTCGGTTAGCTGTGGGCGTGAGTCTGTTAGGTAGGGTGCAATGGAGCAGCGGGACATATTTATTTGTGTTTTAAAACTGTCACACTCAGGGTCAGGTTAAATGTAGAGGGAACTACACCTACGTGCCACACTAAAAGTAAAGGTAATAGGCCCGGGACGTGCCTAAGAGGAGGAGGGTGCAGTGTTGTGGATATGAGAATTGTGTTTTTTATTGTGTAGTAAATGGTAAAATATCACCCTCCTTCCTCCAGTTGTGTATAAAAGTCAAAAGGGCGTCCCTTAGTTAGGTCATATATACACAAAGAATTAAGTTAAGCACCCCCCCCCCGTTTTTTTACAACCTCGCACATTACAAGTTTGTTGTCGTCAAAACAGTGTAATATACCCATGATATTGCTATATTTTCTGGAGAAGTGATATTATGGTCACATAAAAACATAACAATCATGCCGTTTTCAATATTTTATTCTGAATAATTTAAGGTGAAATTTTTTGGGAATTTTAGGCATAATTACACCTCAATTTAAGTATGGAGCTATAGGTCCATCACGGACAGTGTGGATGACGTTTATGTTTTCTAACGTACAGTCATTGTTCTGAGAAGACCTCTAGCGATCTTTGCGTCAATAACGTGTGTAGGACCCACGTGATCGGATCACTGACTCAACCAATCACTTTTTTTCACTTTGATCACTCAATTTCATCAATGGATAATTGCTAATGTCATACCAATCATTATTTGATCTCACATACCTTAGAATATATGCCAATGTATACATATACACAAAGAATATATATTAGGGGGTGCTTACCTTAATTCGTTGTGTAGGGGTGCTTAACTTAATTCTTTGTGTATACAATCATGTTAGCCAATCATAGATTTCCTCCTTGTTGGTAGTTATTTCCTTGTTCTGTGTATTAGGTTAAGGCTCTGTTTTCCATTAATTAATACTCCATTGCACCGAATTCAAATAGATAGATCCCCTTTCATTCCCATTCCCAAAGCCTCTATTGCCAACTGCATTTGCCGCCATTACGGCGTGGTCAGCTCGGGGAAGAAGGGCGTGCCCGCCCATCGTCATCAAGGGTGGAGCCAGAGAGCCCGTGCCCACCATTCGGCACTGCGGAGAGTGACCAGATGGGCGTTTCCAAAAGCCCGGCGGCTTGATCGCCACGCGCCTCATAAAAGGGGATTGGGAGGGACTGCTTAAGCAGATGAGTGAGGAGTCCACCGCAGTCGAGTCCACCGCAGTTGAGTCCACAGCAGCTGAGTCCACCGCAGCTGAGTCCACCGCAGTTGAGTTGAGCTTTGACGGCAGTTTCGACCCGCTGCTACGAAGCAACGCCGCCGTGCGAGCCAGATTGAGGAGGGTCGGCCGCCGCTCACCTCGAGCCTTGCCGTTTACACGAACAGGACCCACATCCTTCCAGCTCTGTGGACCACCTGGACCATCCTCTCCTTCCAGCCAATCGATCCTGCCTTCATTCCCCATTCGTGTGAGTCTCTTTGTTTGTTCTGTCCTGGGTTAAGTAAGACTGTTTATAGGTAAGCTAATTTGCACTGTGTTTCCTCTACTTCTGTTTTTATTTTATTATTATTCCTCCTCCTTGGTTGCTTTCAATTGTGTAAATAGTAAATAAATCATATTTGTATTTCTTACCCTTTGCCTTTCTTTCCTCTACATCCGTCGTTGTTGTATTTTCCCCATTGAATACCTGTGGCACGATTTGGCCAACGTTTGAGAATCGGGTCTAGTCATTGTTAACAGTTCGTGCCGCGGCTGCCATCCACTCGGCAAAGTAACATCTTATCCGCGGTCGCGAACGGGGCTGTGCACCGGCCTTTCCGGAGGTCGCGGTGCAGCTTCAGGGACCACGTCGGTCAGTAACAAACGAGTGGACTAATCCCCCCTCAAAGGGGAACCATAGGCCGACGTTGGGTTGCGTAACAATATATATATATATATATATATATATATATATATATATATATATATATATATAACTGTAAGAAATAGTAGAAACTCCAAAGTACGAGCAGGGCGTCTCATTTGTATTGAATATATAAATCGTTAGATTAAATAAGACGCGGACGTAGCTTCAGGACGTCGATCTTTAATTGTCGACAAGCTTTCGACCAACAAAGGTCTTCTTCTGAGTCAGCCCCAAGTTTCGTGATGAACTTGAACTTGAACTTGACCTTGAACGTGATGAACTTCCGTTGAACTTGGGTTACTGAGGAACGGGCTTATTTTAGCTGAGGATAATGACTGTACCTGAGTTGCTGTGTTATCACGATTTACACTAATCATAATACAAACAATTTTTTTGCACAAATGTATTTGTGGTGTTTGTGATATTACATTTTTATAAGCAATTTAGGTTGAAGATTTAGGATGAAAAAAATGTAGAAAATTTCAAAAGAAAAACCCTCAGCACATACATACAGGAGGGGTAGGTGCAGACTGGAAGTTTGGAATGATAACACCTCACCACCACGTAATTCAAAACACCTCACCACCACGTAATTCAAAATACCTCACCACCACGTAATTCAAAACACCTCACCACCACGTAATTCAAAACACCTCATCACCACGTAATTCAAAACACCTCACCACCACGTAATTCAAAACACTTCACCACCACGTAATTCAAAACACCTAACCACCACGTAATTCAAAACACCTCACCACCACGTAATTCAAAACACCTCACCACCACGTGCCTCACCACCATTCAAAACACCTCACAGCCACGAAACACGAAATTAAAAACACCTCACCACCACATAATTCAAAACACCTCACCACCACGTGCCTCACCACCATTCAAAACACCTCACAGCCACGAAACACTAAATTAAAAACACCTCACCACTACGAAATTAAAAACACCTCACAGCCACGAAATTGAAAACACCTCACAGCCATAAAACATGTCATAAAAACACCTCACAGCCATAAAACATGTAATAAAAACACCTCACAGCCATAAAACATGTAATAAAAACACCTCACAGCCATAAAACATGTAATAAAAACACCTCACAGCCATAAAACATGTAATAAAAACAACTCACCACCACGAAATTAAAAACACCTCACAGCCACGAAATTAAAAACACCTCACAGCCATGAAACACCAAATTAAAAACACCTCAGAGCAACGAAACACTAAATTAAAAACACCTCACAGCCACCAAATTAAAAACACCTCACAGCAACGAAACACGAAATTAAAAACACCTCATAGCCACGAAATTAAAGACACCTCACAGCAACGAAACACTAAATTAAAAACACCTCACAGCAACGAAACACGAAATTAAAAACACCTCATAGCCACGAAATTAAAAACACCTCACAGCAACGAAACACTAAATTAAAAACACCTCATAGCCACGAAATTAAAGACACCTCACAGCAACGAAACACTAAATTAAAAACACCTCACAGCCATGAAACACCAAATTAAAAACACCTCATAGCCACCAAATTAAAAACACCTCACAGCCACGAAATTAAAAACACCTCACAGCCACGAAATTGAAAACACCTCACAGCCACGAAATTGAAAACACCTCACAGCCACGAAATTAAAAACACCTCACAGCCACGAAATTGAAGACACCTCACAGCCACGAAATTAAAGACACCTCACAGCCACGAAATTGAAAACACCTTACAGCCACTAAATTAAAAACACCTCACAGCCACGAAATTAAAAACACCTCACAGCCACGAAATTGAAGACACCTCACAGCCACGAAATTAAAGACACCTCACAGCCACGAAATTAAAGACACCTCACAGCCACGAAATTAAAGACACCTCACAGCCACGATATTAAAGACACCTCACAGCCACGATATTAAAGACACCTCACAGCCACAAAATTAAAGACACCTCACAGCCACGATATTAAAGACACCTCACAGCCACGATATTAAAGACACCTCACAGCCACAAAATTAAAGACACCTCACAGCCACGATATTAAAGACACCTCACAGCCACAAAATTAAAAACACCTCACAGCCACGAAATTCAAAACACGTCACAGCCACGAAATTAAAAACACCTCACAGCCACAAAATTAAAAACACCTCACATCCACAAAATTAAAAACACCTCACAGCCACGAAATTAAAAACACCTCACAGCCACGAAACACGAAATTACAAACACGTCGCCACCACTAAATTAAAAACACCTCACCACCACGAAATTGAAAACACCTCACAGCCACGAAACACGAAATTAAAAACACCTCACCACCACGAAATTAAAAACACCTCACAGCCATAAAACACGTAATAAAAACACCTCACAGCCACGAAATTAAAAACACCTTACAGCCATAAAACACGTAATAAAAACACCTCACAGCCATAAAACACGTAATAAAAACACCTCACAGCCACGAAATTGAAAACACCTCACAGCCATAAAACACGTAATAAAAACACCTCACAGCCACGAAATTAAAAACACCTCACAGCCATAAAACACGTAATAAAAACACCTCACAGCCACGAAATAAAAAACACCTCACCACCACGAAATTAAAAACACCTCACAGCCACGAAATTGAAAACACCTCACAGCCACGAAATTGAAAACACCTCACAGCCACGAAATTGAAAACACCTCACAGCCACGAAATTAAAAACACCTCACCACCACGTGATTTAAAAACACCTCACCACCGCATAATTCAAAATTCCTCACCACCACGTGATTCAAAACACCTCATCACCACATAATTAAAAACACCTCACCACCACGTAATTATAAATACTTCACCACCACGTAATTCAAAACACCTCACCACCATGTGATTTAAAAACACCTCACCACCATGTGATTTAAAACACCTCACCACCATGTGATTTAAAACACCTCACCACGACGTGCTTCAAAACACCTCGTCACCACATAATAAAAAACACCTCACCACCACGTAATTATAAATACCTCACCACCACGTAATTCAAAACACCTCACCACCATGTGATTTAAAAATACCTCACCACCACGTGATTCAAAACCACCACCACGTTATAAAAACACTTCACAACCACGGAAACAAAAGTTTGAGGGAGTCGTTAAGTGACAACACAGACACTGCCCAGATGTGTCGATAAATAGATAAATGTACCCGAGTTGCCGTTTTGTCATGGTTTAAACCAATCATCTATCTATAATTCCACTAATCTCTGTGTGTGTGTATGCGACCGCTGTTTCTCGACAACTACCGGTCCGATATACTTTAAACTTGCCAGGTATATTGCTGGGGACCCGAGGATGTGCCTTTTCAAGGTTTCATATTAATCGGACAATTACTTACCGAGCTATGTCCAAAAAACGATTCAACCAATCAGAGAGCAGCGAGCTATCGCGTGTGCCGAACGTGGCGAACACACTCTGCTTCGGACGGCACATTTGAGAGCGTATTCATTTATTTCACGTTGGCAAACTATGTTGCCGCTATGTTGGCGTTAAACTATGTTTTAAAACTAATTAAAACCATTTCATGTAAATAGAGGGGGGGGGGGGGGGATTGTCACTGTACTCGCAAGCCGTTCGCCGTTCGCTTTGGCGTTGCGAATGGACCAAAACATTTCATGAACCAAACCATTTCATGTAAAGCGTTCGCCGTTCGCTTTGGCGTTGCGAATGAACCAAAACATTTCATGGACCAAACCATTTCATGTAAATAGAGGGGGGGGGATATAATTTTAGATATATATATAGTACGGGCATGCCCTAGTAATTCAAACAATTATTTTGCACATATGTATTTATGCCCCCCCCCAAAAAAAAACATTGGAAATTTTTTCAAAACAAATACCCTTAGGACATACCGACGGGAGAGATATGTGCATACCAGAAGTTTGGTACGATTTCACAAAAGTTTGAGGGAGTAGTTCAGTGACGAGACAACACAACACAACACAAGACAGACACTGCGCAGATATATATATACAGTATATATATATATATATATATATACATACATATACACATACATATACACATACATATACATATACAAATACATGTATACATACATACAAACAAGCAAACATATACACATGTACACATATTAGCACGCCTGCGTGGGAGGTTGGGGAGGGTGGGGTGATGCACATTTAAAACTTATGGAGTTATTGGCCTCCCAAAATGTGGGGCCTCTTGGTACGATGGTTCAGCTGTGTAAAAATAACTTACAAACACGCAATCATGTAAATAGGCCATAACAGTGTACACAGTATATAGGGCTTTTAAGTAAAATATACAGTACGGTATGATCAATTTGGAAAAATAATTGTCACTATAATAATAATATATTAACACTGTGAATGCTTGCATCATTTGGCCTACCGGACCACCCTGAATGTTATGACGTAAATTAAAAAGTAAGTTTTTAACAGTTTTTCATTCCACAATTTTACAATATGGTATTTGATTGAAGATAAAGCGTTGAACGGAAAGTTTTCACGGATTTCATAAGAATCTCTCTTTATTTCAGAAAGAGAAATAAAGTAAAAGAAAATCCAGTTACCACAAGCGCTGATGAGTGCGCAGAGATCTCTGAGGAAGCCCACAATCAAAATGTGAGAAGTTCAAATCGCCATCTCATTGCAGCCTTATAATGTGCCCTATGGACGGCGAGAAGGCGGTGGCCTTCCGAGCCACCACTCGCCATACGCGCTCGTCGCGACGGCCGGGATCTTCGCTCGGATAATTGCATCGTTATCCTGCCAGGTAAATCTCAACGCCAGTCTCCGGAGATCGCTCGGCAGAGTCCGTTTGTGGGTGCTGATGGTTCCCCGCAGAGTGTGAATGTACACACATTACATGGCACGTACTTGTGCGCATGATATGCAGTTGTGGCCAAAAATATTGGCACCCTTGCACTTTTTTCAAATAACTCACAATTTTCTCAGAAAATAAGTTGAAATTGACAAAATATATTTGGTCTCCACAATTCTTTATTTCACTGTTAATATTACAGAACCTTTGTTTTTGATTTTGAACTCAATATGTTCTTTTAAATCAGAAAATAAAAAGAAATGGCATTGACAAAATTATTGACACCCTCGATTTTATATTTGGTAACACAACATTTGGACAAAATAACTGCAGTCAAGCGCTTCCTATAGCCATGAATGAGCTTCCTGCACCTCTCTACTGGCAGTTTGGCCCACTCTTCTTGCGCAAACTGCTCCAGTTCTCCCAGATTTGTAGGGTACCTTCTCCCAACTGTTGTTTTCAGATCTCCCCACCGGTGTTCAATGGGATTTAGATCTGGACTCATTGCTGGCCACTTCAGAACAGTCCAGCATTTTGTCTTGAACCATTCCTGGGTGCTTTCTGAAGTGTGTTTGGGGTCATTGACCTGCTGCAAGATCCATGACCTTCGACGGAGACCCAGGGTTCTGACACTGGGTTGAACATTGCACTCCAAAATGCCTTGGTAATCTCCTGATTTCATGATGCCATTGCACACATTCAAGGTGCCAAGTGCCAGAGGTAGCACAGCAACCCCAAAACATCATTGAATCTCCTCCATGTTTGATTGTAGGGAAGGTGTTCTTTTCTTTGAAGGCTTCATTTTGTTTTCTGTAAACATAGAGATGTTGTGCTTTACCAAAAATCTCTAATTTGATCTCATCTGTCCACATGACATTCTCCCAGAAGTATTTTGGCTTGTTCAGGTGTGTTTTGGAAAACTCCAGTCGGGCTTTCTTTTGTCTCTCTCTCAGCAGTGGGGTCCTCCTGGGTCTCCTACCATAGAACCCCCTTTCATTGAGTTGGCGACGGATGCTGCGAGTTGAAACTGTCGTACCTTGTGTCTGAAGTTCAGATTGAATCTGTTTGGCAGTTTTTCGAGGTGCTTTCTCCACCATTCAAACAATCGTTCGCTGCAATCTTCGATTAAGTTTTCATTTGCGGCCACATCCAGAGAGCCACAGAGAGCCATAGAGCCACATTTGATCCACATCCAGTGCCATGGGCCTTAAACTTCCTGATAACGTTGCGTACGGTAGACACAGGAACATCAAGGTCTCTGGAGATGGACTTGTAGCCTGCCTTGAGATTGCCCATGCTTGGCTACAATCTTGTGTCTGACCTCCTCAGACAATTCTATAGTTTTCTTTCTTTTCTCCATGCTCATTGCAGTACACACAGTGACACAAAACAGCAGAATGACTCATTTTCTCTCTTCAAACTAGTTGAATGAGTGATTTTTATATTGTAGGCACCTGCAACTCACCACAGGTGAGAGAATCACCTGCTTGAAATCTAATTATTTCTAACAACTTCTAAAAGTTGCCAATAATATTGTCCGGATCATTTTAGGATTTTCTGTGGAATGAGCCAACATTTAGTAATCTTTTAAGCTTTTTGTTGTTTTGTTCCACTGAAAACCAAAGAAATATAATTGTGGATACCAAAATATTATTTAATTTCAACAATTCTCTGGAAGAAATGGTGCATTATTTGAAAGAAGTGCATGGGTGCCAATATTTTTGGCCACGACTGTACGGATCGTGATCCTTGTGAACCTCCATAAGTACCCTCCCCCCCTCACCCCCCCCCCCCCCCATATCCCAACCACGTTTATCTGACAATTTGATGAACAGGTGCAAAGATACAGTTATGGATTCCCCACGACTGATACACTTGTCGACGTAATTTTCGGGTCAAGCTGCGTTGTTTGCCTCTCTGCCAGCTTTTCTTTCAGCATGGGTTCACACCCCGCTTTCTCTCGTCGAAGAGGCCACACGAGAGTTGTGACATCACAGTTGTTTTGACCGTCCTGGTATTAGGGACTTCCACCATCAAAGTGAGAAATGTTGGAATGATTAATCATGATAATCTACCTTGATGAAAACAAAAAGCTTCTCTTTGATTGATAGGACACTAGGACAGTCACCTGGGTAAAGGTGTGATCACAGGTTCATTGGGCGTTCAAAAAATTCGACAAAAGAGATACAATAGTTCAATATTTGACAAGGTTAGTTTGTTCAATATTTGGATCTATAATCAGGAAGAAAATGTTTATGTCTCCGTTGATGAGGTCGCTGGAGGCATTATGTTTCCAGGTTTTCCATCCGGCTGTCGGTCTGTCCGTCCGTCCATCCGTCCGTCGGTCCGTGATGAATTGAGAAAGCGATAACTTGAGAATGGCTGAAGGGATCTTAGTCAAACTTGGTGCAGGTATGTATATTGAGGTAAAGATGAACTGATTAGATTTTGGGGTCACGAGGTTAAAGGTCAGAGGTCATGTTAGGTAAAAATCCTGTTACCATGATAACTTGTGAACCAGTGATGGGATTCTGACCAAATTTGGTACACTTATGTAGAATGATGTAAAGATGAACTGATTCGATTTTGGGGTCACGAGGTTAAAGGTCAGAGGTCATGTTAGGTAAAAATCCTGTTACCATGATAACTTGTGAACCAGTGATGGGATTCTCACCAAATTTGGTACACTTATGTAGAATTATGTAAAGATGAACTGATTAGATTTTGGGGTCAAGAGGTCAAAATCTGTAATATGTCTATAACTTTAGAATGGCTGAAGGGATCTTCGTCAAACTTGGTACAGGTATGTATAATGACGCAAAGATGAACCTATTAGATTTGAGGTCATGAAGTCAAATGTCATGTTATGTAAAAATCATGTCCCTGCGATAACTTGTGAACCAGTAATGAGATTTTGACCAAAGTTGGTGCAAGTATGTATTATGGTGAAAATAAGAATTGATGTGATTTTGGGGTCAATAGGTCAAAGGTAAAGAGGTCAAAGGTCAGAATCCGTAATAGGTTTAGAACTTGAGAATGGCTGAAGGGATCTAAGTCAAACTTTGTACAGGTATGTATAATGATGTAAAGATGAATTGATTTGATTTTGGGGTCAAAAGTTAAAATGTCATACATCCCGTTGGGTACCGAGCTAACTTGTGAACCTGTGATGGTATTTTTAACAAACTTGGTATAAGTATATATGATGCAAAGATGAACTATAATAATAATAATAATAATACATTTATTTTATATAGCGCTTTTCAAGAAGCCCAAAGACGCTTTGACAGAGTACAAAAAAACAAGTGCAAAAAGACAAAAATCAACAGGTAAATAATCAAAGCAAAAGGAAGGAGAAGGAGAAGAGATAGTCAGGGGTTAAATGTTGAATGCAGTGTTGAACAGGTGACCCACCTGTGATGTTTTGAATGTGGTGAGTGAGGAGGAGTCTCTGATGGTGTGAGGTAGTGAGTTCCAGAGGGTGGGATCAGCGATGGAGAAGGCCCTGTCCCCCCAGGATCTGAATTTGGTCCGCATGGGGGAGGTCAGAAGGTTGGTACCAGCAGAGCGGAGGTTGCGGGTGGGAGTGTGTCTGGAGAGGAGGTCAGTCAGGTAGGATGGGGCCAGGTTATGGAGGGCTTTGTAGGTCAAGAGGAGGATTTTGGATTATGGCATCAAGAGGTCAAAGGCCAGAGGTCATGTCAGGTAAAAATGTATTAACTTTAGAACAGCTGAAGAGATTTAAATCAAAATTGTTACAATCATGTATCATGATGTAAAGATAAATGGATTACATTATGTGGTCAAGCAGACAAAGGTCAGAAGTCCCGTTAGGTAAAGAATCTGTTACTGTGCTATCTTATGAACCAGGGATGGGATTTTAACCAAACTTGGTCCAAGTATATATTATGATGAAAAGAAGAACTGATTAGATTTTGGAACCAAAAGGTTTAGGTCATGATTTCCGAACAAATGATCGGAACTGATTTCGGAACCAAAGATCTACCCTAAAATGTTTAGGATTACCATAAGTTTTTAGGTCATGTCAGCTAAAAATGTGATAATTGAGAACAGCTGAGGGGATTTAAATCAAACTTCGTACAAGTACCAGGGTGTTTCAAAAAGATTGATACAACTTTAACCTCCTGCCAATTCTTTGGTTTTTGACCTATACCGTTTTCCTTTTCAGGGTTTGGTGTTGTTATCGTGTTATTTGTTCCCTGGGATTTCTAGCTCCGTAGCTTAACTATGCCATTGATAGTGGAGCAGAAGACAACAGTGGTGGCTCTGTGGTATGAGACTAAATCATATGTAGACACCCACCGGGGGTTCTGCCGGGAACACGACCTCAGAACACGTGATGGACCCACAAATTGTGCCATTCAACGTATTGTGAAACATTTAGAGCACAAGGGTACAGTGCACAACCAGAGCAAGGGCAACAGTGGCAGGCCAGCATCAGCAACCAAGAGCCAAGCCAACATCGACGCCGTGCGGGATTCTACAGTGGACTATCCCAAGAAGTCCGACCGCCCGCGCTCCCAGGAGCTGGGCATCAAACCAACATCAATTTGGCGTATCATCACTAAAGAACTGAAGCTTTTCCCATACATCATCGATATTGGGCATAAACTCAGTCAAGATGACATGAGAGGGAGACTTGATATGTGCAATTGGCTCAGTGACAGATGGAGCGGTACCCAAACTGGATCAACCTGGTGTGGTTCAGTGATGAAGCCCATTTCCACTTGAACGGTGACATCAACAACCACAACAACATTTTCTGGGGGGCAGAACCACCTGAGGAGATCAATGAGAAGTACCTGAAAGGGCCTAAGTTCACATACTTCTGTGCCTTCAATGCCACAGGGGAAATGCAAGGGCCTTACTCGTTTGAGAATGACAACAGCAGGACAGTGACGATCAACGGTGAGCGCTACCGGGCCGTGCTCCAGAAGTTCCATAATGATCTGGCCCAAAAGGTCACCCCAAACCAGCTCAGCATGACCTGATTAATACAGGATGGTGCACCCCCGCATACAGCTGGTGACACCATCACTTTCCTGCCGCAACTCTTCAGAAACCACCTTGTTGCCCTGGATACCACTCATGACTGGGCACCCCATAACCCAGACTTGAACCCTCTGGACTTCTGGTTCTGGGGGGTTGCCAAGGGCTCTGTCTACGTCACCTGCCTTGCCACACTGGATTATCTGAAGCAGGAGATGTCAGACTACCTTCGGTCAGTGCCACATGAGACCTACAGGAAAGTTGGACAGAACTTTGGAGTAAGGATCAATGCCTGTCTGAACTGCGGAGGGGCACACATCGAGAACATCAATTACAAGGATTTTGTGTTCATGACAATTTTAGACCTTGGCCTTTCACTAACACTAGCAGTGACTTACTGCAATAGCAATCAGTAAAATAGAAAAGACCATGTCATAAGCTTTCAAGAAATGTTTGGTTCATGTTCCTGAGGTTTCTGTTTCTTTTTAAATAAACGTTTAAAGTTGTATCACTCTTTTTGAAACACCCTGTATAGTGTATATATTATGATGTAATAATGTGAGTGGAGGTATATCGGGGCATATCTTTTAAATGTGTTTTTTTACCCCTCCAGGTTTTGGAACCAATCCACCTCCTTGTTGTAATTTTGGGTTCTTATAGATTCCTTTCCTTAAGTTTTCAAGTTTATAATTCTCGGGGGGATTTGATATATTTTGCTTTTCTTTCCCTAGTTCGTGGTAGAATATTTTTGGGTTATTTTAAAATATGCGGTATTTTGTTTTTTTCCCTTTGTTGCCTTCATTGTCGGTTTTTTTTTCGTCGATGGAGGCATTATGTTTTCAGGTTGTCCCTCTGGCTGTCCGTCCGTCCGTGATAGGCTTTTGTTACTGCAATAACTTGAGAACGGCTGAAGGGATCTTAGTCAAACTTAGTGCAGGTATGTATAATGAGGTAAAGATGAAATGATTAGATTTTGGGCTCACAGGGTCAAAGGTCCATGGTCATTTTAGGTAAAAAATCCTGTTACCATGATAACTTGTGAACTAGTGATGGGATTCTCAACAAATTTGGTACAATTAAGTAGAATGATGTAAAGATTAATTGATTAGACTTTGGGGTCAAAGGTCAAAGTCTGTAATAGTTCTATAACTTGAGAACGACTGAAGTGATCTAATTCAAACTTGGTACAGGTATGTATAATGATGAAAAGATGAACTGATGAGATAATGGGGTCAAGAGGTCAAAGGTCAGAGGTCATGTCAGATAAAAATGTGATAACTTGTGAACAGCTGAAGGGATTTAAATTAAAACTTGGTACAGGTATGTATAATGATGTAAACATGAACTGATAAATTTTGGGGTCAAGAGGTCAAAGGACAGAGGTCATGACAGGTAAAATGTGATAACTTGAGAACAGCTGAATGGATTTAAATCAAACTTGGTACAACTATTGAATAATGATGTAATAATGTGAGCGGAGTCATATCAGTTGACGTCGTGACGTCGAAGAGTGTCGTTGTAGTTATTGCTATTATTTCTATTTTTGTTTGCTCTCATCAACCATCACCTCCAGACCTTTATTTCCAATTTTCTATTGTACACAGCTCCTTTCCTATTCCATCTCCAGGCGCTGCATGACATCATCGCCATGCACCGATGAGGGCCCGGCAATGACGTGGGCCGAAAGGGAGCACTCAGTTTTCACTCCGTTTGTTTGTTTTCTTTTTTGCTTTCTTGTTTTATTGTGTGTTTGTCCAGTACTCCTGGCTCTGGGGGGTTGCTTGTGTACATCTCTCTTCTACGGCCAAACTTTTGATTTTCCTGTTCTATATGTTGAGACCCTTGGAAAAAATCTGGGTAACACTCCCAGATGAAGTACGTTTTTTCTGCACACCCCAATACGTGATTATGACTTGAGGCCAATTAGCCGAAATAGCAAAATTCAGTTTTCATGGAATAATTCAAGAGTAGGCAGCTTTAGATTCAAATGTAACATTTATTTATCATGTTTAGACATAACTAACACATTTTTAGCATGGTTCAATACTATAAACTGTCTTTTTTAGAAAAAAAACCGTCATTTAGCTTTTTTTTCTCCAAAAATCACTTTCAGTTTGAAAGGCGCTCAAAATCCGATCACCTCTCATACACCCAATTATGTAGATAAAGCAACCAAAATTTGTCAGAAGCTTCCTTATGAAGCCCTTTAATAGGGATAAACATGGGTTTCTTTGTGGCTTATCAGTCTTTCACATTTTATATTTTCAGCATATGGTCCGACCTTGCCGATTTTTACAGCCGTACAAACGTAACTAATATCCATTTTTTGTTTTTCAGGCGTGGCCGCTGACGATGGAGTCTGTTACTCACTCAGGACCGCCCGAAGACAGTTCGTTTGATGCGACTAACTGCATCATCTGCCAGAAAAGCGCAGGGTATAAAACTGTGAGCACAACTAATGGTTGCAAAAGGATACGAGAAGCAAGTTACATCCACAATGATCAAGTTTCCAAACGGCTTAAGCTGGTTAAAGGAGATGGGTTTGTTTATCATGTGACCAATGACTGTTACAAAAAATACACCATGACTTCAGTTCTCAATAGGAAAAGGAAGAGTCTCGCTGTATGCCAAGACCTGTCCCGTTCTGAGCAGGAAGAAGATAGAATTACTCGTTCTAAGGCCGTCCGACATCCACCGAATACAGAGACGTCCACAACAGCCTTACGTCAAGTGAAGTGTATTATCTGTGACAGTAAATCACACAAACAACAGTACACGAAATATCGCATTAGTGAATCAGGCCGTGCTTCAGCCTTTCTGGCTGCGACAAACTTCTTTCAAGATGATGTGTTCACCCGAACGTGCGACCTTCAAGATGCGCATTCTGTGTTTGGAGCAGATCTGTACTACCACAGGGACTGCATGACTAAATACTTGTATAAGTATGACTCTCGTGATAAAGCTTCCATACCAAAAGTGTCTGAGAAAGAGCTTGCTTGGAATCAGGTTGTTAAAGAGTTAGAGCAAGGCCTAAAAGAAGGGAGGGGTTATGAACTTAGTGCTATCAGAGACTCTTTGAACAATATTGATGACAAATGTAACTTTCGTAATAGAGATGTAAAAGTTTTCTTGTTGAACACTTTTGGTAATGAGATTGATTTTACATATCCCAGTTCGTTCAAAAAATCAATGATGGTATTCAGTGTTCCAAAGAAAGTGTTAGCTGAGCGCATTCGTTCCCTTGATCCTGTTCAGGTATGCGCTGGTGTGATTAGGAAGGCTCTAGATGAGTATGATTTTGGCCTTGACGATAGCTTTTGTGATGCGCATGATCTAAAGCATTCCTTGAGCGAGATGAATATCCCTGAACCTGTACTACGTTTTTTCAGTCATTTGTACAATTTCAATCCTGACACATATGCAAAAGCAGCCGAAGCTGTCATGACAGAAAGTGATGAACCAGTTGATGAGGATGAAGAAGTTGATGATGATGACTACGATACCGGTAGCAAGCCATCAGGTAACAGCCTCTCCACACAGCGTTGCAGAAAGATACAATCTGTCTTCCAAGTCATGTACTATATCCATCACTGCGGTAGAAAGAGAACTCCAATGCATATTATGAATGCGGAATCAGTTCATGGTCTTGGGCGTGGTGGCAAAATTGTAACTACAGTTCTAAACCACGGAGGACTAGCAATCAGCTACCCGGAGCTGCGTAGGTACCAACATGACCTTGCCACGTTTACAGCACAGCACAACAACGATCGCGTTTCACTGCCGTCACACTTTGATCCTGGGCAATTCACCTCCGGTGCAATTGACAACTGGGACCATGAGGGGCAAATGTATCTGAACATGACACTGTGACTGTTCTCTACCAAGACAAACCCCCGTCGTCGACCAGTAAACCAAAGATTTCTGACACGCAGGTCACACATGGTCCACAGTCATTCAGTTTAATATTAAAATGCCAGGTACTGTCCGACTTTCACAAGCCTGCACGCCGTGCTGACATCCCAGCAACTTACAAAGTGGCCGAACTGCCTTACACTTCCTCCGAAGCCGATGCAGCAAAACTGAAGGATATTTCTTGGTCCCTCGCACGCTTGAACGTCATGCATGATGAAGTGTCCATCTACCCCGAGTCACAAACAATGCCATCTTGGAGTGCTAGCAACTCTGTTTGGACGGAGGAGGCCATCCCATTAAAGAATCTTGCATTTGTGCCTGTTCTGCCGCATCCAGTTACAGAGTACGCGACAGTTTATACGGCTATGAAGAACTTTATGGACATTGGTTCTCAGCTGACTCAAAATGAGATACCAATGTATTGTGATGAAGGTGTTTATTGCATCGTCCGTGATATACAACTGCTGAGACCAGAGGAATTCAGGACCCTGGTTCCATGCCTGGGAACGTTTCACTTAGTGAAAACTGTTTTGAAATGTATTGGCAAACTCCTGGATGGAAGTGGCGCGGACATCACATGGTTGCAGGCTGGTGTTTTTGGTCCAACTGTCATCGAGAATTCTGTTCTACATGGAGGTCACTACAACCGCTGTCTTGAGGGTATGCAGCTCCTTGCTGAAGCCTTTGAACGCCTCCAGTACAAAGAATTCTTCTCCGAGAAAGGCATCGACCAATATACACATGAGCTTGCCATCCTGACGAACCTCCAGTCTAGTGTCAAGGAGAAATGCATCACAGATAGTCAGAAGTATATGGTTCAGTTTGCTGATGCATCAAAAACGTTGGTCGAAGATTTGAACAGATTCATCCAAACACGGTCTGATACCAATGAAAACTTCAAGTTCTGGACTCAGTTCTTGCAAATGATGGATATTGTCCATGATCTGTTGAGAGCTGATCGTGAAGGGATTTGGGAACTGCATCTTGACGCTGTCCAGCGTGCATTGAACCTGTTTGCGGCATTCGATTCGACCAACTACTTGCGATGGTGTTCTCTCTACCTTGAAGACATGCGACAGACTACCTGAGACTGCACCATCAGTTCATGAACAATTTGCCAAAGGCAATTTTTCAATCAGAGAGATACCCGGCCGATTCACCGCTGTTGGAGGAGACCAGAAATTAGAGCAAAGCATTAACCTTTCATCTAAGTGCAGCGATGGAGGCATTGGACATGCAAAGCAAAAACAGTATGTCGCCCAGTGGGACCTAATATACCATGAAATGATGGCAGTGAAGAACCTACATCGGCAATACAGTGATGTGATTGACAGGACACATGAGACTTACAGCCACCACGAATCATCTCAAGCCACAACGAACCGCAAAGAAGGACATATTCAGGAGATGATGAGATTCATTGAAGAGAAGGGGTCCCCTCTGTCTCTAGACGCTTCCAAAACACTACAAAACTTTGTGACAAAAGAGGTTATGTCCGATGATATAAAAACTGACATGCTCAATGCCTTTTCAAAAGGAAAAGAGAAGTACCTGAAATTCAGAAAGGAAAGGTTTGTCACCAAGACTGAACGAATAAGCAGTACCATTCACCGCACAAACTTGAAGACGATGAAAACTCTTCGAAAGAAGCCACAGAAGACTACCAAGACGACAGTGAAGGAGATGAACATCGCTGAGAGAAACATAGAAATAGCTCGGGAGCGTGGCCTCACCACTGATGATCTCTTAAAGTACGATGTTGTTCCCTCCCCAGTGTTGTTTGATGATGCAGGAATGATGACTAAACCAGCAAAGAGCCAGCTACTGAAGGAGTTGGAGACGCACCTAAAACCGGAAGAATTTACATATAGTCATCGGAAAGACGCATCATTTGTAGTTGACATCATGGCCACAATCCGAAAGGTTAATGTTACGAAACTCTCCAAATTCAATGACCTTCTATCAAATTTCATGTCATTCTCGGCCATATATCATCGGTTTGGGCGGACTGACTATGTCTTTGGCATGTATTCTGATGACCCATCAGTGAAGGACAGCGAGAGGAAAAGGCGAAGTGACACTCTACCCATCGAATATACTTCAATAGAGCCATCAACACCACTACCTAAGGATATGAACACATTCTGGCCTTCCAACAACAACAAACTTCTCCTTGAAAAACTGATCTACAGCCATGTTCGTTCAAATATTGCAAATACCGGTCAGTACCCAACTGTACTCGGACAGGTGACCAGAGAGAACGAGGATTGGAAATGTATGAAAATGCACAACGGAGATGAGAGCGCACTGGTACACCTTCAATCCACATTTGAAGAGGCGGATCTTCGCATACTCCTTCATGTTTTGGACGCGCTCAAAGAAGGACACAAAATATGTGTTGTCATCTCCAATGATACTGATGTAGTTGTTGCCTTGCTCCACCACATGCCTGTCTTTCTCCAACATGACCTAGAGGAGCTGTGGGTACGAGCTGGAGTTGGAGATAGCACTCGGTATGTGCCCCTTCATACCTTGTTCGAGCGCATCGGATGTCAACTCTGTGCTGTTCTTCCTGCCGTACACAGTCTTACAGGATGTGATATCACTAGCAAAGTTGGGACCAAGAAAGCCGCCTTGAATGCCGAGCCAGAAAAGTTATTGAAGCACTTTGGAGGGTTGCCGACCCTTTCTCAGCCTTTGATCAAGAATGCAGAATCCTACTTGGTCAAAGTACTGAAACCAAAAAGCGCTGCGAAGAAATTTTCGAACTTGCGTGCGGAGATCTTCCATCATGTCAAAGGGAGTTCTCATCACAACCTGCCACCAACCAGCCAAGGTCTCCTGCCACATATGAAGCGTAGCTTTTTCAATGCCTACAATATCATGCATGCTTTGGAGCTTCATCAAGATTCTGAAAATGTGATCGCACTTAAGCCAGAGGATTGTGGTTATACGCATGACAAGGAACAGCTGATACCTGAGACAACGTGGAAAACTCTAGAATCACATTGGACAGTTGTCTGTTCATGCACTAAGTGTGCCAGGTCAACATGCCCCTGTAGGACCGCCATAGTCAAATGTGTAAATTTTTGTCATTGCAAAAAGGCTTCCCCTGATGCCTGCAAGAATCCTGTCGCTTGATAAAGAGTACATGTATTGAAGTTGCACGGGTGGTAAATGGTGGTAATTGACAGCACGCGCTTCCTTGTTATGACAGTTATATTGGGTTTGTGGACATGTTATGATTTTAATTCATGAATCCTTAAGCTATGTAAGTGTAATAGTTTTGCTTAAGCTGAATTTTGAGCGAAATTTAGTCAACATCATTGCCAGGAGGTGTTTGGCGGCCATTTTGAAATTATGCAAATTAGGTATATTCAAAAGGGGTTGAGTATGGTTCCAATGAATAGCTTGCTATCAAAAACCCATACATAGACACCAAAATCAGCCGAATATCACACTTACTTCTAAAGTTAGACCAATTTAACCAATTTTGGTTTATACCACTTTTTGGGGTAGGGGTAACCTTTGTTAACATTTGACCCCACTGTCACTATACAATATAATGAATCATAAATATGATGCATGGAATTATTAAAGGGCTTCATAAGGAAGCTTCTGACAAATTTTGGTTGCTTTATCTACATAATTGGGTGTATGAGAGGTGATCGGATTTTGAGCGCCTTTCAAACTGAAAGTGATTTTTGGAGAAAAAGAAGCTAAATGACGTGTTTTTTTCCTAAAAAAGACAGTTTATAGTATTGAACCATGCTAAAAATGTGTTAGTTATGTCTAAACATGATAAATAAATGTTACATTTGAATCTAAAGCTGCCTACTCTTGAATTATTCCATGAAAACTGAATTTTGCTATTTCGGCTAATTGGCCTCAAGTCATAATCACGTATTGGGGTGTGCAGAAAAAACGTACTTGATCTGGGAGTGTTACCCAGATTTTTTCCAAGGGTCTCAACATATAGAACAGGAAAATCAAAAGTTTGGCCGTAGAAGAGAGATGTACACAAGCAACCCCCCAGAGCCTATACTACAGGCGATATCTCAGCGATCCTTTGAACTATGAAGCTGAAATTTGGGCATAATAGTGAGCACGTGCTTCGGCAGAAACGGTATTTTTAAATTTTTTGATTAATTAACCATTAGATTAATTATTTAATTATAATCGATTTAATAAATACTTATTTATTTTCTTTATCCTCTGGGCAATATCTCAGGCACCTTTTGAGCTAGGAAGCTGATATTGGGACATGAAAATGACCACGTGATTTGGCTGTAAAGGGTAATTTTGATTTATTAATTAATCGATTAATTATTGAATTATTCGATTAATTACCTAATTAATTAATTTTCAAACAGTTACAGATTTGGATGAAACGGTGGTGGTTTAGGTATGCTATTAGCCAATTGATTAAGAAATTCATTCCTTTACGACTATTATTTATTTATTTTAATTATTAATCATTTATTTATTTTCTTTCTCATCTGGGCATTATCTCAGGCACGTTTTGAGCTAGGAAGCTAATGTTTGGACATGACAGTGACCAAGCAATTTGGCTTTCAAGGATATTTTTGATTTATTTATTAATCAATTTTTTTTTTTTTTTTTTTTTTTTTTTTTTTTGTATACAAGATCGAGGCTCGTGAAAGAGCGAACATTAATCACACAGAAAGACAAACAGACACATAAAGCAAATAACATCGGGAGCGGTAGACAAGATGGGGAGAGAGGGGGAAGGACACAAACACAACATTTGAGAGCAGGGACCGAGAGACATGGAGACATCGAGAGATCTGTGGGAGGGAGAGGGCTTTGGGGGGGAGGCATGTGAAGGGGGGGAGGCATGTGAAGGGGGGGGGGGGGAGAGGTATAAACATATGGACACTGCCAGGATTTCCAGGAAATAAGTTGGAATTTCAAACAAGGTGGATCTGGGGTGAATTAGTGGGGGTAGAAAAGATCAAGGTTATGGATGGGGGAAGATAAGAGATGGTGGTGAACAGCTGTTTTAAAGACCTGGAGGGAGGAGAGGGATTGAAGGGAGTGTGGGAGTTTGTTCCACAGGCGGGAGAAAAGAGGAATGAAAGAGTGAAGGTGAGCAGAGAGCCGAGATTTCGGCAGTTTAACCATCAGAGGGTTGCTGGCAGTTGGTTATTGATTAATTCAATATTAATCAATTAATTGATTGGTTATTAATTTTTTTCGATTAATTATTTATTTAATTACTTTTCAAAAAGTTACAGCTTCGGATGAAACACTGGTGGTTTAGGTATGCTATTAGCCAATTGATTAAGATATTAATTATCTTTCGATTATTATTTATATATTTTAATTACGTAATCAATCAATTAATTTTATTGTATTGTACACCTCTCCCTTCCAATACCGTCTCTATGTGCTGCACGCCGGCATCGCCGGACGACGAACGCGTCCCGGGAACGCGCAGTGGAGAATGTTATTTCTTTATTTGGCATGGGGGACCATTTCAGTGTACTTTGTACTTTGAATGCGGTGTACTTTGAATGTATCTGTCCTGTTTCCTTTCTCGGTTGCTCCCTTTGCGCCTCTGGTCTCCATTTCCATGGTGTACCATACTCTTCACAGAGCATCGGTGCTACCAGAGCAGCTTCCTGAGAAAGAGGTTATATTGGGTGGTTTGCCATTGCCTTTCCATGAGTAGTTTATAGGAGTACCTTTCCCTTTTCGTGAAGGACACCGTGGGATATTTAACGTCTGCTAACTAATCGGTAATACAGGCAGATGCTGTACCCGTTAAACTTCCATCCCAGAGACGACACACACATTGATGATCGAATCACAAACACTTAGACACAATCTTAATTCACAAACCTGTGAAATACCGAAATTACTGGGTCAGTATTCAAACCCAGGCTAGACAGGTGTGCGCACATACCTCCCCTCTGCCATTCTGTCAGCCCGATGGTATGTATACTTTATCATTGACAAGATGCACTGTTTACCTTTTCAATCTCTTTATCAAGAGCGACAACATTCTCTGAAATGGTCTTTAACAGGTAAAATGAGATCACCTTTCGAAATACCTTGCGATGCGTGATTACGCCAAACGCTATACGTCGAAAGCGGTTGGATGAGTTCCTCTTCAGAGTGAGCTGTGATTGGTCCTTTTACAGCCGACATGGCATATAATCCGCACCTGCACAGTAAAAAGAACCGAGACGAGACGTGGACCGTTTATTTGACATCTTGAGAAAGATTTTGACGGATGGGATTTACCTGTGGGCGTAACGAGACCTCAAAGGTCGATATGCATGTGTTTTGTAACACCTGATGTTGTGAATATACCGCTCCAACATGGTGTTATCACACGTCTCCCACACACAGTCACATTATTCCCGCAAATCGCAATGCAGGTAATCTGTCCGTGACGTGTCTGACAGCTGTCACACCTCCTCCGTTTATGGCGTATTCGTTATACTTATAAGTATTATTTATTTATTTAAAGGCGCAGCTACAGGTGAAACTTGGAGTAAACTTTGTATAACAACAGGAAACGTGTCTACACGGCTCCAAGCCGTTGGCTCTGATGTGAGACATTTGTTGAGTAATATCGCCCTCTGTGGGCCTCGTTTTCATCAAAATTGGTGTGCTTTCGCTTGGAGTACCGATTTTACGGTACAGGGGTCATAAATTGATCTCAGATGTTATGGGGGTCCAGTTCGACAGCACCCACCTTTGTCCACCTGTTTCTTTAATGACCAGGTAAATGTCCACCACCACCAACAACAAAAAAACATCTTGTGGTCCAGTTATTTTCCATTACCAATCTAGTGTCACGACCACGCGGACCTCGTAGAAGACAGATGAGTCGCCATCTGCTTTAATAAAGGGTATAAAGCTGACGGAGGAATCATTGGGATTATGTGCATGGGTGCCATGTCATTAATAACAGCTGTCAACTATTATGGCAGTCAATAACATCAATTATTATTCTTTATAATAATAATTAATATTTCAATAATAATAGTAATTCCTTAAAAGGCATTTCAACACACAAGGAGGCATTGGGTCCATCAAAGCCTCCACCAAGATTGTCAACATATGGTTTACTTTCTGTGCTATCTAATTTCTACCTGACGTGTCACAGGCCCACAGGAACAGGCAGGTCTGCAAGAGCTCCGCATGGTTGTTCTTGCTGTTGTGGTTTTGTTGGGGGTAGATATTTGAAATGTGCACCCATTGGTCAGATAGCTGCTGGATCCCACCCACATTTGTTCCTTGACTCCACCCACCATGGCACCAAGATGAAATAATATGGCTGCCATCTTGGTTTTCTGGTGGGCCGAAGGCTCGGACATCAGGCCTGTATAGGCCTACTTCTGACCTCTACTGACTGACATTGCCTGGGTTTGGTGCATCAGATTTATATTGGCTTTGTTTGGGTCGAGTGGTATAATCATGATGGACACAATCCGTGACTCATGATGAAAATGATTCGTAGGGTTTTGTCAAAACCGTCAGCACACACTGAACAGTAAGCGCCTCCCTCCAAAAAAATAGCGTGACGTAAATTTTGATTGGTCCCATATTGGGGTTAAACAATCCGTGATGGTGTGATGAATCAGCTTGTCCTGATATAACCGTGGTGGAGGCTGACATGGATGAGAGGTGTCAAGTTAATCTTTTAAGAGCGCATTAAATGTGTATTTCCCAATCTCCTTGTTTATCTTTTAATATCACATTAAAGGTGCATTCCCAATCACGCTGTTCATCTTTTAATAGCACATTATATGTGTGTTTACCATTTTTGGTTTTCATCTTTTAATATCACATTAAATGTGTATTTCCCAATCGCGCTGTTCATCTTTTAATATCACATTAAATGCGTGTTTACCATTTTCGGTGTTCATCTTTTAATATCACATTAAATGTGTATTTCAGAATCACGCTGTTCATCTTTTAATATAACATTAAATGTGTATTTCCCTATTGCGCTCTTCCTTTATTAATAGCGCATTAAATGTATATTTCGGAATTACGCTGTTCATCTTTTAATATCACATTATATGTGTATTTCCGAACCCCGCTATTCATCTTTTCATATCACATTAAATGTGTATTTACCAATTGCGCTCTTCCTCTATTAATAGCACATTAAATGTATATTTCAGAATCATGCTGTTCATCTTCCAATAGCACATTAAATGTGTATTACCCAATCACGTTGTTCCTCTTTGAATAGCAGATTAAAGGTGTATTTCCCAATCACCCTGTTCATCTTTCAATATCACATTAAATGTGTATTTCCCAATCACGCTGTTCATCTTTTAATATCACATTAAATGTGTATTTCCCAATCACCCTGTTCATATTTTAATATCACATTAAATGTGTATTTCCCAATTGCGCTGTTCATCTTTTAATATCACGTTAAATGTCTATTTCCCAATTGCACTGTTCATCTTTTAATATCACATAAAATGTGTTTCCCAATCGTGATGTCATCTTTTAATAGCACATTAAATGTGTGTTTCCCAATTGGCCCGATAACCGGATTTTGTTTCAGTTTGTGACCACAACTGTTGGTATGATGGACACGAAATTTTCTCCATAGGAGCGGTGACTCCTTTAGAATATTTTAATGATAGTCATGATGTCATAGGTCATGTGGTACAGGCGCCATCTTAGAAAAACCGAAAAATGTTGCACCTCTATGAGTCTATATCTCCAAAACCGCTGCATGGAAAAATTGAAACATGGCTCATTGTAAAGAACTCCATATGGGGAATAAGTGCTGTTAATTATGACGTCATAATTCGAAAGGGACAACGCTAGTCTGATCAGTTTGAAATGTATTGAGCGTGATCTATGCAACAATTATATTAGAGAATATAAATGTATGATATCATCGCTCACGTGGTCTGGCAGCCATATTGGGTCAAATAAAAAAATGTTCAAAAACAGAAGAGTTGGCTCGCAACAAGTTGACTGCGTAGGGTAAGTATTCTATGAATACCATCTAGTTCTTCTTTTAATTCTGAGCGTCAAACAAGGATTGCAGCACATACCATTTTTAAAATCTTTGTTATGACAGAGTCAGCGTTCGAACCATCCGACCTTACAGTCTCAGAACCAATACACCACACAACCTGATCGAACACATTTTTATTTAGTTGTACCGGCTGTTGGGTCTCCGATCAAGCAAATTGGTTCCTCGTTGTCTTTGGACAAGAAGACTATGTTGAACAAAATGACAGAGCGCACAGGTGATCATGCTCAGTTAGAGAACGGAGTGACTAATAAGTGCGAACAAACTGGGGATTCATTTTCCGACACTTTTAGGAGTGGAGGTGAGATGTTTTGTTTTTTTCTAATCTAGGAGATGTGCCAGAGACCGCCCACTGCCGCTGGACCCCCTGGCCTCTAAATCTCCCAAGGGGTTCACTGCTAGATCGACCCAGGTGTGAAACTTTCTGCGCTCACAGTATCCGAAACACGGTCAGACTGAATGTGTGACTTCCCATTAGGCTTTGCTTTCACGACTAAACAGACTTGAGAGTTTGTTATTTAAAGGCAAAAGTTTGAGAGTATTAGTCCATCATTTTTAGCACTTCTATCTGAAGCTGGACCAATACAAAAGTACACGGATTTCTGATAATTTCGTCTTATTGTACGTAGTATGTGGACAGACTCCACAGTGAACCTCAGATCAATGGAAAAAAAGTGCGTCCTTCAGAAGGATTATTTACTAACTCATTTAGCAAGGAATGAGTGTGTCTTATTATAGATTGTAACGTGTCAGAACCGTTATGAACTCGAACCTGGGACGTCTAAGTTTCTGAAGCTGTAAAAAAACAACCTGGTGTAACCTTGAGGGTTAAATGGATTTCCAGTGCAGCAGCAAATGTATTATCCGTAGTGAGAAACAAAAATCTCCCAAATTCCCCTCCACCGCTGTGTCCGCGCTCCTTGACCCTTGTTCTTATACCCCCCCCCCCCTCCTCTCTGATCCGCCATCTTGTATCTTACCGTTGTGTCTATCTGCACAAAAGATAATCCCTGAGACGTGATGAAAAGAGATGTTTGAACTGGCTCGAGTCGATGCCATGTATATCACACGGCTGGTACCTTACCAGGACAAGTACAGGTGAGTTTTCATGATACCCGGGGGAGGGGGGAGAGGAGGAGGAAGGAGAGGGGAGAGGTTTGTTTGAGGAGGGGGAGGGTTTGGGGAAAGAAAACGGGGGGACGGGGGCCGTGGGGGCTTTTAGAGGAATAAAGTGAGCGGAAGGCAATGTGGGGAGGGGGAACGTGCGGCCTTTGGAGGATGACATGGAACGGAAGAGGAGGTGTGGGGGTGAAGGAGAGGGTGTTTGGATGAAGAGCTTTTGTGGTATGGGTGGAGGATGTTAGGAGGAGGAGGTGTGGGGGGAGGATGAAGGAGAGGGTGTTTGGATGAAGAGCTTTTGTGGTATGGGTGGAGGATGTTAGGAGGAGGAGGTGTGGGGGGAGGATGAAGGAGAGGATGTTTGGATGAAGAGCTTTTGTGGTATGGGTGGAGGATGTTAGGAGGAGGAGGTGTGGGGGGAGGATGAAGGAGAGGGTGTTTGGATGAAGAGCTTTTGTGGTATGAGTGGAGGATGTTTGGAGGAGGTGTGCAGGGAGGGTGAAGGAGAGGGTGTTTGGATGAAGAGCTTTTGTGGTATGGGTGGAGGATGTTAGGAGGAGGAGGTGTGGGGGGAGGATGAAGGAGAGGGTGTTTGGATGAAGAGCTTTTGTGGTATGAGTGGAGGAAGTTTGGAGGAGGTGTGCGGGGAGGGTGAAGGAGAGTGTGTTTGGATGAAGAGCTTTTGTGGTATGGGTGGAGGATGTTTGGAGGAGGTGTGAAGGAGAGGGTGTTTGGATGAAGAGGTTTTGTGGTATGGGTGGAGGATGTTTGGAGGAGGTGGAGTGGGGGGGGGGGGGGGGTTGAGGGAATGAAGACAAGAGTGGGGGAGGGGCAGAGCAGACGGTGTCTATTAGAGTTCATTGTCGATTTATGCCCAAAACGTGTAAATTTAAAAGATGATAAATTTACTTTGATAAATAATTTCCTCTGAAATTTAAATTAATTTCTACTTTTCGAAATATTTTATGAACCCCAACGTCTCCTCGGTGACATTCGTCAAGGGTAATGGAAATTGTAAAGAGGAACCACGAAACGCTCCACTCCTTAGAGTTATTTCATCAATGAGTTCGGAGAGATCGATTAAAGGGATCACACTCCGGGTTCCATGACATCAGAATATCCTGAACATTGTACATTTGCCATGGTTATTCAAGTAAATGAACAGCATTTCGTGCTTCGATAAGTGTTGAAAGAGACAAAGCTCGAGACCTCTCAACATGTAACACTATACAATGTTTAATTCAACCCAAAGGGAGGTTGGAGCGAAGGGGAGGTGGTCTCACGTTGCCCGTCAAGCAAGGGGCGGGAACATCGATCCGTACATAGCTATACCAACAGGCGTACGGGGAAGACCGTCTATTTGTAGACATCACAATCTCTTCTTCTACTTATCAAGTTAAGGATTAAATATATTATAATGATAAAAGGCAGTGTGTGTATGTGTGTGTGTCGTTGGTTGTTATCTCCACGATTTTGGTTTTAGAAGGTGTAACGGAGTCCTCGCAGGACTCGAAGTATCCACCCCCACTTCGGTGAAGGATTGCGATTCATGGGCAGTTTTGTTCAGAGGACTCTTTTCAGGATCATCACTGAGCCCCGTACAGCCTCCAACTGTAGTTCGATTTTGGTAATGCTCCCAGGGATGGTTTTTAAGATCTCTGTAAGGTTCTTCTTTATCATTCCTGTTGCCCCATTTATCACTGGTCCAATTCCGGCGCTCTTCACCTTCCAGGATCTTTTCAATTCATTCTTGAGGTCTTGGTATTTGGTCACTTTCTTGATTTCTGCATTATTTAGACCAAAATCTCTGGATACTGATATCTCAATCAGCAATGACTTATTTTCCTTTTTGTATCTGAGTACAATGTTCAGTCCCAATGCTTTGTTTTCTATGTTCACATTGGATGGTATCGTCAGTAGGTTATTTATCTCATGCATTATTTTCTAAGCTGTTTTTATTTCATCGTTCTCCCTTGGACAGTCTCACCATCAATAAAGAGGGCATCAACGATTGGCAGCGTTGCCACAGCCCGACTCCTCTGGGGTGACCACCACTGATAATACACCTTCACAGTTTCTCTTGCACCATGCATGGACAAGCATGACACCCTGCACTCTCTTCAGTCACACTCCCAAAACACCACATGTGTTGCTCCCCTCCTTACCCCCTTCTTTAGTGTTTTGGTCACAGAAGCACGACTGCTTCCGTCTGGTAAGCAAGAGGCCATTGACCCTCATACTTTCTCTATCTTCTGTTATTTTCTCCCACTGTGGATGGTCTGATAGGTACCCTGTATTGTGTATAGACAATAGGTAAGGCATCGGATTATGTCTGCATCTCTTCCATTTCCTTTGCTTTGTAAATACCACTGCACTCTCCTTTGCTTGTGATTTCTTGTACATTTTGAATCTGCATTCCCCCATTGTTCCATTTGCGTGCACCCCTCCCTCCCCCATCCCTGAGCATTAAAGTCCTTGAGTTCCCTCCCCCTTCTTTTTGCATGATCCCACATTTTAGGTTGTCCATGTTTTTATCAATTAATAGATCCCTTGTTGATATTCCTTTCCAATCTGTCTATACTCATCATTTCCTACATTGATCCAGCGATGTTCACACATTAGGTTAAACTTTGGATGGTTATACTGGATGGTTATAATTTGGTTATGGATGGTTATAATTCCACAATTGATTGGCTCTTTACTGTCCGATATTCACCAGCAGTAAAGCTAGGCCACCCAAATTAATATCTAATGATGATAACATTGGTGCATAGTCGAGGGCGCGTCCCCCAATTGGAAAGCCGTGTGGCACAGGTAAATGGTAGTCAGACGGAGAACCCTGGAACCAATTGGTGTTCGTGGCTGGCTATCAACCTACTGTGGTACGAAGTTATTTGTGCCCAGTAGCCTCTGGCCCAGTAAGTTCGAGGAGAACCAGGGATTCCCCCTGGTATTACACCTGAAACGCATAACAGTATATATGTATATAATGCATAACAATAATATTGTTATGAATTAGGGGTAGAGGAATATCTAGAGCCAGGTAGATCTGCATAGGTAGGTGCTCGATTGTCGTGATAGGGAATCTACCTGTAATAAGTTCTATGTTTAGCCGTATGTCGGAATAAGTTGTATCTGTGTCCCCGCCACTATGGAGCGGGGCATGCTAATTAGTACAGGGATTATGGGTAAAATTCCCTCTTGTGCCGTTCCCTCTGTGAGCAACCCAGTGTCCCTTATGGAAACGCACTCATATACATTATATAGATCCATTAGTGCACACATTAATTAATTCCGCTCTGCCACAATAAGACTTGCAGGAAGAACAGGCAGGAAGCCAGATCGGGGCACCGCCGATGAGGCCGCCGCCAGCCACATCACCAGCTGGCATAGCAACAAACATCATGCAAGGCAGGCTGTAGCTACGCCCAGGAGAACGTGTGATTGGTTGGGTAGGAAGCTGGCCACTGATTGGTGAAAGGAAGGTGGAAGGAAGCGGCCCACTGATTGGCAACTGACCGTTGACACCTCGGCCAATCTGTGCGGAAGGCACAAAAACCTTGGCCAATCAGTGCGGAAGGCACGAACACTCAGCCAATCAGCGCGGAAGCCGCAAAACCACTACTTAGAAGCAGGTCGCTGATTTGAGGGTGAAGGGCCGGTGACGTCAGAAGGCAGGAAAAGTCCACAAAGAAGCGAGGGACTGGTTGATTAGAGAGGAACAGAGCTGACGGAGGGTTGTTGTGACAAGTGACAAAACAACTCCTTTGCGGGCAATGTCGTCATCTTCCCTGGGTTCTTCTTGGTGCTCTTGGTGCTTGGTCTTGGTGCTTGGAGTGAGGATTGGTCTTGGTGCTTGGAGCAAGGCTTGGTGCTTGGAGCGAGGCTTGGTGCTACGAGCAAACGGGACCTCGCGTGTGACCGACGAGCGAGGCGTGCCGCTGAGCAAACGAGACCGGGGCGAGCGGGTGGTTCGGGGCCTGGCAGCGGGCGAGCGGGGGCACATCGAGGCCTTTCTTCGCGCCAACCGGAGCTGCGTGGGACGACACGCTCGAACATCAACCCGACGCTACACTGCCAGACAGATAAGCTCGCATTCACAAATACACGACGGGACATTTATTTTATTCATTCTCCCATTGTTGTATCCGAAGTCTGTGAGTGGGGACGTCCCAATCTAGAATTTAGTTTTATCACCGCGTTTCCCTGTCCCGATATTTATTTTGAATAAACCCTTATATTATTTTCTCTTTCATTCCAAATCCCGTGTTCATGTGAGATTAATTTTCAGGGTTGAAGACTGCTCGGATCGCGTCAGGTAAGAGCTCGCCGCTTCTTACTCTTCATTCTTCCTCCCATGCTAGCACAGTCAAATCCATCATTGATCGTCGCCTCCATTAAAGCCCGTTTGGCCATCTGCGATCCCATGGTGTTAACCGAGGGTATTCACGCGACAATATGTTTGCACACAATATGCAGCATATGATGTCACACAAAAAAATATACCAAAGCAAAAGCAAAACCAAAGTGCATGTGTACGTGCAAATCACGACCCATGCCCATTTGTGTGTGCGTGTGCACATGCATATGTGCGTCATAACCAGTCTTCGTCTTTCTCAGGCCCCCTTTCAAACTCCGGTTCGTCAAATCTCACCCTGGCCCCCAATCCCTTTCCATTCGGGTCCGCCATTTGTGAGACCATCCTTCCACTTGGGTACACCAAATCTCAGGTCCCCTACCACGAGGGTCTGACAAATCTGAGGTCCCTCTTCCACTCGGTTCCACCAAATATGAGGCCTCCCTTCTACTTGGGTCCACCAAATCTCAGGCCCTCTTCCACTCGGGTCTGCCAAATCTCATGCTCACCTCCCTGTGCGAATGTATGTGTCCTCGATGGGTTCGAGTCAGCAAAACACATCAATCCATGGGGGTGCCTCTCCCTGCCTCCACCAAAGCCACCCACAAAGCTGTTGTGTTTTGCACATTACTGGATCTCATGGATCTCAGTTCCCTGCAGGGATAACATGGCTTAAAGCCTTAATATAAAGGGAGTCACCAAATCCTGGGACCTCGCTCCCAACATGACAAAGTCAGAGAGACCCAGAGTGTGTGTGTGTGTGTGTGTGTGTGTGTGTGTGTGTGTGTGTGTGTGTGTGTGTGTGTGTGTGTGTGTGTCCTCCATAACTTCAAAACCATGAAATCTAGCCTTGCATGCATAGCTTTGCATGCACACTTTTTTTTACCACCAAGGGAGAGTATGAATGAATCCTGGGTGTTTGGGTGTGTTAAAACACCAATTGAAGATCATTTACCCGAAAATTTACACTAAAACTAAAAACAGGTTTATCTTTGTTCAGCCTGTGTTCAGCTCAGGGACTTAGTTCTGCCATTTAATTTCCATACATGCTTTTTTTTTGTATACAGAGGTATTTTTTAATTTTGTATTTTTTTTTGCTTGTGTAAGAGCTAACACATTGAACATGAAAAACATGCACAGACACACAAAACATGCAATGAAGGGAGCGGGAGACAAGAGGGAGAGAGGGGGAAACACAAGCACAACAACAGAAGAGAACAGGGATGCCGGTAGATCTGTGGAAGGGGGAGGGGATGGGGGAGGAGGGAGGGGTACATGGTACAAAGCAAATTAACACTTCGAGGAACCCCAGGAAAGAAGCTGGGGTCAAAGAGGTGGATTTCGGGCGTTTTAAGTGGGGTAGAAAAGATCAAGGTTTTGGATGGGGGAAGATAAGATATGGTGGTGAACAGCTGTTTTAAAGACCTGGAGGGAGGAGAGGGATTGAAAGGAGTGGGGGAGTTTGTTCCAGAGGTGGGAGAAAAGAGGAATGAAGGAGTGAAGGAGAGTAGAGAGTATTGATTATGGCAGTTTCACCAGAAGAGGGTTGCTGGCAGATCTTGTGTGGCCGGAGAGGAGTCGGTAGCAGACAGAAAGACCACCAACCTGCCTGCGGTGAGAGAGAGAAAGGCCCTCAGAATCAGCTTCATCGCGGGAGATTCCAATGATTCTGAAAGCTTTGGTTTCAACAGTGTGAACCCGAGCTAGGTGTGAGGCAGGAGCACCAGCCCAGAGGGGAGCACAGTTTTCCATTGAGCTGCAAATGAAAGCTTTGTATGTGGTGAGGAGCTCAGAAGTGCCCAGAAAGGACTTCGCACGACAGAGGATGCCCAGTCGGCGACTGGCTTTGGAGGCCAGCTTGGAAATGCAATTTTCCCAGGAAAGATCATGGCAGATAGTGAGACCCAAAAGCTTGAGTGACAGAACTTCTTTAAGAGAATGTTCGGAAAGTAGATGGGAGGGTTGTCCAGACGGTCTTTTCAACGGAAGGTTGTCCAGATGATCTTACATCTCACATGCGAAAAAGCTTGATAATCTCTTCACCTGAACCGAATTTCAAATTTGTAACTCTGGAATTGACCTTAGCAGCAGTTCCGACTCCTAAAAAAAGTGTTCATTTGTCCAAATCGGACATAGTTGGACACTCCAGACACCTCAACAGTTTTGTTGGAGTGCTTGCTTAAGTGCTTAAGCCGCTTGGCGAGTGCTCTACAAGCAGCTTGGTAATGGAACATCCCAGTGTTCACCATTCTCTTACCTTTTATTTGCTTTATTTGTTGTTTTTTTTACTTTGATGATGTCTGATGATTATACATGATTTTGATGTTCAACCTTTGAGTGCTATTCTTATGTCTGTGAAGACAGGGTGCTTTTCACTTTTCCCAATTCAAAGAGTGGATTCTACCATTACAAACAAGGGAGAGTTGTTGATTTTACCATTGCAAAAACTGGGGATGCTTAATGCTTATTGAACCTTAATACTGCACTATGCTTCAGTATTATTCACAAAATAATAATTGTATATGTCTCTGGGATGGGAGGAGTAGAGGGGAAAAAGTTGGGCGGGACTCTGGATGGAGGGGAAGGGGTGTGGTGGGAGGCCCTTCCCTCTCCTTGTGCTGTTTTCCCTTGTCCACTCACACTGCCTTCCCATCCCCTCTCCTCACAGGCCTTCCCTTCTCATACTGCCTTTCCCTCTCCTCACACTGCCTTCCCCTTTCATACTGCCTTCACTTCCCCTCATGCTGCCTTCCCCTGTCCTCACAATGCCTTCCCCCATGCTGCCTTCCCCTCCCCTCATGCTGCCTTCACCTCATGCCTCCTTCCCATTCCCTCCCCTCATGCTGCCTCCTTCTCCCCTCCCCTCATGCTGCCTTCACTTCCCCTCTCCTCATGATGCCTTCCCTACCCCTGCCTTTCTCTCTCTCTCCCTCCCCCACCCCTCTCTGTCTGTCTATCTCCCACCCTTCTTGCTATCTCACCCACCCCTCTCTCTGCCTCTCCCATTTCTCCTCCTTTCTACACTCCCTCCCTTCCTCCCTCTCCCCCTTCCCCTCTCTGTCCCCCACCTCTCTCTCTCTCTCTCCACCCCTCAATGTCTGTCCCCCACCCCTCTCTCTCTGTCTATCTCCCACCCTTCTTGCTATCCCCCACCCCCTCTCTCTCTGCCTCTCCCATTTCTCCTCCATTCTACACTCCCTCCCCTCCTCCCTCTTCCCCACCCATTTCTGTCTCTCTCCCCCCCCCCCCCCCCCCCCGTTTGTCTCTCTGTCCTCCACCTCTCTCTGTCCCCCACCTCTCTCTGTCCCCCACCTCTCTCTGTCCCCCCCCCCCCCATCTCTCTCTCTCTCTCTCTCTCTCTCTCTCTCTCTCTCTCTCTCTCTCTCTATCTCTCTATCTCTCTATATCTCTATATCTCCCCCCAACCTCTCAGGCTTCCCACTCATCCTTCTCTCTCCCCCGCCCTTTTCCCATCCCTGCTCACCTTCCCCACTCTTTCTACTCTCCCTCTCGTCCCTACTCCCTCCCCTCTTTCCTCCCATTCCCCTCCCCTCCCCTTCTCTTTCCTCCTCTTCTCTCTCTTCTCTCTCTTCCCAAGTCAGCTCCAATAAGCTGACTCTCTTCATAATCCCGTTACGAAACGTCTCTGCCGTTACCTGGCAACGCCCAGTACCTTTGCTAGTAGTAAATACATATTAAGTGATTGAATAATGTATTGTGGAATGAAGAAAAGAACTATGGTAGACGTGTGTGCTTGGCTGTGCCGCACGTGTTTAACGACCAGGGATGTGTGAATTGATCATGGGATCGATTTCTGATCAAGAGAGCTGTAAAACGTTTACAGAGTATACAGAAGAAAGGAAACACATTTTGGCGTTTTTTATGAGACATTCTCTTTAATTTTCTCTTCAATTTATCTGTCACACCCATCATGATGGCATGCAAGAAAGCAGAATAATGTATCCCAGAAATTCATTTGTTTTCCATGAGGGCACAATCCTCCGAATGGGGAGGGGCTTTTGTATCTCTGACCCTGGAATGGGGAGGGGCATTCAAATCTGTGTAAAAGACTCCACAGGTGTACAAGGAAGGTGAATATAGCATGTTGCTTGAACAGGTGGATCCGACATAGTCTGACATAGTCTGTGCATGAATTTCTTTTTTGATTTTGATGAACCACACGTTGGTGTGGCTGACGCAGTTTCTTGAAAAGTTTTTCTGCTGGTTTGCCATTGCCTTCCCAGCGTTTTGTCCATGCTCTATCCTTCTAAATGCTTGAGTATCAAGCAAAGAAGCAGTACCTACCTTTTTATTTTAAGTGTCTTAAAATTCAACAACAAATATATATACAGTCACGTGAAAAAGTAAGTACACCCCGTGTAAAGTTTTGACTTTTTCAACATATTTCAACATACAGCTATTTGATCTTCATTTCAATAATATTGAGAGATAAAGGTGATATAATATAACAAATATCATGAAACATTTACATTTTGTAGTCCATTGTATAATTTAAATAAACATAAATGCAAATTTCGCATGTGGAAAAAGTAAGTACACCTCTACATTTATCACGACTTCAAATACCTAAATTTAGAATCAGGTGCACCAGCTCAGGTGCAAATGATTAGAACATCGTTGGAGAGGATCTTGGAGGAACCTGTCTTATTTAAACCTCAGACATTTAGTTTGGTTTGCTCTTTGTTGTTGAAGTGTGCAGCGTCACCATGCCTAGATCAAAAGAGCTCGCTGAGGCCTTCAGAAAGAAGGTTATAGATGCCTACGAGTCTGGGAAGTTATTTAAAAAGATCTCCAAACAATTTGAAATCAATCATTCGACTGTCCGGAAGATCATCTACAAGTGGAGAAGATGCCAAACAACTGCCAACTTGTTCAGACCAGGCCGCCCCAGCAAGTTCAGCCCTAGAGCAGACCGCACGCAAGGTGCTGAAATAGGTCTCGAAGAACCCCAGAATGTCATCACGGGACCTACAGGTAGCTCTCACCACTGTTGATGTCAAAGTGCACGAGTCTACCATGAGAAAGAGGCTGCAAAAATTCGATCTACATCGGAGGTGTGCCAGGAGGAAACCTTTGCTGTCCAGAAAGAACATCAGGGCAAGACTAAAGTTTGCCAATGAACACCTCGCCAAACACCAGCACTTCTGGAACAATGTGCTCTGGACAGATGAGTCAAAGGTAGAGCTATTTGGCCCCAGTACCAGAAGCCATGTTTGGCGAAAACCAAAGACAGCATTTGACCACAAGAACCCGATACCAACTGTAAAGCATGGTGGTGGAAATATTATGGTTTGGGGCAGCTTTGCTGCATCAGAGCCTGGGCAGCTCACCATCATTTAATCCACTATGAATTCTTCATTGTACCAGAGGGTGCTTGAGGATAATGTGAGGCCATTTGTCAGAAAGTTGAAGCTCAACCGAAGGTGGACCTTGCAACATGACAATGACCCTAAACATACCAGTAAATCCACCAAGGAATGGCTGAAAAGAAAGAAATGGAGGGTTCTGGAATGGCCATGTCAAAGCCCAGATCTAAATCCCATCGAGATGTTGTGGGGGGATTTGAAACGAGCTGTGCATGCAAGAAACCCCTCAAACACCGCACAGCTGAAAGAATTCTGCATGGAGGAGTGGGCAAAAATTTATCCCTGTCGATGTTAGAGACTGGTAGACAGTTAAAAGAAACACCTACTTGAGGTTGTTTTTGCCAAAGGGGGCAACACCACCTACTAGAGCCAAGGGTGTACTTACTTTCTCCACATGCGAAATTTGCCTTTATATTTATTTAAATTATACAATGGACTACAAAATGTAAATGTTTCATGATATTTGTTATATTATATCACCTTTATCTGTCAATATTGTTGAAATGAAGATCAAATAGCTGTATGTTGAAATATGTTGAAAAAGTCAAAACTTAACATGAGGTGTACTTACTTTTTCACGTGACTGTATGACACATAAATACATCAACATTATACTCACACCAACATTATACACACATACACAAGCATTGCACATATTCTGGGGGAAAATGCCAGGGGAATAGAAAAGGCCCCTTTATATGGTATGTGCCATGTGGCAAAGTGTAGAAAAGAAGGGATATTCCATAACTTGAAGAAAATGCCAAACAATAGAAAATAAGGGACATTCAAAAAAATTCGTGTGCATGCTGGATTACCCTTGTGTTCTTCGGAGAAACAAAGTAATGCTCGAGAAATGTTAATATAAAGAGGCACCCTACATCTGGCAAATAAAATACATTTACTTCTTCATGCAGCTGTTTGAATCAAATTGGCACCCCCTTTATTTGTGTAGTAGTGGATTCCCTTCGAAGTACTTAACATTTCATTAACTCAACCTTGTTCTCAAGGAATTAATCACCTTCAAAATAACATACCAAGTTGATTGGCATCCACCTGTGTTAAATTGCAGTGATTCTGGTTATTTCAGAATAAAATGAGCTTTTTCTGTTGGTTTCCTCTGCTGGGTAGTGCATTTAACAGAAAAGACTCAACCATGAGCACCGAGGGGATTTCAAAAGACCTCCGGGATAAAGTTGTGGAAAGGCACAGATCAGAGGATGGGTATAAAAATATTTCAAAGGCCTTGAATATCCCTTGGAGCACTGTCAATCATTAAGAAGTGTAAGGCGTATGGTACAACCAACATCCTGCCTAGATCAGGCCGTCCCTCCAAACTGGATGACAAAGCAAGGAGGAGACTGATCAGAGAGGCCACCAAGAGGCCAATGTCAACTTTGAAAGAGCTACAGGCCTTTATGGCAAAGACTGGTCAATGTGAGCATGTGACAACAATATCCCAAGTACTCCACAATTCTGGCATGTACGGTAGGGTGGGAAGAAGGAAGCCATGACTCAAAAAAGCCCACCTTGAGTCCTGTTTGAGGTATGCAAAAAAACACTCTGGAGAATCTGAAGCTATGTGGTAAAAAGTTTTATGGTCTGATGAAACCAAGATGGAACTAGACCAATTCCAACAGACTCACAGCTGCAATTGCTGTCAAAGGTGCTTCCACCAAGTATTAACTTAGGTGGGTAGACACTTATCCAACCAAGATATGCTAGTTTTGTATTTTTAATTAATTTTCTGAAATTTGTGGAATTTGTTTTTCACTTGGAAGTTGTGGGTTACGATATGTAAATAAAGGTTGTAAAAGTCTGATTTAATGCAATTTAATTCCAGGTTATAAGGTAACAAAAGATGAAAATTTTGAAAGGGGGTGTAGACTTTCTATAGGTACTGTATGCAGAGTAATACAGTGACTTGCTACATAACACAGTGAGACAGGCTCGAAATAGACGTTGGCCATGTATGCTGTCTCTTTCAACTTTCGTGTACGATAATACTCACCCTCGCATGACAAATGTAATATCTACTACTCGAGCAGAGTCCAAAATTATACATCATCACACATACAGTCCAGACATCTCACCTTGTGGTTTTCATGTCTTGGGACAATTCAAATGACATCGGAGTGGCATTAAGTTTACGAATATCGAAGACGTCAAAGCTCGTGTCCATGGCTGCCCCACTCATCCCAAAAAAACATTTGCAGGTGGCGTGAAGGCACTACCACACTAATGGAGGCAAGTGTATTTGAGTTGTAGCTTAATTCCCTTAGAAATACGTGACATTTCACATTAACTCTACCTTATTCTCAAGGAATTCAACTGCTCAGAAAGAGTACGCTACAGTCACATGAAAAAGTAAGTATACCCCATGTAAAGTTTTGACTTTTTCAACACATTTCAACATACAGCTATTTGATCGTCATTTCAACAATATTGATAGATAAAGGTGATATAATATAACAAATATCATGAAACATTTACATTTTGTAGTCCATTGTATAATTTAAATAAACATAAATGCAAATTTTGCATGTGGAAAAAGTAAGTACACCCTTGGCTCTAATAGGTGGTATTATAGGCTCTAATAATAGGTGGTAATAATGGTGGTAATAGGTGGTAATAGGCTCTAATAGGTGGTATCTAATAGGTGGCTCTAATAGGTGGTATCTAATAGGTGGTATCTAATAGGTGGTACAAATCCCCCCAAACCCCAAATCATGTCCCTTTGGCAGAAACAACCTCAAGTAGGCGTTTCTTATAACTGTCTACCAGTCTCTGACATCGACTGGGAGAAATTTTTGCCCACTCCATGCAGAATTCTTTCAGCTATTCAATGTTTGAGGGGTTTCTTGCATGCACAGCTCGTTTCAAATCCCCCCAGAACATCTCGATGGGATTTAGATCCGGGCTTTGACTTGGCCATTCCAGAACCCTCCATTTCTTTCTTTTCAGCCATTCCTTGGTGGATTTACTGGTATGTTTAGGGTCATTGTCATGTTGCAAGGTCCACCTTTGGTTGAGCTTCAACTTTCCGACAGATGGCCTCACATTATCCTCAAGCACCCTCTGGTACAATGAAGAATTCATAGTGGATTCTACGATGGTGAGCTGCCCAGGCCCTGATGCAGCAAAGCTGCCCCAAACTATAATATTTCCACCACCATGCTTTACAGTTGGTATCAGGTTCTTGTGGTCAAATGCTGTCTTTGGTTTTCGCCAAACATGTCTTCTGGTACTGTGGCCAAATAGCTCTACCTTTGACTCATCTGTCCAGAGCACATTGTTCCAGAATTGCTGGTCTTTGCCTCAGTGTTAATTGGCAAACTTTAGTCTTTCCCTGATGTTCTTTCTGGACAGCAAAGGTTTCCTCCTGGCACACCTCCCATGTAGATCAAATTTGTGCAGCCTCTTTCTAATGGTAGACTCGTGCACTTTGACACCAACAGTGGCAAGAGCTACCTGTAGGTCCCGTGATGACATTCTGGGGTTCTTAGAGACCTTTCAGCATCTTGTGGTCTACTCTCAGGCTGAACTTGCTGAGGCGGCCAGGCCTGAACAAGTTGGCAGTTGTTTGGAATCTTCTCCACGTGTGGATGATCTTCCGGACAGTCGAATGATTGATTTCAAATTGTTTGCAGATCTTTTTATATACCTTCCCAGACTCGTAGGCATCTATAACCTTCTTTCTGAAGGCCTCAGAGAGCTCTTTTGATCATGGGCATGGTGACGCCGCACACTTCAACAACAAAGAGCAAACTAAACTAAATGTCTGAGGTTTAAATAAGACAGGTTCCTCCAATATCCTATCGAACGATGTTCTAATCATTTGCACCTGAGCTGGTGCACCTGATTCTAATTTTAGGTATTTGAAGTCGTGATAAATGTCGGGGTGTACTTACTTTTTCCACGTGCGAAATTTGCATTTATGTTTATTTAAATTATACAAAATGTAAATGTTTCATGATATTCGTTATATTATATCACCTTTATCTATCAATATTGTTGAAATGAAGATCAAATAGCTGTATGTTGAAATATGTTGAAAATGTCAAAACTTTACATGGGGTATACTTACTTTTTCACGTGACTGTATATTCGTCAACAACTTCAGTCACATACAATTTTATTGCGACCCGTTTGGAATTTTTGTTTGAACCTGAATTGAGACCTGTTTGTTCGTAACTAAGTATCCTGACAAGGTGCAAGCAGAGCACCATAGAAAGAGTGCAGCATCACAGAGTATCCAGGAAAAAGTATGAAAGGGTGAGTATTTCCCACCAATACCAAGTCATAGGAACAATATTAAAAATTGCAAGTTTAGTTTATTCCCTCCACTCATATGTTCCAGTCATTTTGTATTTCATTAAAGTAGACAATGTCCTCTGCACAGAGGACATCCCACACTCATTGCAGAATTTGCATGAAAGTCTCAATTTGAATAAACTTTATCATCTTCCAAATCTTTCAAGAGAGACCCAGTCACAATTGTCACTGTCAATGACATCATAGATCACAGTGATCCCTGTAGCAATCAGAGTAACTTGCACATACAAAGAATGCAAAATTGGTGCATTGATAAGTACATTGTGGTACATATCCTCTTCGAGATAGCTGTATACCCCAATGAAAGCAATTCCTGAAAAAAATGCGTTGAAAAAAAAAAAAAAAAAATGAAAAAAGTTGAGAAAAAGTGAAAAAAAGAATGAAAAAAGTGAAAAATGAAAGAAAAAAAATTTAAACAAAAATTGAAATTGAAAAAATTGAAAAAAAATTGAAACAAAAAAGTGAGAAAAAATAAAATGAAAAAAATGCGTTGAACATGTAAATGTTTACTTCAGAGTAAAATCTTAAACGTAAGTTAATGCATTTGAGGTGGCTGAAGATCATCATGGTCATCATCAATGTGCTTTCCTCCTCACAGAGTGTTGGTGCTACCGAACAAGTTTCTGGGCAAAGGTTATGGCTCGGGTTATGTTGTGCAGTTTGTCATTGCCTTCGCTCTAGTTCGACAGGGCAAAAATTTTGAATTTGACAAGGATGCTCGAAATACCTTGCCTACTCTTTGCAAAGGGCACTGGGTAATCATTCTCCTCTACCAACTAATACCACAGACAGGACAGCAAGTTTACAGTTCATCTTTTGCTCACCTTTTGTAATTATTTTATATTTTACCAACTCGTGTTTTCTCACAATAACCATTATTTATTTACTGGAAAACTTCACGGAGGTGAATTCTGATGGATATAATTTCTTCATTAAAGGAAATCATATGATTATCTTGGTCGGTTATCCTAAAATTTACTCTGTATATGGTTTTTCCTGACACAGGTAAATCGACAAGATTTTTTGGTTCCATATTAAATTTATAACCAATCGGGGTTGAGTAAGCGCTGAATGAAAATATTGTATTTGTTCTTATTCCATCGTTATAAGCACCATCAATCAAATCACAATGAATTAATACCGAATTTATACCGGAGGATATTTGAATGACATTATCACTGTAAAACGTCCCGTTAGTTTCAATCTTTTTTGAAGAGAAACCCAATAGCTCTCTAAACGAATTTTCAATCGTGAAATCAACTTTATAATTATTTTTAAGTTTACTAGTTGATTTTAAGTATGTTTTTGAATATCTATTACAATATTTTTTGATTCATCACCTTGTTCTTTCATAAGATGGGCAATTTCAGAAGATATTTGAGAAATCTCGTAAGCTCCGGGTGAAATTGTTATAGTTTTATATTCACTTCCTGAATTATAACTAAACTTGTTGTTTTTCTCTGTGATATTAAACAAGGTATTATAAGTTTCCATTGACAAGATGCCTCATATTCTTTTATGGGGTCAAGTTGTAGTGGGTATGGAAATGAATATGTGTAATCACTTGTCGTGAAATTAAAACCAAGAATTGTGCTGCTCATCTTATTTAATATGTAATAAAATATCTTTGTATGGACATTTTAAAATTATTTTCATATTCATCAACTGGTCTAAAATGGCTGAGGCTTCATTAAAACAATTGTTGTTTCCAGCCTTCTTACTACCTAACAGCAATAATAGCCTATTAACTAATTGTGATGGGTCATTTGGAAGAAAGCTAACACCTGAACCAAACCTTTTTAAAGCATCAATAATATGTTTTTACTTCTCATTCTTCTTTCTTTTACCAGCAACATAAACCCCATAATCAAGTGAGTTTAGTAAATCAATATATACTCTATCATCTTCATTTTTCATACTCAACGGTTCATTGAAATATGCTGAATTAATATCCGGGCCTTTTGTTCCTCGACTTCCATCTTTTGTAAGAAGAAACATTAATCTGGGGGTCAATTTAACATTTGGCTGAGCAGAGCTTAAGAACACCAATTCATCATTATGTATCAATACCTTTTCTTTCACAAGATGAAACACTGCTGTTTCTTCTGTTGGAATGAAACCCGCTAAGGTTTTTGTATCCATTGAATAGTCATTATTTTGAAGAGCCTTCACAATAAAATTGGGGGTTGATTTACCTTTTCCAGTTGTTGAAATAATCCTTCATCATTATATTCTAATTCTCCTATATTATCTAATTATTGCTCTGTTATTTGGCTAAAATCTTTGAGCATTTGAAGTTTTCCAGGAGTGTATTCCATGATGGGAATTGTAGAGGGTTGGGAAGTTTTTAAAAGCAGTTTAAAAAAATTGTCTTGTTTGCTTTCAAACGCTTCTTCACCCGTTAGTTTCTGTCTGCGTTTCTTCTTTATGACTTCCTGTTGCTTTACAACTTTTGAAACTAACTCCTGATGTTCCTTAAACCTTCTTGCTCTTTTTTCCACATTAATTTATTTATTTAAAAAATACAATTTACTGAGTTGTAGAGGTCAATCGGAAAATTTTCCTTTACTTCATCATTAAAGTAGATGTGTTCAAATAAATCATTTTCTTTAAATATTTTCTCAAATTCTTTATTAGCATTAATACGAGTTGTAATTTCTTCTTCACTAATACTGGTATCTCTGCTTTTCATACGTTGTCGTTGAGTTTCTTCATCAACATCAAAACGAATGATAATTTCTTTACTTCATTACCACTCAGATGTTTCATTATTTGTTTCATTCTTTCTGGATTAGTTTATAAAATCCCAAGACCACCAGATTTTAGTTTCTTTAACTCACTCTTACAATGTGAATATTTTGTCATGCCAAGAGAGACCTCCTCAAATATTTGACCTTCGTTCCTCAATCGCATATGTTCCTCCATTGAAATGTAGTAATAATCTTCACCTTCTACTTATCCTGGTCGCATTGCTCTGGTTGTTGTGGATACAATACGAATCATAGGGTTTTTTTTTTTAAACTTACAATCTTTTCATTATTACTATTCAAGAGTCTAGATTTATGAAAGTTTTTTCCTAAAGCAGATTTACCCACAAGATTAATAATAATAGTCATTTATATATGCAATTATTTATAAAATAAAATAAATATCATTTTGTATCTCATCTTGTTTCACAACAATATATTTATATTTTCCAGTGGTGTGTTTCATATTATTCTCAAATTCCTTTTTACTACATAATGTAGAACAATTGTCTCTCCAAAAATGATTTACATCTATTGAATTTAACTTGAATAAAATAAAAGTATTGGCATTGTTTCTTATTGAGCAACGAGGGAGTTGAAAGTATGACTGACTGAGATAAATACAATTACTAGAAGAATGTCTCCCTCTTGTGTAGTAGCTATCCATAACCGTTTGGTTTCTCTCATTAACACAATCATCAAAGATAACGAGGTTTTTTTATTCATCCAAATCTTGGGGTGAAGGTATATCATCCGTATTATCACTGAGAATACAAGTTATGGGTTTTGGTTTTGGTTTCTGTTTATCACAAAATAGTTGTATTATATCTTCAATGTTATAATCATTTTGTTTGTTTTGAAGTTTAAATGAACCGATTATATCTTCTTTTTGAAGACCCACATTAAAACCCTGTGATAGTAGTTGATACTCGGGTTGAAAACTTGACTTTGTGAAAATTAATAAATTATTATAATCTAAAAAGTTGGGGGTATGGAGCATCTTTAAAAGCAAACAGGTTTTTCCACATCTGCTTGAACCAACTATTAGACATCTTAATGAATATGGAAGATTTTTGTGGTTGTTAAATTTTATCTTATTTTCCCAAATGGGTAAAAAAATCATTCATTTATATATTTGGAAAACAAGTTATCTAATTTTTTTATGAGCTTATTTTTAGAAACTATATTTTGCCCTGAGTTCGGGGTTAATTTTAAGATAAGCCATTATTTTATTTATATAATATATTGTGTTGATATTTCCCTGAAAATGACAATCGTGAATAGCAAATAACATCAATCCTTGAAACATTACCATAATTTTATCAATTTCTTCCATTGTTATGAAAGGTGTATTATCACCCTCATACTTAACATTCATTTATCTTATTAATCTTGTAAAGTAATTCCTTTTTTGGTGTAATTTTAAAATAGCTGTTTCTTTTTATATTTTTTTATCATCATTAATTAAACGATAATCACAAAATAAACATTGTTTATGGGCTTTTGACTCTTTAATCCCACTCTATCACAAGCCAGACAATTCTCTAATTTATCATATGGAGAATGAAGGAATTTAAGAGGCCCAATATCTGGTATGTGGTTTGGATTTATCATATTTTTAAAATAAAAGATTACTCAAACTAAAAATCAACAGTATCTTTAGCATATAGTAGTTTAAGTAGTAGTAGTAGTAGTAGTAGTAGTAGTAGTAGTAGTAGTAGTAGTAGTAGAGTAGTATAATCATTATCTTCATCGGTGTCTTCGTCTTCATCATCTATAAAACTACTTTCATAGCTATCATTAGAACATAAACTTTCACTATCATAACTGTCTTCTGTTCCAATAGAGATACTATCATCATATCATAATCCTCAAAGTCTTTACTTGAATAATAACTCATATTTAATTAGCAGAAAAAATATTACCATCTATATAAAAAACCCTTCCACTGAAGGAAATTGAAGAATCAATAGATTGAAAATTAATATGAATGATTTTATTTTAAACACAATTTTCATATATAAATGGATAGTTATTGCTCAAACTGTAAAAAAAATATTACTGCTCTGTGAAGTCTCTTCATGATCACCTCATAAGTGAGAAACATATAAATAATGTTATGTATCCTTCTATTACATATTGTGATATTTGTAAACGTAATTTTCCTTCAAGGTTAACATATACAAGACATACGTTAACAAAGAAACATACGTCTGAACCAGATCCAACTTATTGTTATCTATGTGAGCATGATTTTAAAACTCATAGTCATTAGGTTAAGCATACACAAACAAAAAGACATACAGTATAACCAAGATGAATATTAAAGGTGTTAAATCATTTGATTCATTGCTTGAATATGCAAGATCAAAAGGTACATATGATAGTGATTATGACCCATATGAAGATGAGGGTGATTTCTAGATTATGTTTTTAGTTTGAGCAAAGGTATATTAGTAAATAGTAGCCCTTTTTAGGCTTTATTTTAGGTGTTGTATTAACTTTAATTCCTTATAAATGGAGAGTAAAACTTTCTGCCATATTTGCAATAGAGACTATAAAGAACCAAAGACGTACGTATAATAGATATATACGCTGAAATAAACATATTGAGAATGTTAAAATAGAGGAGGAGAGAAGATCAAATATTACTCGTAAAGTAATGGTCTTGATGGTAAAATTATAAGTTGTGATAAACTTGCAAAATCATTTAGTTTTGCTAGTAGAAATCCAATCATTGAAGAGAGTGTTGGTATTAACGGTTAAATTGTAGAGACTCGTAAACTAACAATAACAAAGGTTGGTAAATGTTTTGAAGATGATATTACCGTTAAACTTATAAAATTTAGAGACGAGCAAAAGTCTATGGTTAATGCACTTGATATATCAGAGGAGATTATTGTAAATGAGGTGAAGAAATCCCTAAATAAAAATAACACAATCAAAATGTATATTGGTGCATATTTTAAATTCTCAAAAGACGATTTTACTGATACGGTATATATGAGAACAACACTGCACTTTATAACCTCTGTTGAGGATTTCATAAACTCGAATATTTTTCAAGAACTCATCCGCTATGAATTAAGTGATACACAGGACGGAAGTGGTTTTAACATAAAGTCAATAGGATATATAGATTTACATATCTTAAAGTCAGTACCATTAAAAGTTTCATCATATATAAAACTTCCTGATTTTACCAAAAAGAAAAATGCTGTCATTAATATACAGAATAAAGATAACAAGTGTTTTACAGTCACGTGAAAAAGTAAGTACACCCCATGTAAAGTTTTGACTTTTTCAACATATTTCAACATGCAGCTATTTGATCTTCATTTCAACAATATTGAGAGATAAAGGTGATATAATATAACAAATATCATGAAACATTTACATTTTGTAGTCCATTATATAATTGAAATAAACGCAAGTGCAAATTTCACATGTGGAAAAATTAAGTACACCCTTGGCTCTAATAGGTGGTTTTGCCCCCTTTGGCAGAAACAACAACAAGTAGGCGTTTCTTATAACTGTCTACCAGTCTCTGACATCGACTGGGAGAAATTTTTGCCCACTCCTCCATGCAGAATTCTTTCAGCTGTGCGATGTTTGAGGGGTTTCTTGCATGCACAGCTCGTTTCAAATCCACCCACAACATCTCGATGGGATTTAGATCCGGGCTTTGACTTGGCCATTCCAGAACCCTCCATTTCTTTCTTTTCAGCCATTCCTTGGTGGATTTACTGGTATGTTTAGGGTCATTGTCATGTTGCTAGGTCCACCTTCGGTTGAGCTTCAACTTCCCGACAGATGGCCTCACATTATCCTCAAGCACCCTCTGGTACAATGAAGAATTCATAGTGGATTATATGATGGTGAGCTGCCCAGGCCCTGATGCACTGATGCAGCAAAGCTGCCCCAAAACATAATATTTCCACCACCATGCTTTACAGTTGGTATCAGGTCCTTGTGGTCAAATGCTGCCTTTGGTTTTCGCCAAACATGTCTTCTGGTACTGTGGCCAAATAGCTCTACCTTTGGCTCATCTGTCCAGAGCACATTGTTCCAGAAGTGCTGGTCTTTGCCTAGGTGTTCATTGGCAAACTTTAGTCTTGTCCTGATGTTCTTTCTGGACAGCAAAGGTTTCCTCCTGGCACACCTCCCATGCAGATCAAATTTGTGCAGCCTCTTTCTAATGGTAGACTCGTGCACTTTGACCTCGACAGTGGCAGGAGCTACATGTAGGTCCCGTGATGACATTCTGGGGTCGTTAGAGACTTCTTTCAGCATCTTGCGGTCTGCTCTTGGGCTGAACTTGTGGAGCGGCCTGGCCTGAACAAGTTGGCAGTTGTTTGGAATCTTCTCCTCTTGTAGATGATCTTCTGGACAGTCGAATGATTGATTTCAAATTGTTTGGAGATCTTTTTAAATCCCTTCCCAGACTCGTAGGCATCTATAACCTTCTTTCTGAAGGCCTCAGAGAGCTCTTTTGATCTAGGCATGGTGACCCCGCACACTTCAACAACAAAGAGCAAACCAAACGAAATGTCTGAGGTTTAAATAAGACATGTTCCTCCAAGATCCTCTCTAACAATGTTCTAATCATTTGCACCTGAGCTGGTGCACCTGATTCTAATTTTAGGTGTTTGAAGTAGTGATAAATATAGGGGTGTACTTATTATTTCCACATGCGAAATTTGCATTGATGTTTATTTAAATTATACAATGGACTACAAAATGTAAATGTTTCACGATATTTGTTATATTATATCACCTTCATCTATCAATATTGTTGAAATGAAGATCAAATAGCTGTATGTTGAAATATGTTGAAAAAGTCAAAACTTTACATGGGGTGTACTTACTTTATCACGTGACTGTATATGGAGTATATTAACACATCTTCATAATGTTAAAAAGAAATCACAAAGAGTCAGCAACTACAAAAAATATGAGGATGAGATGAATTGTAGTGGAATAAAATTTCCAATGAAGATTAGAGATGTACCACAGTTTGAAAATCTACATCATGTATCTGTCAATGTATATGGAATAAATGAAGATAATAAAATTCAGGTTTTAAGTGTAAGCTCAACATTTGTTGAGGATAGACATATTGATCTTCTATATTTTAGTAATGAGGATAATTATCATTATGCTTATATAAAGTCTTTCTAGATTAGTAAGTGATCAAGTTTATAAATCTGGTCATAAGGCATGTCATGTATGAAGCTTCAAATATTCACCATTGTATCCCTACACCGTGACCGCGGTATCCCTACGCCCCAGCTCGGATGGCGCTGCAGTTAATCGGGCCTGTATCGGCAGAGTCAATAAACGTGTGCTACAATCAATCGTCGTTTGTCAAGATACCTTACATGGCGACGAGGATAAACATCTAGATCATGACCTCTTTCGGCCATATCGATGAATTCGACCCTCATGAGGGGGATTTTGATACGTATTCTGAGCGGTTGTCTTTTTACTTTGAGGCGAACGACATCGCGACTGAAGCCCGGATGAAGGCCGTCTTCCTGTCCATTTGCGGAGGTGAGACGTTCACACTCGTTAAAAACCTGATTCGTCCTCAGACAATCCAGGAGCTCACGTATGCAGAGCTCAAGGCCGCTTTGAAGGAACATTGTAATCCATCTCCTTCAGACATCCTGTGTCGGTTTAATTTTTACATGTGCAGACAGCAGCAAGGTCAGTCGATCGCAGACTTCATTGCACACCTCAAAAAAATGTCACTTCTGTGTGAGTTTGGGGATACGATTGACGACATGCTCCGTGATTTGCTGGTGGTTGGCATGTCGGATGACCGCACTCGTAGACGCCTGCTTGCTGACAGAAGACTGACGTTCCAAAATGCCAGAGGCACCGCCATTTCCATGGAAAGTGCTGAACGCAAAGCTACAAGCATCGGTGCCACTCGCTCGTCTGGTACCAGCTCTGCTGTGAATCGGTTGGATCATGATCAGCCAAAACGTTGGAACAAGGCTCTTCGTTAGAAGTCAGTGCAGTCTCGAACACACAACCAATGTTTTTGGTGCAACGGAAAGCACCCTCCAGAGACGTGTCGGTTCAGAGATGCAACCTGCCATTTCTGTTCGAAAACTGGCCATATTGCTCCAGCTTGTATCACTCGCAAATCGGGAAAAGGGAAAGCTGCTGACAAGAAGATTCATCTGTTTATCGGTTCGGAGGAACCTGAGTTTGACCAGGTGAGCTCTGTTTCCGACAACTCAGAATCGTGTGACCTGTTTCATATTGATTCTCACCATAAGCGGGACCCTCTTCTTGCCACTGTTGTCGTCAACAATCGACCATTGCAAATGGAGGTCGACACTGGTGCAGCCGTCTCACTCATCAGCCATGCTGTTTTCACAAACCTGTGGAGTGATGCTGACTGACCCCATCTAAAACCTACTACCTATGGACTCTCCACCTATACAGGTGAGAAGATTGTTCACTGCGGTACATGTGACGTCACGGTGGGCTACGAAAACCGTGAGTTTCACCTACCCCTGATCGTCATTCCTGGAAATGGCCCTTCCTTACTCGGCAGGAGCTGGTTGAGCATAATTCGACTGAAGTGGGAAAGCATTCATCAACTCCGGGCAGCCAACATTTCTCCTACCGCAGCATACACACTCAAAAATATGCTGGATACGTACCCGGATGTCTTCAAGGATGAGCTTGGAACCTTGAAAGGACATACGGCTAAACTCAGTGTTGACTGGGATGCCAATCCTATATTTTGCAGACCTCGCCCAGTCCCTTTCGCCCTGCGGGAGCGGATTGACAAGGAACTGGATCATCTTGAAAATCTGGGCATCATCGAGCAAATCCAGTATGCTGAATGGGCGGCGCCCATCGTTCCGGTCATAAAATCGGACCAGTCCATCCGCAATGTGGAGATTATAAAATGACCGTGAACAAGTGTTCTTCATTGGATAAATATCCAATCCCGAGGATCGAAGATCTCTCTGCTCGTCTCACGGGAGGCAAGACTTTTACGAAACTCGATCTCAAATCCGCCTATCTACAGCTCCGCTTGGACGAGAATTCGAAACAGTATCTTACCATCAACACGCATCGTGGGTTGTACAGGTACCACCGACTCAGTTTTGGAGTGAAATCTGCACCTGGAATTTATCAGCGTGTCATGGACAGATTGTTTGCTGCCGAACGCAACGTCGTTTGTTACCAGGATGATATTCTGGTTACTGGTCGTACGGACGCGGAACATCTACAAAACCTGGATAGAGTTCTCAAGAAAATTTCGGACTCCGGCCTACATTTGCGTCGAGACAAGTGCAAGTTTATGGTGCCATCAGTCACGTACCTGGGTCATACGATTGATGCCGAGGGTCTACGCCCGACAGATGAGAGAGTCCAAGCTATCAAGGATGCTCCTGCTCCACGAGACGTGACCGAATTGAAGTCATACCTCAGTTTGCTTCAGTTCCATGGTCGTTACATCCTGAATGTGACCGACGTTTTGGGCCCCCTTTATCGGCTTTTCAGGAAAGGAGTCTCCTGGAGCTGGGGATCCACTGAACAATCAGCATTCCAGACCTCTAAGGATCTGCTCAAATCGTCCAATGTTCTCGTTCATTTTTATCCAGAGAAGGATCTTGTGCTGACATGCGATGCCTGTCGGTATGGAGTGGGGAGTGTATTATCACACGTGATGCCTGATGGCACGGAAAGACCTGTTGCATTTGCATCCAGAACATTGTCCCCGGCAGAGAAGAACTATTCCCAACTTGACAAGGAAGGATTGGGAATCGTTTTTGGCATCAGCAAATTTCACCAGTACCTTCTTGGACATCATTTCACGATTCGCACTGATCACAAGCCGCTGATCAGTCTGTTTGGTCCAACTAAGGCGACGTCTGACACCCTACCACCCAGGATCATCCGCTGGTCCCTGTTTCTCGCTGCTTATGACTACACCACATGTTATAAGCCCGGTTCATCTATCACAAATGCAGATGCCATGATTCGGTTACCCCTTCCAGAATCCGTTGATGATTCGCCTACACCAGGATCCATTATCACACTGATGGTTCATCTGGAAGATTGTGCTGTCGATTCCGGCCAGATCCGCACTCATACTCGACGAGAACCCGTTCTGTCCAGAATTGTCCAGGCTGTACAGCTTGGGTGGCATTTGCTACCTGAGGGTGACCCAGCTTTTGCGGCTTTTAAAGCACGTAAAAATGAACTCAGCGTGGAAAATGTTTGCCTACTCTGGGGATGTCGTGTCGTGATCCCGAAAAATCTGCATTCCAGGGTCATGGATGAAATCCATGACTGTCACCCCGGGATTGTGAAGATGAAGTCACTTGCTAGAAACTATGTGTGGTGGCCGAATCTTGATGCTGATATCGAACATCATGTTCGACATTGTTACCCCTGCCAGAGCACCCGGAATACACCTGCGAAAGCGCCACTGCATCCATGGGAATGGCCCAGCGAACCGTGGCATCGCCTACATCTCGATAATGCCGGGCCTATTAACGGCAGCATGATTCTAATCATCACGGACGCGCATACAAAATGGATCGATGCCTATGTGACGCGTGGTACTACGTCAGCCATTGTCATTGAAAGACTCAGACGCTGTTTCGCCACTCATGGTCTGCCCAGGATGATCGTGAGTGATAACGGTTCGTGTTTTTCCAGTACCGAGTTTGCCGAGTTCACACGTCAGAACGGCATCAAACATAAGTTTGTCAGCCCACATCACTAGGCTTCAAATGGCTTGGCCGAACGATCCGTGGGAATCATCAAATCCGGATTGTAGAAACTTCAGGAGGGAACCCTGGAAACAAAGCTTTCTCGTCTCCTGTTCAAATACCGCATCACGCCACAATCAACAACCGGTGCAGCTCCGTCTGAGTTATTGATGAAACGACACTTGAGATGGACACTTGACAATCTCAAACCAGACATATCATCAAACGTTTATCAGAGCCAGCTTAATCAAAAGCTGATGCACGATAAGACGTCCAACAGTCGCTGTATCAACATTGGAGATCCAGTGTTTGCCCAAAATGTTGGTGCAGGTGCGACGTGGCTACCGGGGGACATCATCGAGAAGCCAGGTTCACTGTCCTGCGTGATTCACCTGCAGGACGGCCGCGAAATTCGTCGACATCAGGACCACATAACCTACCGTCACTGTCAGTCGATAGAGTCTGCAGCATCATCACAGTCAAAACAACAGTTTGACCCGCCACTGCCGGAGATCGTCGTGGCCGCTCCAGCCGGCTCGGATGCCCCGAAAACCTCTGCGAACGCTACACCCTTCGTGGAGACCAAAGGAATCACCTCGGACTCTGTATCCACTGGTACACCGCCACCCAAAGGGATCACCTCGGACTCTGTATCCACTGGTACACCGCGACGCTCAATGTGTGAGAGGAAAGCACCCGACCGGTTGAATCTTTGAAGATGTTTTTTTTTCACGTTGACACATGTTCTATTTTTACGTATTTTCATTATTTTCATAATCGTTTGCACACATATTTTCACATGTTTTGGAAATGTTGCTTTTGAAATGTCAATTCTGGAAATCTAGCACGTATTGCTCTTGGTAATTTTGGACTTAAAGGGGAGGATGTCATGTATGAAGCTGCAAATATTCACCGTTGTATCCCTACACCGTGACCGCACGGTATCCCTACGCCCCAGCTCGGATGGCGCTGCAGTTAATCGGGCCTGTATCGGCAGAGTCAATAAACGTGTGCTACAATCAATCGTCGTTTGTCAAGATACCTTACAAGGCATTTGTTTGTAGGAGATGTAAGAATACATTTAGATCACAAGAGAGTTTAGATAAACATAACAAGTATTGTGGTGAACACAAGGCAACGGTTATTAAATTTAAGATGCCTAAAAGTGGAGAGAAGGTTGCATTTAAATATATTAATAAATGTGTTAAACATCCATTCGTTATATATACAGATTTTGAAAGTATATTGGAATCAGTTGAAGATATCAAAAAGTATCAGAAACATGTTCATTGTGGATTTTGTTATTCTATTAAATCATCAGTTCGTGAAGAATACAACAAGTTAGAACTTTACAGGGGAGAAGAAGCAGCTGAGAAATTTGTCGAGACTTGAGGATGATTGTGTAAGACTTGTGAATATAATGTACAAAACAAATAAAGAAATGTCGTCCACTAATGAAGAAGAAGAAGATTTTAAAAATACTAATACTTGCCATATTTGTTCAGAGAAGATTGAGGATAAGAAGGTTAGAGATCATTGCCACATATCAAAAAACTTTAGAGGAGTAGCTCATGAGTCTTGTAATCTAAATTATAAAATCCCATCATTTATACCAGTACTCCTTCATAATAACTCACATTATGACACTCATTTATTAGTCCCCTACCAGTGTACACCGGAGGGGACTATAGGTTTGCACTCCGTCCCTCAGTCTGCCAGTCTGTCCGTTTGTCAGTCCGTCACGCAAAGAACAGTTTTCCGGACTTTTTTTTCTAAACTCTTAATGCTAATGATTTCAAACTTGGTACATGGTTTCCTCATGATAAGTTACAGATCAAGTTCGAACTTCACGACGTTTCGATCATTTTTGACAAAGTTATGGCACTTTGAACTTTGGTAATTTCCCCAACAGTTTTCCGGACGACAGACTGCCGGTAGGGGACATGTATTGCAGCGCAATACTCAGAATGCTTGTTCATCAAAGAACTTAGTAAGACACCCGGTGATATTTCAGCTATTCCAAATACGGATCAAAACTACATTTCATTTACAAAGAATATAAATACAAATTCTTGAACAAATATTAGATTTCTTGATTCATATAAATTCATGGCAAGTCCTCTCACTTCTTTAGTATCAAACATGAACTCATTTCCTATTCTTTCAAGTCATTTTGAAGATACCAACTTGTTAACCAAGAAGGGTATTTATCCAGATGATTACATGAGTTAATTTGAAAAGTTTAATGATACAAAACTTCCATCAAAATAAGATGTCTATAATGAACTTAAGCTAAATATAAGTGATGAGGAGTATGTAACAGCACAAGAAGTATGGGATAGATTCAACATAAAAAATATGGGTGAATATCATGATCTTTATTTAAAAACTGATGTTCTTTTGTTGGCTGATGTGTTTGAAACATTCAGAGATGTTTGCCATAAAAAAGAATCATATGGTCTTGACCCTGTAAATTACTTCACAGCACCTGGTTTAGTTTGGTCTGCTATGTTGAAGATGACAAAACAGCCGTTGTATTTGTTAAGTGATGTTGACATGTTATTGATGATTGAGAAAGCAAAGAGGGGTGGTATATCACAAGTGTGCAGCAAGAGATATGCTAAAGCAAACAATAAATATCTTCCAGATTATGATAAGGCAAAAGATTCATCCTAGTGTCGCATGATGGCCCTCAGTGAAGACCAGAAAATCACGGATAGCAATCGAGCGTAATTGGAGGCGTTGAGTTCCAATAGCGGATTTTATATCTACACGCTGGAGGAAGATAGAAGAAGGGAAATAAACGGGAATACAGGTTAACATGTACAAGGGAAATAATGCAAGGATTTATTTACAACGGATTTACAACGGACAAGGACAAGGACAACGGACTGCCTCAATTATTTACAACGGACAAGAAAAGCACGACGATATAAATAATGTTCCTAAATTTGGATCCCTCACACCAGACTTAAACACAAATACAGGGATAAAATAACATGGAATGAAAATAACTGTGTAAGCCTTGCACGTAGCTCAACCAGCTCGGGGTGTCAGTGTTGGTCAACTCATCCGGTGCGTTGGCGGGAACCGCCCGTTCCGGCGCAGATAGGCCTCCATACGCCACAGCGGCAAGCTGCACGTCCACGCGTCGTCCACTCAGAGAACCATAGTTCCCGTTGCCTGTCCTGGTTTCCCAGTGGTGTCCTCTACACGGTCGGTCCAAGCATGAGAGCACAAGAGAGAAGGACAAAAGAACAAGAGAGAGGAAGGCGAAGGCGAAGGCAATAGGTGAGGGCAGGCGAGCAAGGGCGGAGGGCAAGAAGAAGAGAGAAAAAAATGTCGGTTCCCTCGTACTTTTATCAAACCCTCATGACATCATCTGCCTCTCTCTACCAATCACTGCCCCGCTTAGTGCTCGCCTCTGAGGTCCTCCGTGGTCTTTTCCAATCCGTCCTCTGCTTCCCTCTCAGGCTTCCACCAATCCGTGGCAAGCTTCTTGCCCTGACCCTGGCCAATCACAAGTCCTTCCTTACTCCGTTCTTCCCATTGGTCCACTCCCACCCAATAGCGAGTCGCTTCTTGCTCCGCCCTGGCCAATCACGAGTCTCCGGGGCATTCTTCGGCCTGCTTGAGAGATGTGTGCCTGCCAGGCAGGATTTTTAGCCTTGGTGCTTGATGCCTGACTTCTGGTTGAGTTTTATTATTTTTGTTAATTAGTGTACTAATGGGCCAGACTAGTGTCTATGTGCAGTGCCATCTGGGACAATGGATAAATCACATGGTCTCACAAACGTGGGAATTAACATAATCCCTACACGAGTCAATATGCCCCATTCCTCGTAACAGTGACAAATATACAAGCTTAATCCGAACACACGGTCTACACAGGTCCCTGACTTATGTACATCAAAGTGGTTCTTTCTGCCCACGATCATCGGAGCACCTACCTATACAGATCTACCTGACTATATATCACTCTACCCCACCAGCATAACAATACCTCATGTATTTTGATGCACATGATCTTTATGGATGGGCTAAAGACTAAAAATCTTTATGGACTAAAGGTGGTTATTAATGTCAGAAGCATTAACATATACAACACAACAACAGACATTTAAGGCAATTTACCCTGCTCGAGCAGGGGTTAGCCTTGCAGTCCCCATGTCAATCTTCTCCATTTTGCCCTATTTTCTGCATCTCCCCTTGTTAACGCCCTTGCCTGCATTTCTTCTTCCACCATCTTTTGCCAAGTCTTTCTCGCTCTTCCCCGTCGTCTACTTCCTTCTCCATTCATTTCCATCATTCTTCTCAACCAGTCACTTTCATCCTTCCTCAACACATGACCAAACCATCTGAACCTGTTTCTCTTCACAGCATCCATCACAGGCTCTATTCCCATCATCTTTCGCAATTCATCATTTGTCTTCCTCTCTCTCAACGATACTCCACACATCCACCGAACCATTCGCATTTCCACCCTTTCCAGCCGTCGTTGCTGCTCCATGTTCATTACCCATGTCTTGCTCCCATAATCCATAACACTTCTCACACATGCAGCATACACCTTTACCTTCAGCTTCAACGACACTCCCCTCCTCATCAGCATGCCACTCAGTTCCCGAAAGTTTTTCCATGCACATCTCTCTCTAGCAACCATTGCCGATTCTGATCCACCTTCTACATTCAGCATGTCTCCGAGGTAGCAAAATGTTTTCACACCTTCCAGCTTCACGCCGTCTCCAAGATCCAACTCAACATTTCCTCCATCTGCAGCTCCCTGTGTGCACACCTTACACTTTAATGTAGCTGCAACACTTATGCTGCAACACTGAATGTAGCTGCAATATGTCCACTCTTCTTCTGACTAATACTTCCACCACTTCTCCTGATCTCCCTCTCATTGTCCCGACATTCCATGTCCCAAACCTCAGAAACCGATCTCCACATCGGGCATCAGACGTTTCGTCGTCATAAATGGAGCGATTTCCACCCTTGCTTCGAATCGGGTTCCCCACCTTGAGTTTTGACGAGAGAGAGTGAGGTCCCCCACTGGGTACTTCGGGCTGTAACCTGCCCATATGTAATTGTAATTGTCATGGTTCCCTTTTTGAGGCAATGTTTTATGGCCGGATGCCCTAACCTGACGCCAACCCTTTTAGTCGTGTCTTACGACACACAGGGATATGGTGTACCTATTCTAAACCGGGGTACACACCGGGTAAAAACCATATGGGTGTTTTAAATGGGTTAATGAGAATAATTATGAAGTATTGAGAGATGTTCTAAAACATACTGATAAACATTTGGATAATAGGAAGTTTGGTTATTACTTTGAGGTTGATTTAAAATCCCCAAAGAGAATTCATAATAAACATGAGGATCTTCCGTTTGGTCCTAGTGGTGAAATTCCAAATTCAGATTTATTTAGTGATTATCAAAAGTCATTCTTTGAAGCATCTAAATATATTCCAACGTTAAAACTTCTGACCACATTATGTGATAAAAATAATTATGTTGTTCATCAAAGAAATCTTGTTCAAATGATGGATTCTGGACATGTAGTTAAGAAGGTGCATAGAATATTAAAGTTTAATTAAAGTCATTGGTCGGGTAAATATATTGATTATAATACACAGATGAGAAGAAAGGCAAATAATGATTTTGAAAAGGATTTTTACAAGTTGATGAACAATGCTTTATTTGGGAAAACTATGGAGAATGTGAGAAATAGACAAGATGTAAGATTAGCTACAACAAGAGAGAAAGCAGAGAAACTGATCAACAAACCTAGTTTTAAAAGAGTTTACATATTCACTGAAAACTTTTGTTCAGATCATCTAGTTAAAGAGTGTAAACAAATGGATAAAGCAATTTATGTTGGAACAACGGCATTGGGTTTTATCAAAATATCTTATGTATGATTATCTGTATAATAATATAAAGTGAAGGTATGATGATAAAGCATGTTTGCTATATATGGACACTGACAGTTTTATACTGGAGATAAAAACTGATGATATTTATAATGATCTTAAAGAAGATATAGATTCCTATGACATGAATAATATTATAGTCCTAATAATGATTTATACTCATCAGAGAATAAGAAGGTTATTGGTAAATTTAAAGATGAGCTTGGAGGAAATATTCTAAGTGATTTTGTTGGTGTTAGATCAAAAGCATGTGCTTATAAATATTTGGATGGGGATAAATATAAGACTGATAAGAAACTAAAGGGTATTAAAAAGGGTATATTGAAGGAAACAATAAACTTTGATCATTACTACGATTGTACACATAAAGATGATGTAATCTTTAGAGAGATGAACCTTATTAGAAGTTATGGTCATGAGATTTTTACCGAGACTGTTAATAAGAAAGCTCTTTCCTCATTTGATGATAAAATATATATAAAAGATGATAAAATTAATGCACTTCCATATGGGTTTAAATCTATATAAATGAATCAAACTAAAGAATGGAGGAATAGTTCAGATTGGTATATTAATGGTAAACATTCTGAGTGTGAAAAATACCAAGCTAATTTAATTGTCGGATAAACTGGTGTTAAACTGTATAAAACAAATAAGAGAGTAAACATTGACACAAAGAAATTATGTTTTAATTTTAAATGTTCCAACATCTTCAAATGGACTGAAAATTTTGATTATTGTCAATACTTTAAGGGAAAAATCATGTATTATAATCTTAGGATGGTGTGTGGTTTGGGAGGAGTGCAAAATAGAACTCCAAGAGAAGGAAATAATTTTATTAATCTTCAAAAGAAATATCTTGAACAAGAAAGAGATGAAAAAGTTTTATTTATAAATATTCTTGATGGTGATTCCTGTGCTAAAAGGATGGATCTTATCAGAGAGATAAAACATGATCAAATATTTATAGGTTCTATGAGTGAGTTTCTTAAATTCAATAAACTTAACTTTAATACTATATAAAAAAAATTAAAAAAAATGTACATTTAATCTACTCCAAAGGGCGAAGCCAGCCCACACAGTGGAGTATGGACCAAAAGGAGGAACTGGACTGTGATTTGGTATCGGAGACTAAAAATGAATGATAGTGAAACGAGCGAAGCAAGTTGAGCTATTAGGAGTTTTTAAGCTACGATACCAAATCACGAGCCAGGCCCTCCTTTTGGTCCCTACTCCCAACCATCCAGCCTTTTGCTTTGGGGTTAAGCTCATACAGTGGGCCAGCGAACACAAAATGAACAGGGCCTCGAAAATTAGTGAATTCTCCAAATAAATCTGTTACATCCAAATCGATAGCTGGGTATTCAAAGTTCGGAAATACCATACCGTATTTATGGATGGTCGTTTTTCGTGAAGCAGTGAGTTTGATTATCTTCTGATACCATGTGAGATACCTGCTTTATTGTCAGGTCATGGCTGTCCGGCATGCTCTCACAAGATTTCACATGATCCCGATCCCGTTTGAGTCAGAACGACATATGGTATTTCACGGAACTCACGGAACACACACACACACACACACACACACACACACACACACACACACACACACACACACACACACACACACACACACACACACACACACACACACGGAACTGCATTACATTACAGGGCCTATCATTTTGCCAATGCAGACAGGTTGGTGGTCTCTCTGTCTTCCACCACCTCCTTGCTGGTCTTGTACCCTCTGCTCTTTCCCTCTTTTGTCCACCCTCTAATCTCCTCCCCCCGAGGCTTCTGAAGGGCACACATCAACCCCTTCTGGTGAAACTACCTAAATCCAGGAACAATGCTCACCTCCACTCATTTGTCACTCTTTTCCCTGCCTGTGGAACAAACCTCCACATTCTCTTCAATCTCATTCTTCCCTCCATGTCTTCAAGACAGTTGATCATCACCATCTCAGATCCAGATCATCCCCAATCCAAAACTATGATCATCTCTACCCCTGTTACTCCTCCACTCATCGCACCCCAATCCCTCCTCCTTCCAAATTTCCAGTTCTCCCCCACAAGTGTTTCCTTCTGTATCCATCTTGTCCACCCTATGTATCTTCTCCTGCCCTTCACTCCTTCCCACACCTATTATTTGTCCAAGTCTTCCTCTAGGTTGGCCTTCAACTCTGCTGTTGGTGTTTCCCCCATCTCCCTCTCTACTGCAACCTTTGTCCTATGGCTTCTTGATCCATCCAGTATACTAGTACTACAGTGCATTCAGAAAGTATTCAGACCCCATCACTTTTTTCACATTTTGTTATGTTGCAGCCTTATGCTGAAATCATTTAAATTCATTTTTTTCCCTCATCAATGTACACTCAATACCCCATGATGACAAAGAGAAAACAGGATTTTAGAAAGTTTTGCAAATTTATTAAAAAGAAAAAACTGAAAAATCACATTTACATAAGTATTCATACCCTTTGCTATGACACTTGAAATTTAGCTCAGATGCCTCGCATTTCTCTTGATCATCTTTGAGATGTTTCTACACCTTCATTGGAGTCCACCTGTGGTAAATTCAATTGATTGGACATGATTTGGAAAGGCACACACCTGTCTATATAAGGTCTCACAGCTGACAATGCATATCAGAGAAAAAACCACGTCATTAGGTGGGAGAAACTTCCAGAAGGACAACCATCACTGCAACACTCCACCGATCTGGGCTTCATGGCACAGTGGCCAGACGGAAGCCTCTCCTCAGTGAAAGATACATTAAAGCCCGCTTGGAGTTTGCAAAAAAGCACCTAAAGGGCTCTCAGACTGTGAGAAACAAGATTCTGTGGGCTTTCATGTGTCTTTCACTGAGGAGAAGCTTCCGTCTGGCCACTGTGCCATGAAGCCCAGATCGGTGGAGTGTTGCAGTGATGGTTGTCCTTCTGGAAGTTTCTCCCATCTCCACACAGGATCTCTGGAGCTCAGCCAGAGTGACCATCGGGTTCTTGGTCACCTCTCTTACCAGGGCCCTTCTCCCCTGATTGCTCAGTTTGGCCGGGCGGCCAGCTCTAGGAAGAGTCCTGGTTGTTCCAAACTTCTTCCATTTAAGAATTATGGAGGCCACTGTGCTCTTGGGAACCTTCAATGCAGCAGAAAAAAATTTTTAGGCTTCCGCAGAGCTGTGCCTCGACACAATCCTGTCTCTGAGCTCTGCAGGCAGTTCCTTCGACCTCATGGCTTGGTTTTTGCTCTGATATGCATTGTCAGCTGTGAGACCTTATATAGACATGTGTGTGCCTTTCAAATCATGTCCCATCAATTGAATTTACCACAGGTGGACTCCAATCAAGGTGTAGAAACATCTCAAAGATGATCAAGATAAATGGGAGGCACCTGAGCTAAATTTCAAGTGTCATAGCAAAGGGTCTGAATACTTATGTCATTGTGATATTTCAGTTTTTTCTTTTTAATAACTTTGCAAAACTTTCTAAAATCCTGTTTTCTCTTTGTCATTATGGGGTATTGAGTGTAGATTGATGAGGGAAAAAAAGAATTTAAACTATTTCAGCATAAGGCTGCAACATATCAAAATGTGAAAAAGTGAAGGGGTCTGAATACTTTCTGAATGCACTGTCGATGGCTGTTCCACGAGCCTCAACTATGATACAGAAAAGCACACAACAGAGAGCATAAAGAGAAACGTGCTACCTTTGCACTATCCTGGCATACTTTATAGTGCAATGTTGGAGCAAAATGGATGGGGTGGGGAGAGGGAACTGCCCCAAGGCAGCATATCCCAGTATTGAAGTGTTTTTCTTCTTCACCTTAAAGCAATAAAAATAACAAAAACAAAATAATAAAATGCTATATTTCCTTGAATAATTTAACTGGGAGAGGAGTGGAGAGCACATTCAATTCTGATGAACAAACCCAACCGAAAGAAACGATTACTAAAGAAAACAAAATAAAATAATCTGAAATCCCTGGCAAAAATAAACGAATTAAATAATGTTGGCAAGCCCCCTCCTCCTCCGACAAAAAATAAACACTATCCCAATTATTCAACCCTTCCACCTTCACACATCAAAGCAAGAATATGGTGATATTACTCTGTGATACTAACTGCTCTACAGTGCTCCAAGCACATTGTTGAGCTGAATTATGAGACTCCAATGAATTTGACATTTCCTGTAAAATCATTATGTGTTGGGAATATTAATAAAACAACACTAATGTACATGTCCTGTTGATGCGGCACCGCAACAAGCCTCGTCAACCAATACAACATTGTGTGCCAACAAACCTCAGGTCCACAGGTCCAATGTTTCAATCTATGAGTGACCTTCAACAGGGTCTCTTAGTTCAGCACAACAATGGCATCCATCAGATGGGACCTTAATCCAGAGTCCTGGGTGCCATCATTGTTTTTGGTAAATGTTTAAAGACCTCATGGTGTCTTGCACAAGAGTAGACCATTGTGTGTCCGGCCCACTGATAAAATTCCAAATACCTGCCCTAACATGGAGTGTCCTGCAACAGAGTGACGAGCAATCCTGACCAACGGTCATGACCTGTAATGAGTGTCCCAATGCTCTGTCAAAAGTTTGGGCTAACCTGAATACCTCCATCTTTGAAATGGTAATAATTTAAGACAGGAGCCTCATGTCACCTTCACACCTGCCTGTGATCTTTATGATTTTTGGTAACTTTTTAAATGTTATTTACATGACCTTTTGAATGAAGCTACATGTGGCATTCTCTGTAACTTCACCTTCTATCCTCCATTATGTAACAAGTTATTCCATTTAAAAAAACGAACAAAAGTTGTTCAAAATGCTTTAACTGTGATTGCCCACATTAGTGGGTGATGTTTTTCAATAGTTGCTTCAACATTGAGAGTGCAGATGAGACTTTTGACTTTAACAGTTACTTTAAATACTTGTTCCGTGATGTGTTTCCTTCTGCTGGAAGCTAATAGGGTAAAAGTCTGGAATGTGGGATTTTACTTCATGCACAAGAACAAATATTCATGTTTTCCTGCCAACTTTTTATGAGTCCAGACTAAATTAATTGGAGTGACAAAGGTGAGTGCATATGATCTTTCAAGAAGATTTTGAAATGTGGAGCTACTGATGGAGCTTGATTTTTGGCAAAAGTATGAGTCACACAATATGTGATCACTTTTGGGTAAATCCTTCAATACTATATTTGCACCCTCAAGTATGGTTGTGGTTTATCCATTTCTTTTGTTGCATGAGAAACACACACAGACCACTTCGAGAAAGAGCACAACACTGCCGACTACATAACAACAAATGCACGAACACTAATCAGGAGAACAATCCAATCACTAAAAGAAATAGAGACAAGTTGATGGCGTGCACTTGTTATTCCCCATTCTTCCCACCTAAAGCAAAGTTGAAAGATGGCAAAACATCCCACCAGGAATGACATAATATAAAATTTTGAGATAAAAAAAAAAATTCTGTTTTGACCACTGTGACCCCAAGTTCCCACCCCCTAGAGCATGAACCTGGGGTCAAATCCAAGAATGTTGTTACATTTAATTTGAACTTTATTACTATGCACATCAAAATCCACAACCCTTTGACTACAGTCAGGTTTTTTTATTAAGTAAAAAATGATTGGATAATAGTGTCGTGTGACTGCTCTCAGTTAACACCGGGAGAGTCACGGAGGACAATCGAGCGTTACTCCGAGGCGAATGATCAAATGCGGACATATATATATATATATATATATATATATATATATATATATATATATATATATATATATATATATATATATATATACACACACAAGCTTGGCTCGGCTCGCTCCGCTCGCCTCACCAGGCGTCGTTACTGAGGAACGGGCTTATTTTAGCTGAGGCTAATCACTGTACCTGAGTTGCTGTGTTGTCATGATTTACACCAATCATAATACAAACAATTACTTTGCACAAATGTATTTGTTGTGTTTGTGATATTACATTTTTATAGGCAATTTAGGTTGAAGATTTAGGTTGAATGTTTTTTTTTCAAGGAAGAACCCCTCAGCACATACATAGGGGAGGCGTAGGTGCAGACTGGAAGTTTGGGACGATTACACCTCACCACCACGTAATTCAAAACACCTCACCACCAAGTAATTCAAAACACCTCACCACCAAGTAATTTAAAACACCTCACAGCCATAAAACACGTAATAAAAACACCTCACCACCACAAAATTGAAAACACATCACAGCCATCAAACACGTAATAAAAATACCTCACAGCCATAAAAACACGTAATAAAAACACCTCAAAAACACCTCATAAAACACGTAATAAAAACATAAAAATACCTCACAGCCATAAAACACGTAATAAAAACACCTAACCACCACGAAATTAAAAACACCTCACAGCCATAAAACACGGAATAAAAACACCTCACAGCCATAAAACACGTAATAAAAACACACCACAGCCATAAAACACGTAATAAAAACACACCACCACAAAATTAAAAACACCTCACAGCCACAAAACACGTAATAAAAACACCTCACGACTACAAAATTAAAAACACCTCACAGCAATAAAACACGTAATAAAACACCTCACCACTACAAATTTATAAACACCTCACAGCCATAAAACACGTAATAAAAACACCTCACAGCCATAAAACATGTCATAAAAACACACCACCACGAAATTAAAAACACCTCACAGCCATAAAACACGGAATAAAAACACCTCACAGCCATAAAATATGTAATAACAAGAAGAACAAGAAGAAGAACAAGAAGAACAACAACAACAGCAGAGGACACTCTATTAGCAGCGTCTGCGATGCGGCTAAAAACACCTCACCACCACAACATTAAAAACACCTCACAGCCATAAAACACGTAAAAAAACACCTCACAGCCACGTAATTCAAAACAACTCACCACCACGTAATTATAAATACCTCACCACCACGTAAATCAAAACACCTCACCACCATGTGATTTAAAAACACCTCACCACCATGTGATTTTAAAACACCTCACCAACACATAATTCAAAATACCTCACCACCACATGATTCAAAACCACCACGTTATTAAAAACACTTCACAACCACGGAAACAAAAGTTTGAGGGAGTTGTTAAGTGTCGACACAGACACTGCCCAGATGTGGATATATAGATAAATGACTGCACCCGAGTTGCCGTTTTGTAATGGTTTAAACCAATCATAATTCAAACAATTATTTTGCACAAATGTATTTGTAATATACGTGATATCACATTTTATAAACAATTGAAGTTGAAAAAAAATAATTTCATGAAAAAATTAAAAAAAAAAAAAAAAAAAGATTGGAAATTTTTTCAAACAAAATACCCTTAGGACATACCGACGGCAGAGATATGTGCATCCCAGAAGTTTGGTACAATTTCACAAAAGTTTGAGAAGGTAGTTCAGTGACGAGACAACACAACACAACACAGGACAGACGCTGCACAGATATATATATATATATATATATATATATATATATATATATATATATATATATATATATATATATATATATATATATATATATATATATATATATATATATATATATATATATCTCATATATATATATCTCATATATATCTCACATATATATATATATCTCATATATATCTCATATATATATATATATATATCTCATATATATCTCATATATATATATATATATATCTCATATATATCTCATATATACATATATATATCTCATATATATCTCATATATATATATATATATATATATATATATATATATCTCATATATATATATATATATATATATATATATATATATATATATATCTCATATATATCTCATATAAATATATATATCTCATATATATCTCATATAAATATATATATCTCATATATATCTCATATATATATATATATATATCTCATATATATCTCATATATATATATATATATATATATCTCATATATATCTCATATATATATATATATATATCTCATATATATCTCATATATATATATATATATCTCATATATATCTCATATATATATATATATATCTCATATATATCTCATATATATATATATATATCTCATATATATCTCATATATATATATATATATATATATATATATGGGGGAGGAAGAAAGTGAAGGGGAAAACTGAAGCGCTTACCTGTGGTCCTGCCGGCAGTTCCCGATCCTGCAGAAAACTCAAACGAACCGGATTTAAAATGTACAAAAATTAAAAAAAAGGTTTATTAAAACGGAATGCCGGGACACAGAAAAGCACGACGATAAAATAAATTTCCTATATGGAGCGCTCCCGCACACAGAACCAAACACAGACAAAAGGGATGGATAAACTGGAAAATAATGAGGGTGTGTGTGCACTTATCTCTGATCGCTGTTGGGATCTCGTCAGGGTCTGCGAACGGGTCCGGAGGTGCATGCTCGGGAATACGCCGAGTAAGCCTCGATGGTTTGTCCTTCCTCACCCGGACTCGATGCACCCTGCCGCGCTCCAGCGACCAGCAGCGCTCGTCCACGTGGAGAACCGCAGTTCTTGGGCCGTGGCTCTTCCTGCTGCCTCTGCACATCGCTCGATGGTGTCTCTGAACACGGTCGGTCTGATTGCTTCCTGGAGCTCGTCGCCCACGCACAATCGCTCGTGAGGTCCGGAACGTGAACAAGCACAAGAGCGCAAGGGAGAAGAAGCTAGGGAGAAAGAGGTCGTCGATGGCAAGATGAAGGCGTGAACGGCAAAAGGGCAAGAGAGAAAATGTCAGTCCGATAGTTCTTTTATTGACCGTCTCGTGACGTCATCTGTGCCACCACTACATTGTCCAGCTCTCCACCAATCAGCATGCTGCTTCTTGCTCGCCCTTCTCTCTGCCAATCAGTGAGTACCTTCTCACTATGCCCTGGCCAATCACGGCTCCTCGGGCATGTCTTCGGCCTGCTCGACCTCGATGTGTGCTTCCCAATGGTGTAATTAGCGGCAGCGCTCAATGTCAGGACATTGAGCTTCCTGGTGGTTTTTATTGTTATTTAGTGTGGTTTAATGGCCATTCTAACTGGTGTCTATGGTGCGGTGCCAAAAAGGATAAAGGATAGATCACTGAGGTTGGACGAACAGGGGAATTAAGATAATCCCTACAAATAGTTAACACAAGGGCCATCCTCGTATGGCCACAATTATTCACTTTTACGTGACAACCGGCTAAACAAAACTTACTACATGGTGATGGTTCTGACCCGACAACCGGAGCATGTTAATTTATACATGCTACCTGTTCTAAGGTAATCCCTACCCCACTGACATAACAATAGGAACCAGAAAATAGCACAAGATGCGAATCCGGTCTTGTCCCTTAATATTTAAACATTTTAATTGATTTATTAACATACTTACTTACTACTTACATAATCTAATCCAAATAATAATACATACTTCATGTAGTCAAATCCCCCATTGTTGGTTGCATGTACAAAGTTTCATTAAAAATTTTAAAATGTTTTAAAACGATCCCATACAGTAATAACCCGGTTTGTGCGAAGGATAGGTTCCACACTACAGCAATTCGCGCAGAACGGGGCTCATAAAGCCTTGTGTTAATGGGGATACATGGACTGGACGAGCCATTACTGGGGTAGATGCACTACATCTGGGAACATATTATTTGATATATATTACCTGGAATAAGCTGAAATCATTAATGAACAATATTACATTAATAAATATATTTTTATTAGCAATAAAAATATACAATTTGCATATTTGTAGATGATTTTCCAATGAAGTGTCTTGGAGCTTGCGTTTTTGCCCATCGACTGCCTTCGCTCCGTAGACGCGGTTATATGAGAGGGGGCCGAGGGACAGGATCGCACCTGCTCCCAGAGATCTCGTTCATTTTGGAGCATCCACCATTAATTTTATAGAATCCCATGACTATATGAGCAGGGCATCTAGTCATGGACTGACTAGATGCTGTAATTATTATTATTTTTTTGTTCTTTACAATTATTGTCCTGACAGATGGCTCCCAAAAAACAAATTTACACCCAAAAGCAGTGGCACCAACACCTGAATCCATCTGCCTTAATACTTTCAATTTGAGATCAAGGCTTTCAGCAACATTTATCAATAAGGCAGCGCAAAAAGCAAGAAGACAATGTGCTCGCTAATTGATAAAGAGGAGACTTCCTCAGATACACACTCTGATTGGCTTCCAGCGATGTCAACACTTTAACTTGTAACTTTTGACTTGCTTGATGGATTTAAACTGAAAAAAAAAATTTAGGTTAATAAAAAATGAATATGTATTTCACGCAAAAGTGGGGTCGCTCCATGCATGGTATCAACATATTGCCCTTTTTGTATTTTGACCACCCCAGATCCCCATGGTGGCATTGCCAAAAATAATACTGCTCTTGCATCGTCTTGCCATGTGATGATCATAACTACCAAGTTTGGTGAATTCTGCACAACTGTTTAGGAGGAGATAGTGTGGAAGACGGACAGACAGATGGACGGAGAGACAGGCAGCGTTCCAATATTCCCACGTTTTTTTTAAAAGCGTGGGGATAAAAATACCAAAACCAGCCCCCCCTGGAAGAAATAAAAGTTTGAAGTTTTGCAGCAGCATGACTCAATCAGGAAAAATAAAATTACACACCACAAGAACAGAACCTGCCACACAAATAAGAACCAAACGTTATGGTGGAAGCAAAGACTCGAGATACAGAGATACCTACTGAGAAAGGGGACAGCACAAATGCAGCAATTCCTAAGAGAAAACCAAAGGCAAAAACTAAAGTGGAGAATCCCCCCCGCCCCCCCAAAAAAATTAAATCGAAGAAAAAGTCCTGGAGTTGATGAGTGTTGAAAATAAAGAAAATAGATATGATAGTAAGGATAATTTAAAAAAAACTACACCATGGCAAACATCAGAAGAAAACAAGGCCAAATGTTTGAAAACAATCTGAAAAGATTCTATTGTGAACTCGGGAAACTGAAGCAGAATGCGTCATCCCCTCCTGAAAACGATGGACTAGATCGTTTTTTGAGAGGAATTTATGAAGATCGAAAATAACACAATAAGGAGGTGCAATGGATTTGAAACCTGGAAGAGAAAAAGCAGCATCTTGGGGAAATTCCCCCAGTAATAATTGATGAACAAAAAAATTTGACAACTCACAAACATGCCAAACTTTAAACCCTGGCCCAGATGGGATTCTGATCTCCTGGCTAAAGCCATTGGACGCTCTCCACATTCACTACACTCTTATGATGCTGAGAACTTATTCAAGGGGAATAATAAATGAATGAATCGCTCACAGAAGGTTACGTCTTCCTCATTCCAATATCCGGAGAAATCCGAACGACCTCACAGATATAGGCCAACAACCTGTCTGCCAACAACATACGACTTTAAAAAGGAATCGTGACAGAATCGACGGACCACCACATAATACAACAAGGCGGGCTCGAAGTAGAGCAGAAGGGTTGTAAACGAGGATGCTATGGAACAATAAACAAGTACTAAACAAGGCCTACTCGAAAATTGTAAAATGTGAAGAACCAAATTGTCCACAGCATGGATAGACTATAAAAAAAACAACCTTTTGACAGCATCCCACAGACATGGATGAAAAAGTGCATATAGGTGTGCAAGATCAATCCCCAAATAATCAAACTGGTTGAGAAAGCAGTGGAACTATGGAATACCACACTAAAACTGCAGTTCTCAGAAGGAAAGCTCAAAATACCAGGAGATATGATGCGGGATCTTCCAAGGAGACAACTCCCCCCCCCCCACCCCCCTCCTGTTTTGTCTGACTCAGATCTACAAAATAAGATAAATCAATGGGAAAGGACACCGATACATCCTAACAAGCAATAAAATAACATCCAAATGAATAGAAAAGGTGATGCATTTACTGTACATGGTTGATATAAAACTCTTTCCACCAAATGGCAAACAATTTGGCAGAATAGCTTTAATTAGTGAAACGGTACTAACTCGGATGACATCCAAATGTAATTTGATCTTGCTAATTGTGCCAAGTGCACATTCGTGCAAGGTAGACCAAGAAAAATGGACAAGATAAATATAAATCTGGATACACCAATACAGGAACTAGAAAACGAAGGATCATTCAAATTGCCAATGTATACCTGTGTAGAATGAAGATGATCCTGAAAACATACCTCTCCCAAAGCAACAAACCAAAGCTATAAACCAGCTTGCAGTACCAGAGATGAGGCTGCGGAATACAGTAAAACCATTCCAGTTCAGCTGCGGAATAGTAACATGACCTCACTATCCTCACTCCTCACTATCCTCACTCCTCACTATCCATAAAATGTATAAAAATCAGTGCATCCCAAGAATGTACCTGCCGAGGAAAGAATGAGGTGGTGGCCTGATGGAACCCAATCAGGTGCACAGAGCCATAACTGTAGGATTAGCAGAGTAGGTGAAAATATCAACAGACTACAGGATACAACTTGTGTACAAGCATGAACAATGTAAAGCATAAAATGAATTTCTCACTCACCTTGCAAAAAAACTGCCAAAAATAGAATATGTCACACATCAAACTGAAAAGCACCTAATACAACCTGAACAATTGCAAAAAGGACAATTTGAGAATATAAGGTGAAATATCAACATATATACAGTGCATTTAGCAAAAGTACTTGACGTTGCTGGGTAACAATGAGGTGACATTGCCAGGTAACTCATTCATATTCCCTTCCTGACGGGAATATGAATGAGTAGGGGAGAAGAGGGGAAGAGGAGCAGAGGGCAGCGAGGAGAGAAGGAGGGGGAGGGGAAGGGAGGGAAGGAGGGAATTAAGGGGGAGGGAGGAAAGGGTAAGTTGTGAGGAGAGGGGGAGGGAGGAGGAAGAGAAAGGGGTAGGGGAAGGGGAAGGGAAAGGGAGACTTCACTCCTCCCCCCTCATTCCTTTCCAACTCCACTGCACTCCTCTCCCCCTTCCCTAGTCTCCACTCTCCCTCCCCGTCTCCTCTCCCTCAGTCTCCTCTTCCCCAATCTCCTCTCCCCCCTCCCTCAGTCTCCTCTCCCCATCCACCAGTCTCCTCTCCCCCTCCCTCAGTCTCCTCTCCCCCTCCCTCAGTCTCCTCTCCCCCTCCCTGTCTCCTCTCCACCTCCCTCAGTCTCCTCTCCACCTCCCTCAGTCTCCTCTCCACCTCCCTCAGTCTCCTCTCCCCCTCCCTCAGTCTCCTCTCCCCCTCCCTCAGTCTCCCCTCTTCCTCCCTCAGTCTCCCCTCTCCCATCAATTCATCCGGATTCATTACAGCTGCTCTTGTATATGTTTGCTGAGCACACATTACCTTCCAATGTCTTTGTTGCTCAGCATCCGTCTGTGTTAACGCTTATGAGGCCAGCGCTAAGGCCTGCCTTTTTTACGATGAAAAAAGGTAAAAAATCAAACATTTGAACAGCCTTGGACGTGCACCTTGACCCCATGGCCAAGGCACACAGGCTATCAAGGCTGTCCCAATAACATTACACATGCACCTCAACCCAAAGGCTGAAGCACATGGTCATTCAAACACATGCATCCTGACCCCGAAGGGACACAATGCAATATGCATGGTCATACCATGGTCATACAATTGGACCACTCCTCTCAATAGGAGTAGGTCCACTGACGAGGTATTACCCTTCTGCCACTGACTGACTGACAACGTCTGTGTTAACATTCATTGGCTGTCTCGTTATGTTCCCTCATTATTTTATTCATTTAGGACTTAGGAGATACAGATAGCATTTATAAACGCGAGTGGCGACACGTAAACGGTGCTCCGCCCCTCTCCCCAAGTGCAGAGTACCTAATTGAAACTTTTTATTGTGACTACGTCAAAAGAATGAAACATTCTGACGATATAAAGAATACAGCTCAAATGGAAAAGTCCCTTGGAAAAAAGTATTTTGGGCGGTGTATAAGACCTTTACATTGCACCTTTCTGTCCCACGAAAACCAAACTTACTCTTTTCATTACAGCATACAAAATGACATTTTAAAAATTAAAGACATAAACTTCTTTAAAGGGTACGTGCACATAGCTTATAAAATAATAACGCAAAAATATCTCTCAGCAATTTCTCGTCTGTGTTAATTTATTTATTTTACATACGTGAATTACACGTCCATGCACACGTGAAATGGAGTTTGTTTATTAATTATGGATGTGAACACGAGTCAGCCTTGGAAACTGGTGTGAAAAAAAAAGATTGATGGATTGAATGGTGTGTTTAAACAGGATTACCTTTAATTCCGGATAATAATGATGAATGAAATAAGAATGAAGAAATATCTGTCGGCAATTTCACTTCTGTGGCGATACGTCAATGAAGCTCTGCCCCTCTCTCCACATTGTTGACTTTTTTGTGACGACTGGCATCAAATGGAAAATTCCGCCTCAAAATTTTAATATATCTCGGCATTTCCCGGTCTGAGTTATTTGGGCGGTATATGATATATTGTGGCGGACACAAAAGCCCACTGGCGTGGTGACATCATTCCACGCACCAAGTGGGCGGTGGCCACGCCCGAGGGGTAGGCGTGGCCTCATGATATACACCGGGCGACCAGCCCGGAGGAGTTCAGTGTTACAGTGTAGTCTTACAATAAAGACGTTTATATGTTACCGCTTGTCCGCTTCCTCCTTGCTCACAAGCAGCGCGCGTAACGCCGCGCTTTACTGGTGACCCTCGACGTTGGATCTGCCGGAGCGATCCTTCCACACGCGACGCCATCGCCATGGCCGCCTTCGTCAAACTTCCGGAATTTTGGGAGGCTCAGGCCGAAGTCTGGTTCGTCCAGGCCGAAGCCCAATTTCAGCTTCGGCACCTCACCGGCGATGACACGCGCTACTGCCACGTCGTCGCCTCCCTCGGGCCCGGCACGGCCGCTCGAGTTGTGTCCGTCCTTCGCCACCCACCGGACGGCCACAAGTACGAGGCACTCAAGCGGCTACTCCTAGCCACGTTCAGCCTCACGGACGACGCACGGGCCGACCGCCTCCTGGATCTCCCCGAGCTCGGTGAGACGCGCCCGTCGGTCCGAATGGACCATATGCTGTCACTGTTGGGCGACGAAGCCCCCGGTTCGCTATTCCGGGCGCTTTTCCGTCGCCAACTTCCAGCGCAGGTTCGCCTCGCGTTGGCCGGGACCGGGCTAACGGAACCCCGAGCATTGGCGGCCGAGGCGGACAAGTACTTCGCCGCTTCGGACACGCGGGCGAGCGTTGGCGTGGCCGTCACGGCCTTCGACGCTGATGTTCCACAGCATCATCTTCTACAGCACGCTGAAGTTCAGCAGCATGCTGATACGCACCTCGTGAACGCCGCCACGCCCCGCCCACCGCCGCGGCGAAAACCGCCACCGCGGGGAAACCCGTCGACTCCACCGGCCTGGCGGAGCCAGCCGCGCTCCTCCAGCTCCACCACCTGGTGCTGGTTCCACGCCAAGTTCGGCCACGAAGCTCGGCGGTGTCATCCGCCGTGCTCCTTCAACGGGTCGGGAAATGCCCGGGCCGGCGCTCAATTGTGGCGATGAGCGCCGGCTGTTCGAGCAGCCTGCTGTTCATAACGGACACCTTCTCCGGGTGCCGTTACCTGTGCGACACGGGAGCGCAGGTGAGTGTCATTCCCGCCGGCACGTCAGACAAGCACGCCGCGGGTGGGGGCCCCGCGCTGCTTGCCGCGAACGGGACGCCCATCCGTACGTACGGAAAACGCTGCCTCTCTCTGCGGTTTGGAGGGCAGGTTTTCCGATGGACGTTCGTCACCGCCGACGTGCCCATGGCACTGCTTGGCGCGGACTTCCTGTGCGCTAATGGGCTCCTGGTCGACGTCAAGCGCAGACGGCTTGTCCAGGCCGAGACGTTCAGCTCGCTCGCTTGCGCGTTGCCTAGCTCAACGAGCGGCTTGCCAAGCGGCTTGCCGAACGATTCGGTTCCGGCCACGTTGGTCTGTACGCTTCCGGCAGCGGACGCATTCACCCGCCTCCTCGCCGGCTTCCCGGCCCTCACGCGGCCCACCTTCTCGGCGGGGGCCGTCAAGCACGGGGTGGCCCATCACATCCCCACCGTCGGGCCACCGGTCTAAGCCCGGGCACGCCGCCTCGAGCCGACGAAGCTGGCGGTGGCAAAAGCGGAATTCGCTACCCTGGAGCGACTCGGCATCGTTCGGCGCTCAGAGAGCGCTTGGGCGTCGCCACTGCACATCGTGCCGAAGCCCGGCGGGGGATGGCGACCGTGCGGGGACTATCGCCGTCTCAATGACGCCACGACTCCCGACCGCTACCCCGTCCCCCACATTCAGGACTTTTCCGCCCGTTTGGCGGGCAGGTCCTTCTTCTCGAAGGTGGACCTCATACGCGGCTACCATCAGGTCCCCGTCAGGCCGGAGGACGTCCCGAAGACGGCGGTCATCACGCCATTCGGACTCTTCGAGTTCCTGCGCATGCCCTTCGGTCTGAAGAATGCGGCTCAGGCGTTCCAGCGACTGATGGACAGCGTCCTGCGCGACTTGGATTTTGTCTACGTCTACCTGGACGATATCCTCGTCGCCAGCGCGTCCCGCGAAGAGCACCTATGCCACCTCCGCACGCTTTTCGAACGCCTGGGCCAGCATGGCCTGATTGTGAACCCCGCAAAGTGCCGGTTCGGCGCCGCCACAATCGATTTTCTGGGGCACCGTGTCACCAGGCACGGCGCCGTCCCCCTGCCGGCCAAGGTGGAGGCGGTGAAGGGGTTTCCGCGCCCCCGCACGATCAGAGGGCTGCAGGAGTTCCTGGGCATGGTGAACTTTTACCATCGGTTCCTGCCCCGTATCGCCCAGCTCCTGCGCCCCCTGCACGAAGCTCTCCGAGGTAAGCCGGGCAAAGGCGACGTTACCTGGACCGAGCAGATGGACACGGCGTTCACGGGCGCGAAGCTCGCCTTGGCTAACGCCACCATGCTCGCGCACCCGGCGCCCGATGCACCGATCGCCCTCACCACCGATGCCTCGGACTACGCGGTGGGCGCGGTGCACGAGCAATGGGTGCGTGGAGCTTGGCAACCGCTGGCGTTCTTTAGCCGGCAGCTTCGCCCGCCCGAACGCCGTTACAGTACCTTCGACCGCGAGTTGCTCGGACTTCACTTGGCGGTCAGGCACTTCCGCCATCTGCTCGAGGGCCGGGCGTTCACTGCCTTCGTCGACCACAAGCCGCTGATCTTCGCGATGGGCAAGGTCACCGAGCCGTGGTCGGCCCGGCAGCAGCGTCACCTCTCGGCCGTGTCCGAGTACACGACGGACATCCAGCACGTCGCGGGCAAGGACAACCCGGTGGCGGATTGCCTTTCCCGGGCCGTCGCCCACGCAGTCCACCTCGGCATCGACTATGCCCGGATGGCAGCGGACCAGGCCACTGACCCCGACGTCCAGGCCTTGCGGACCGCCGTCACGGGCCTCCGCGTCACCGAGGTGCCGTTCGACGGCGCGGGCGCGGCCCTCTTGTGCGACGTCTCCCTCGGGCGTCCTCGCCCCATTGTGCCCGCGGGCTGGCAGCGCCAGGTGTTTGACGCCATCCACGGCCTGTCCCACCCGGGCGTGAGGGCCTCCCAAAGGCTGATCGCCGACAAGTTCGTCTGGCATGGCCTCCGGAAGGCCGTCCGCGGCTGGGCCAGGACGTGCCTCGCGTGCCAAGGTGCACCGGCACACCCAGGCCCCGTTGGCCCCGTTCACGGTGCCGGAACGCCGGTTTGACCACGTCCACGTGGACCTGGTGGGACCTCTGCCCCCCTCGCGGGGTTTCACCTACGTCCTCACCATGGTGGACCGCACCACCCGGTGGCCGGAGGCCGTGCCCTTGGCGTCGACAACGGCGGCCGATGTCGCGCAGGCTTTCATCGCCACCTGGGTCGCCCGCTTCGGCGCCCCCTCAGACATCTCATCCGACCACGGCCCCCAGTTCACCTCGGAGCTCTGGGGGGCGGTTGCGCAGGGGCTCGGGGTCCGGCTGCACCGAACCACGGCCTACCACCCCCAGGCTAACGGCCTGTGTGAGCGATTTCACCGCTCATTGAAGGCCGCGCTCCGGGCCACCCTCCGCGACGGCGGCTGGGTCGACAGGCTCCCCTGGGTCCTGCTGGGCCTCCGGACGGCGCCCAAGGAGGACCTGCGTGCATCCGCGGCGGAGTTGGTCTTCGGGCAACCGCTGCGGGTGCCGGGCGAGTTCCTCCCCGACTCCACGGCACCATGGTCCGCGGCACAGCAGCGCTCCGCTCTGCAAGAGACCGCCCAGAGGTTCGCCCCGGTGCCAACGGCATGCCACGGGCACCCACCGACGCACGTCGCCCCGGAGCTTTGCACGGCGGCGTACGTCTTCGTCCGCCACGATGCCCATCGGACACCACTGCGGCCCCCGTACGACGGGCCTTTCCGCGTGCTGGAGACCGGGGCGAAGCACTTCACCCTGGACATCGGCGGTACTCCTGACCGCGTTTCGGTAGACCGCCTCAAGCCGGCCCACCTCGATGTGGACCATCCACCGCCAGTGGCCCGACCCCCACGTCGGGGCCGCCCTCCTGCGGGCGGACCCCCGGCACCGCCCAGCCCCGCCGCCACGGCGCCCCCCGGTCCTGCACCCATCCCAGGGGCAGCCAGGGGCATCCCACCTGGTATCCCTGCACCCCGGACGCCGCCGATCGCCAGGGGGCGCTTCGGCCGGGTCATTCCTCTGCCCCGCAAACTGGCCCTCCAGGTGCGCGGGAATTCTGGGGGGGCGCGTGTGGCGGACACAAAAGCCCACTGGCGTGGTGACATCATTCCACGCACCAAGTGGGCGGTGGCCACGCCCGAGGGGTAGGCGTGGCCTCATGATATACACCGGGCGACCAGCCCGGAGGAGTTCAGTGTTACAGTGTAGTCTTACAATAAAGACGTTTATATGTTACCGCTTGTCCGCTTCCTCCTTGCTCACAAGCAGCGCGCGTAACGCCGCGCTTTAATATCGTGCCGCGATTTTGTAATATATCTCGGCATTTTCCCGTGTGTGCGTGAATTGTCTCAATTATTGCTGAAACCGAGCATAAAACCATCGATAAAAATGAAATCAGATGGTGAATTAGAGTGGAGATAAAGCCATGAAAGAGTCTCAATGGTGTTTATGTTACAGGCCTTTGAAAATGCATTTTGTTCTATAAACGGTAACTTTCATCGAATTTTATTCCTTTTTTTTCATCCGAGTCTAAAACCATGTTAACGACTGTGAAAAATGAAATGAGATATTGAATTAGAGTTGAAATAAAACTGTGAGAAAGAGAGAGCATTCCCTAAAATCTCCTGCACTCCATCCTCCATCCAGCGTCCTTAAACGTATTTTTGACTCAAAGGTCACAAGAAACTCATTTTGCAATAAATGTTCGTTTCCCATTAATCGTACACTTTCTAAAATCCAATCTCACCCCTCCCCTCCAAATCTTCCCCATAACCCCTCCCCTCCAAATCTTCCCCATCACCCCCTCCCCTCCAAATCTTCTCCCTTTCCCCTCCCCTCCTAATCCTCCCCATCACCCATCCCTTTCAAATCTCCCCCCTTGCCCCCTCCCTCCTAAACTCCCCTGACACCCCTCCCCTCCAAGACTCCCCCTTGCCCCTCCCCTCCTAGACTCCTCCCTCACCCCTCCCCTCCAAATCTCCCCCATATCCCATCCCTTTCAAATCCCTCCCCTTGTCCCTTCCCTCCCAAACTCCCCCCTCGCCCCTCCCCTTCAAAACATCCCCACCCTCATTTCTTCTCAATTTCCCCCCTCTCACTCCCCCTCCTCAAAGCGTCCTCCCTGCTTCTTCCCACTTCAAACTCTCACCTCCATCTCCCCCAACCTTCTGCCTCGCTCTTCCCCCTCCTCAAATAACACCTCATTGTGCCTCACACAATCACCATCAAACCTTTTGTCCGCCCCATCCTTCCCTTTCTCCGAGCTATTCTGAAATCTCTGACACACCTTCAACAGCTCTCCCTACCTCTTCCACCTCTTCCACATCTTACCCTACCCCTCCTCCCCACTGTTCTGTATCCGATGCTCCCCCTTCCTCTTCATTAACGGTATGGACGTCAAACATCCGGGGCCTTCGTTCAAACTTAACTGATCTCTCCATACAGGTTGCTTCTGTCAAACCAGACGTGATCTGCTTAACAGAAACTTTCCTCCTTCATGATGTCTCCGATTCCTTAGTATCTCTCCCGGGTTACTCCCTCCTCCGGTATGATAGACCTGAGCCTCGTCCTGGAGGTGGGGTTGCTATCTTTATCAAAAACTCTCTTCCTCACTCGCCCTGCACTGCACTCTCTCCACCTCACCCCCAGGAATACCTCTGGCTACGGCTTCCCCTTCGCTCCCACCTCTTGTTCATATGTGTGTTGTACCGTCCACCAAACTTTGATGACTCCATCTACATCTCGCTGTCTGATAATATGGACCAACTTCTATCTACTCATCCCAACTCTCTCTTCCTCATATGTGGTGATATCAATTGTCACCATGCCAGTTCGCTGGGTGTGGGTACCTCTCTCACCAGCCATGGCTCCTCAGAGTCAATTTCCCGACCCGGATCTCAGTCAACGGAGCATCTTCTCTTCTGGACTTAGTTATGACTAACTTCCCTGAAAATGTCTGCTGCTCTTCTTCTGCTCCAATCGGATCATCTGATCATATCCTTGTTAAAGTGGACATCTCTCTGACCATTCTCAGGGAGCCTGCTCAGCGTCGACGAGTCTGGCATTTCACTCAGGCCAACTGGCACGGTCTTCAAGCAGCCATCAATCATCTGGACTGGTCTCCCATCTCTACCACCTCTGACATCAACTCATCCTGGGAATTCTTCCAAAGTAAATTGCTCTCTCTCATGCACAGATTTATCCCATCTCGTCTTCACTTGTCATACCCTTCCTCCCGTCCATGGTACACGGAATCTTGTGGTGAGGCTGTTGCCCGGAAACAACTTGCCTTCGTCTCCTGGAAAGCAAATCCAACGGAAGGAAATCTCATTTCCTTTCACAAAGCCCAAAACAAGTGTGTGTCCACCCTCAGGAGAGCCAGGAAACAATATCTCTCCGTTCTCAAGACCGAACTCTCTTATCTGCTCCCTCTTCCAAATCCTGGTGGCGCCTGGTCAAATCTGTTTCTGGTGTTTGTTCCCCCTCCATCCCCTCCCTTACCTCAAACGGCTACACAGCTGACTCCGCACGTGAAAAAGCTGAATGCCTCAACTCTGTGTTTGCCTCTAAATCTTGTGTCCCAAACCCATCCCTCTCTGTACCCAACATACCCAGTCGTACCCAGCTGCTCCTGGACTCCATGTCCTTTCCTCCTGACAAGGTGGAAAAGTTTCTGTCAACCCTCGACTCTGATTCTGCAACTGGACCTGACGGCATCAGCCAACGGGTCCTAAAATCCTGTTCTTCCGCTCTTTCACTCCGTCTCTCTGTTCTCTTCACCCTCTCTTTTGCTCAAGGTCAACTGCCATCTGCTTGGAAATCAGCCAACATCACCGCTTTGCACAAAAAAGGTGCAAAAACAGATCCTAGCAACTACAGGCCAATCAGCCTTCTCCCAATTATCAGCAAAGTCATGGAGTCCATCATTGCTTCGGATATGAAATCTTTCCTCTTCTCCAATGGCTTGATCTCTGATCATCAATTTGGTTTCAGACCAGGTCACTCTACTCTGGACATGCTGCTTCTGCTGTCTCAACAATGGTTGGAGGTCCTCAATGCCAAACAGGAAATTAGAGCTGTCTCCCTCGACATATCACGTGCCTTCGATACGGTCTGGCACCCCGCTCTGCTCACCAAACTCTCCTCCTTTGGTATCCATGGAAATCTCCACGCATGGCTGGCGGACTTCCTCTCTAATCGTAGTCAACGTGTGGCCCTTAATGGGTTTCTCTCATCTCCTCTTCCTGTTCAGGCTGGAGTTCCCCAAGGCAGTGTTCTGGGCCCTGTGCTTTTTCTGGTATTCATCAATGATCTCTCTGACTCTCTTGAAAATCCTCTCTATCTCTTTGCTGATGACTCCACTCTCTGCCGCTCCATTCCTCATCCCTCAGATCGGCAGTCTGCAGCCTCCTCACTCTCTGCAGACCTGGACAAAATCACAGACTGGGCAAACAAGTGGAACATGTCTTTCAATCCTGACAAATCTCACACTCTTACGATGTCTCTCCGAAAAGACCGACTGGACAACCCTCCCATCTACTTTCTGAATAATCCTCTCCAAGAAGATCTGTCACTCAAGGTTTTGGGTCTCACTATCTGCCATGATCTTTCCTGGGAAAACCACATTTCCAAGCTGGCCTCCAAATCCAGTCGCCGACTGGGCATCCTCCGTCGTGCGAAGTCCTTCCTTGGCACACCTGAGCTCCTCACCACATACAAGGCTTTCATCCACAGCTCAATGGAGTACTGCTCTCCCCTCTGGGCTGGTGCTCCTGCCTCACACCTAGCTCGTCTTCACGCTGTTGAAACCAAAGCGTTCAGAATCATTGGAATCTCCCGCGATGACGCTATCTCCGAGGGCCTTTCACTTAATCACCGCAGGCAGGTTGGTGGTCTTTCTGTCTTCTATCGACTCCTCTCCGGCCTTGCTCCCCCAGCTCTCTCTGGGCTCTGTCCCCCAAATATTCCTGCAGGTCGCACAAGATCTGCCTGCAAACCTCTTATGGTTAAACTGCCAAAATCAAGACTCTCTGCTCACCTTCACTCCTTCACTCCTCTTTTCTCCCGCCTCTGGAACAAACTCCCTCACTCTCTTCAATCCCACTCCTCCCTCCAGGTCTTTAAAACGGCTGTTCACCACCATCTCTTATCTTCCCCAATCCAAAACCTTGATCTTTTCTACCCCCGCTAATTTCACCCCAAATCCACTTTTTTGAGGTGGCTTTTGACTTCTTTCCTGGAAGTCCTTGGTGTCTTTGCGTTTTATACCTATCCTTCCTCCCCCCAGGCCCTCTCCCTCCAAAAACATCTCCCGATGTCCCTGCTCTCAAATGTTGTATGTGTGTGCTTCCTCCCCTTCTCTCCCCATCTTGTCGACTGCTCCCCTTTTTATATACTTTGTTTGCTTGTTTGTTTGATTTGTTTGTTTGATAAATGTTAGCTCTTTCACGAGCCTCGACTCTGTAATGGTGTATACAAAAAAAATAAAAAAATAAAAATGTTGGCCTAACAAAAGAGGCCTCAAAGCTATACGAGTAAACAAAATGGTGGATATTTGGTTTTGAAGCCCCTCCCAGACCGGGTGGAGCCACTCCCCCAGACAGACAGACAGAATCACCTATGGATAATATATATATATACTAGTGCGGTCACCCGTGGGAATCCCACGGGCATGGAAGTCTTCATTTAGATGTTGCACATTCAGTTTTACAAACTGGTTACTGCCAATATATCAGATCCACAAATAATGTAATCTACACAATGTATTTACTTCTGATAACATGTGAATACATGCTCGTGCACATGGGAAATACAGTTTGAAATGTGTCATTACATATCATGTAAAACGTGACTTCAAGCACATAAATCCTCTCCCCCTCCCCCCCCCCCCATCCCTCCAACATCAGGCACACTGCACATACACACGGGGGAGTGGGTCACACATGGGGGCGGGGTGGGTCACACATACACACACACACACAAACACACACACACACACACACAAACACACACACACACACACTCGCACATGGACGGGGGAGTGGGTCACACACACACACTCGCACATGGAGGAGTGGGTCACACTCACATATGGGAGAGTGGGTCACACACATACACACACACACACACGGGAGAGTGGGTCACACACACACTCACACACGGGGGAGCGTGTCACACACACTCACACACGGGGAAGTGTGTCACACACTCACACACACACACGGGGGAGTGGGTCACACACACACATACACGGGGGAATGGGCCACACACACACACACACACACACACATACACACACACACACACACACACACACACCTGTAGCTACGAAACACATTTTCTTTGGGCGGTGTATAATCGCTCCGACTGAAGCAGGCATTACATCGTTTCCTTTGCTTGAGTTGTTCCAAAAGTAATTCATGATCGAAGACGTGTTGATTGAGTCTTAAAATGCACATCCGATCGTACGGACATACAGAGCATACAGAGGCCGATCGTAGGCGTATAGAGCCCATGACTCCTCTTCATTATTAAACTTGAATGTATCGATAACTTTTCGCTTTACGAAGTAAAAATAGATTAAAACCAAACGTTATTAATAAATATTGTATTCCATAGTTATTATGTACATTTTTGAAGTACTGTATTGTTTAATTCCATGGTTGGAAAAGAGTTGACTCGCTTAAAACAAACTCTGTATATACACCCAAGGGATATGGAAAAATATAATTAGACTTCGGTTCGATCCCGAACTTCAATATTCAGTTGCTGTATTTTTACTAAGTAATAATATAAATAGCGAAGTCCTGGGAACGTTCTCTACTCTCCTTCCCCTCTCTCCTTCCCCTCTCTCATTCTTCTCTCTCAATCTTCTCTAACATTCTCCTCTGTCATTCCCCTCTCTCCTTCCCCGTGCCCACATAACAGTCGACACATTCAAAACGGCTGTTGGAATACATGTCGCCGATTTTCTCAACTTTAGCTGAACCTGAGACTTGAACCATCCCAGCGACTGTGATGGTGAATTAGTCGAGATAAAGCCGTGATGGAGACTCAATGAATGGCCTTTTTGATACAGGCCTTTGAAAATGCATTTTGTTCTATAAACGGTAACTTTCATTGAATTATATTCCCATTTTTTTTTCAACCGAGTCTAAAACCATGTTAGTGACTGTGAAAAATGAAATGAGATATCGAATTAGAGTTGAAATAAAACTGTGAGAGAGAGCAAGACACCGCTGGCCTAACACAGGGGGCTCAAAGTTATGCGAGTAAACAAAATGGTGGATAATTATATATATATACAGGGGGCTGCAAAAGTAGGTATACAGTAAGGATTATACCAATATTACCAGTATTATAATAGTGGTGCTAGGATTCATTTAATACTAGAATTCATTTAATTCATTAAAATCATTATTACCATTTTAAATATTTTTATTTTCGTCATTTTTTCTATAATACATCTATTATTTGCAGGTGAAGTGGAAATTTAACGATGGCTGGTAATTCAACGGATGAGGAGCACAAATGGATTTTGAAACAGTACTGGAAGACAGAGAATAGTGAACGAATAGAGAATAGCGACTTCTTTTTCTGGGGATGTGTAAAAGACAGGGTTTTCGCACGCAAGCCACGTTCTGTTGATGCCATGATTCAGTTCATACGGGAGGCTTGCCAGGAAATTGATGCTGATAAAGACCTTTGTGCCAGAGTGTGCTTGGGTGTCCACACTCGACTAGTGGAGTGTGTGAATGCCGGGGGCAAACAGTTTGAACATTTGAGGTATTAATATGTTTATTATTGATATGTTTATTATTGATATGTTTATTATTGATATGCTATTATTGATATGCTTGTACAATCAATAAAAATACGTTTTGTGTGCACGTTTTGTTTTTCATTACTGTATACCTACTTTTGCAGCCCCCTGTATATATATATATATATATATATATATATACATGTGTGTGTGTGTGTGTGTGTGTGTGTGTGTGTGTGTGTGTGTGTGTGTGTGTGTGTGTGTGTGTGTGTGTGTGTGTGTGTGTGTGTGTGTGTGTGTGTGAAGTGACAACTAGGAGAAAGGGAAAAGAACTGGAAGCCAAAAAAAAAAGAAAGAGTTCGATAAATTGGGGATAGATAAAGAAGGTTCACTGGAATGGCTAAGTAGAGTTCAGCTCAACTGGGATGGAGAACGAATCATTATTAATGCCCAAGACCAAGGATACTACGAGCATGGCTTTAAGAAGATGTAGGGACTAGGTCAATCAGACAAGTGTAGGTTCTACAAGGTGGAAACAGAAAGCATGAGTAACCTCCTATCGGGATGCAAAAAAACTTATGTCAGAGCAGCTGTACACACAAAGGTTCAACAAGGTATGTAGAGTAATTCACTTGCACATCTGCAGAAATTTCAATTTCCCAGTTTCAAAAAACTCATGGAAACATGAACCAAAATCAATCATAGAAAACAAGGACATGATGCTCATGTATGACCTGATGATCCTATCCAGTGTGAATATAGAATTGAGATTTCAGTCCCCAGCGATTTTGTCCGAACTAACGCAGAAATCAAGAAAATGACCAAATACCAATCCCTCAAAAATGAAGTGTAAATATCCTGGAAGGTGAAGAGCCCCGAAATCGTACCAGTGATAATTGATGATAAAGTTACCGGAATGATAAAGAAGAACGTTACAGATATTACAGAACATTATCACAAACGAACTACAGTTGGAGGCTGTATGGGGCTCAGTGACGATCCTGAAAAGAGCCCTCTGAACAAAACTCCTAGAATAACACAACATCACAAAGTAGCCCATGAATCGAGCGAGATATTTCACTGAAACAGAAATGGATTCTTCAAGCCCCAGGAGGATGCCATTCCACATTCTGAAGCCTGAATATGGAGATAACAACCAACGACACAAACACACACAAACACGCATACACACACACTCACGCACGCATGCACACACACACACACACACACACACACACACACACACACACACACACACACACACACATATACACACACAGACACACACACACACACACACACACACACACCCGGTGTACTGAAGCAGTTGTGGAAAAATAATTTGATTATGTTTTTAACAAGGCCAATAACATGCAGTGTTTGATCCTGAATAATTTCACGTCTGTGGTTGTGGTTTGAGCTCCATGTTAGCACCACGCACAGCTCCTTTGGGAGATGAGAAGTGCAAACTAATTTGTGAATTGTGAGTCTTCTATACTCGATTTGCAAGTAAAATGCAGCAATATTTAACTTATAAATCTTAAAAAGTAGTCACCGCTTCACACTCTATCACATACACAGTAAAAAGTCCGGAATTATAGTAAGTTTCTTTAATACCTGCTCTTTTGTATATGTAATCCGAAAGTTATGGTGTGGTAACCAATTCAGGATGACAGTCTTATGGGCCACTAATTTTACGAAGAGAATGTTACAGGTGCGAGCTATCTCACGAAAGACATTCTGGTTCCTTATTTGGATGACATTCCAAATCAGCAATTGAGAAAAGTGTGTCTTTCATCAGGTTGGGGGCTCCACCACATTATGCATCAATCAAGCAAATTGTTTTTACCTCCTCCACTGAAGGTGGATGGAGGTTATATTTTCACCCGTGTCAGTTTGCCTCTTTGTCTGTCTGTGAACAAAATATTTCAAAAAGTTATACACGGATATGGAAGAAATTTGGTGGAGAGGTTGGGTATGTGATACGGACGAAATGATTCGATTTTGATAAAGATCCGCATCCGGATCAGATATTTTTTAGGTGATTCTTCACCATTGAGTGATCGGGCTAAAACCGATATTTAGCATCATATCTTAAAAGGTTACAGACGGATTTGGACGAAACTTGGTCGACATGTTGGGTGTGTGACAAGGAAGAATTGATTCGATTTTGGTGAACTTCTCCACGTGTTCCAGATTTAACGCCACTTGACCTTTTCCTTTTGGGGACACCTGAAATCAGTTCTTTGTATCACAAGACCATTATTCCAGCAGATATGTGAAATGTATGAAGGTCATATCCAGAGTAAGAAAACTGGCTATAGGGCCATTGCAAATTTGCTCCATGATGGCTGTGACAACCACCTTTCCAAACAGGTGGGAACACGCCTTATGAAGTACTTCCAGGTATCATGATAATAAAGCGCGGCGTTACGCGCGCTGCTTGTGAGCAAGGAGGAAGCGGACAAGCGGTAACATATAAACGTCTTTATTGTAAGACTACACTGTAACACTGTACTCCTCCGGGCTAGTCGCCCGGGGTATATCATGAGGCCACGCCTACCCCTCGGGCGTGGCCACCGCCCACTTGGTGCGTGGAATGATGTCACCACGCCAGTGGGCTTTTGTGTCCGCCACACGCGCCCCCCCAGAATTCCCGCGCACCTGGAGGGCCAGTTTGCAGGGCAGACGAATGACCCGGCCGAAGCGCCCCCTGGCGATCGGCGGCGTCCGGGGTGCAGGGATGCCAGGTGGGATGCCCCTGGCTGCCCCTGGGATGGGTGCAGGACCGGGGGGCGGCGTGGCGGCGGGGTTGGGCGGTGCCGGGGGTCCGCCCGCAGGAGGGCGGCCCCGACGTGGGGGTCGGGCCACTGGCGGTGGATGGTCCACATCGAGGTGGGCCGGCTTGAGGCGGTCTACCGAAACGCGGTCAGGAGTACCGCCGATGTCCAGGGCGAAGTGCTTCGCCCCGGTCTCCAGCACGCGGAAAGGCCCGTCGTACGGGGGCCGCAGTGGTGTCCGATGGGCATCGTGGCGGACGAAGACGTACTCCGCCGTGCGAAGCTCCGGGGCGACGTGCGTCGGTGGGTGCCCGTGGCATGCCGTTGGCACCGGGGCGAACCTCTGGGCGGTCTCTTGCAGAGCGGAGCGCTGCTGTGCCGCGGACCATGGTGCCGTGGAGTCGGGGAGGAACTCGCCCGGCACCCGCAGCGGTTGCCCGAAGACCAACTCCGCCGCGGATGCGCGCAGGTCCTCCTTGGGCGCCGTCCGGAGGCCCAGCAGGACCCAGGGGAGCCTGTCGACCCAGCCGCCGTCGCGGAGGGTGGCCCGGAGCGCGGCCTTCAATGAGCGGTGAAATCGCTCACACAGGCCGTTAGCCTGGGGGTGGTAGGCCGTGGTTCGGTGCAGCCGGACCCCGAGCCCCTGCGCAACCGCCCCCCAAAGCTCCGAGGTGAACTGGGGGCCGCGGTCGGATGAGATGTCTGAGGGGGCGCCGAACCGGGCGACCCAGGTGGCGATGAAAGCCTGCGCGACATCGGCCGCCGTTGTCGACGCCAAGGGCACGGCCTCCGGCCACCGGGTGGTGCGGTCCACCATGGTGAGGACGTGGGTGAAACCCCGCGAGGGGGGCAGAGGTCCCACCAGGTCCACGTGGACGTGGTCAAACCGGCGTTCCGGCACCGTGAACGGGGCCAACGGGGCCTGGGTGTGCCGGTGCACCTTGGCGCGCTGGCACGCGAGGCATGTCCTGGCCCAGCCGCGGACGGCCTTCCGGAGGCCATGCCAGACGAACTTGTCGGCGATCAGCCTTTGGGAGGCCCTCGCGCCCGGGTGGGACAGGCCGTGGATGGCGTCAAACACCTGGCGCTGCCAGCCCGCGGGCACAATGGGGCGAGGACGCCCGAGGGAGACGTCGCACAAGAGGGCCGCGCCCACGCCGTCGAACGGCACCTCGGTGACGCGGAGGCCCGTGACGGCGGTCCGCAAGGCCTGGACGTCGGGGTCAGCGGCCTGGTCCGCTGCCATCCGGGCATAGTCGATGCCGAGGTGGACTGCGTGGGCGACGGCCCGGGAAAGGCAATCCGCCACCGGGTTGTCCTTCCCCGCGACGTGCTGGATGTCCGTCGTGTACTCGGACACGGCCGAGAGGTGACGCTGCTGCCGGGCCGACCACGGCTCGGTGACCTTGCCCATCGCGAAGATCAGCGGCTTGTGGTCGACGAAGGCAGTGAACGCCCGGCCCTCGAGCAGATGGCGGAAGTGCCTGACCGCCAAGTGAAGTCCGAGCAACTCGCGGTCGAAGGTACTGTAACGGCGTTCGGGCGGGCGAAGCTGCCGGCTAAAGAACGCCAGCAGTTGCCAAGCTCCACGCACCCATTGCTCGTGCACCGCGCCCACCGCGTAGTCCGAGGCATCGGTGGTGAGGGCGATCGGTGCATCGGGCGCCGGGTGCGCGAGCATGGTGGCGTTAGCCAAGGCGAGCTTCGCGCCCGTGAACGCCGTGTCCATCTGCTCGGTCGAGGTAACGTCGCCTTTGCCCGGCTTACCTCGGAGAGCTTCGTGCAGGGGGCGCAGGAGCTGGGCGATACGGGGCAGGAACCGATGGTAAAAGTTCACCATGCCCAGGAACTCCTGCAGCCCTCTGATCGTGCGGGGGCGCGGAAACCCCTTCACCGCCTCCACCTTGGCCGGCAGGGGGACGGCTCCGTGCCTGGTGACACGGTGCCCCAGAAAATCGATTGTGGCGGCGCCGAACCGGCACTTTGCGGGGTTCACAATCAGGCCATGCTGGCCCAGGCGTTCGAAGAGCGTGCGGAGGTGGCGTAGGTGCTCTTCGCGGGACGCGCTGGCGACGAGGATATCGTCCAGGTAGACGTAGACAAAATCCAAGTCGCGCAGGACGCTGTCCATCAGTCGCTGGAACGCCTGAGCCGCATTCTTCAGACCGAAGGGCATGCGCAGGAACTCGAAGAGTCCGAATGGCGTGATGACCGCCGTCTTCGGGACGTCCTCCGGCCTGACGGGGACCTGATGGTAGCCGCGTATGAGGTCCACCTTCGAGAAGAAGGACCTGCCCGCCAAACGGGCGGAAAAGTCCTGAATGTGGGGGACGGGGTAGCGGTCGGGAGTCGTGGCGTCATTGAGACGGCGATAGTCCCCGCATGGTCGCCATCCCCCGCCGGGCTTCGGCACGATGTGCAGCGGCGACGCCCAAGCGCTCTCTGAGCGCCGAACGATGCCGAGTCGCTCCAGGGTAGCGAACTCCGCTTTTGCCACTGCCAGCTTCGTCGGCTCGAGGCGGCGTGCCCGGGCGTAGACCGGTGGCCCGACGGTGGGGATGTGATGGGCCACCCCGTGCTTGACGGCCCCCGCCGAGAAGGTGGGCCGCGTGAGGGCCGGGAAGCCGGCGAGGAGGCGGGTGAATGCGTCCGCTGCCGGAAGCGTACAGACCAACGTGGCCGGAACCGAATCGTTCGGCAAGCCGCTTGGCAAGCCGCTCGTTGAGCTGGGCAACGCACATGCGAGCGAGCTGAACGTCTCGGCCTGGACAAGCCGTCTGCGCTTGACGTCGACCAGGAGCCCATTAGCGCACAGGAAGTCCGCGCCAAGCAGTGCCATGGGCACGTCGGCGGTGACGAACGTCCATCGGAAAACCTGCCCTCCAAACCGCAGAGAGAGGCAGCGTTTTCCGTACGTACGGATGGGCGTCCCGTTCGCGGCAAGCAGCGCGGGGCCCCCACCCGCGGCGTGCTTGTCTGACGTGCCGGCGGGAATGACACTCACCTGTGCTCCCGTGTCGCACAGGTAACGGCGCCCGGAGAAGGTGTCCGTTATGAACAGCAGGCTGCTCGAACGGCCGGCGCTCATCGCCACAATTGAGCGCCGGCCCGGGCGTTTCCCGACCCGTTGAAGGAGCACGGCGGATGACACCGCCGAGCTTCGTGGCCGAACTTGGCGTGGAACCAGCACCAGGTGGTGGAGCTGGAGGAGCGCGGCTGGCTCCGCCAGGCCGGTGGAGTCGACGGGTTTCCCCGCGGTGGCGGTTTTCGCCGCGGCGGTGGGCGGGGCGTGGCGGCGTTCACGAGGTGCGTATCAGCATGCTGCTGAAACTCAGCGTGCTGTAGAAGATGATGCTGTGGAACAGCAGCGTCGAAGGCCGTGACGGCCACGCCAACGCTCGCCCGCGTGTCCGAAGCGGCGAAGTACTTGTCCGCCTCGGCCGCCAATGCTCGGGGTTCCGTTAGCCCGGTCCCGGCCAACGCGAGGCGAACCTGCGCTGGAAGTTGGCGACGGAAAAGCGCCCGGAATAGCGAACCGGGGGCTTCGTCGCCCAACAGTGACAGCATATGGTCCATTCGGACCGACGGGCGCGTCTCACTGAGCTCGGGGAGATCCAGGAGGCGGTCGGCCCGTGCGTCGTCCGTGAGGCTGAACGTGGCTAGGAGTAGCCGCTTGAGTGCCTCGTACTTGTGGCCGTCCGGTGGGTGGCGAAGGACGGACACAACTCGAGCGGCCGTGCCGGGCCCGAGGGAGGCGACGACGTGGCAGTAGCGCGTGTCATCGCCGGTGAGGTGCCGAAGCTGAAATTGGGCTTCGGCCTGGACGAACCAGACTTCGGCCTGAGCCTCCCAAAATTCCGGAAGTTTGACGAAGGCGGCCATGGCGATGGCGTCGCGTGTGGAAGGATCGCTCCGGCAGATCCAACGTCGAGGGTCACCAGTAAAGCGCGGCGTTACGCGCGCTGCTTGTGAGCAAGGAGGAAGCGGACAAGCGGTAACATATAAACGTCTTTATTGTAAGACTACACTGTAACACTGTACTCCTCCGGGCTAGTCGCCCGGGGTATATCATGAGGCCACGCCTACCCCTCGGGCGTGGCCACCGCCCACTTGGTGCGTGGAATGATGTCACCACGCCAGTGGGCTTTTGTGTCCGCCACAATAATGTAATAAAATGAGTATAATCATGGTATTATATGTTGTTTGCCGATCTGTATGTATGTATGTATGTATGTATGTATGCATGTATATATGGTCAGGAATGATGCTTACTTACATACTGTTTATTCTGCTTGCAGGTGCTGACCCTAACTCATTTGCTACGTCAATCTACATTATGAACTCTGGTGTTGGTCCAACATTTAATTAATGTTTGGTGGTGGTCAAACTAAATATCCTGACGAACAAAGGCGAAGGTACACAAGATCATGGATCCTCACCAGCCTGCAGGGACATCCAGTAGAGCATGTCCAATAGACGGGGACACATGTTTTCTGTGTCAGGAAGAAACTTCCGAGTCACTGATCTGCCCAGCTAATTCAAGGTGAGGCACAGAGGGAGCAGGTTACAGAACCATAGCCAGCAATCTTCAGGCATTTTCCAGGATTGGCTGTCTGCCAAAAGCAATAGCCTCACAATACATCTCACAACTGGATGCTGGTGATGGAATTGAGGCAACACTGCAACAACACTATGAGACTGAGAAAGCGGTCTGCCCTCTTCATCTGAGAAGTGGACTCTTCACAACTGCTGCAGTTGATAACATAGACCACAACCCAAGCTCGACAACTGCTCATGATTCATTCCATTGAACAGGCATATCCCTGTTTCAGCATCCAAATTCTGACACCTGTGGAGTGAAATAGGCCATGCAGAGTTGTGATGATACACAGACTGCCTCCAAGAAGACCTTGGCCCAGTTGCCAGAATCTTATACCAGTGGTGCCTTCAGCCCCAGTGCCCAGAAAGGATCCACCAGTGCCTAAAACAGATGGCCCAAACAGAGCTGACTGTCGACGTATACCTGAGGCCATGCAGAAAGAATACAGGTAAAGTATAGGAAGTTGTCTTTCATAATCACCTAATTACAGTTGTTCTTTGAAAATGTATACATGTAGTTTTTCTTTGAAAATAAGTTACACGTTTGTATTTCTCTTGTGTTTTCAGTTGGCTGGAGCATGTGAAGCAGACAGTCGCTACTGACTCATTAAGTGATGAAGAAGCTGTCTCCTGGGCTGCATATCACGCGAGTCAGCAGGCAGTTGGTTCAGAGCTAGAGAGCAGTGTATCATTTACTGCTCTTCAGCCCCTGTTCTATGACCAAGCAAACTGTGTTGCCATGATTCGTCATTCAATGGATGTTGTACAGAAGGCAGTGGAGATACTCATTCCTGGACAAGTGCCCATCATTACCATGGATCAGCCTCTGTTTACACTTGGAAAGCAAATCCAGTAGAGTAGGCTCACAAGCTATGGTGAGGACAAATTCATTGTAATGTTTGGTGGACTGCACATTAAAATGGCAGGTCTTCAGACACTTGGAGATCTTCTAGACAATAGTGGATGAACCATTGAACCAGTGTACTGGTAGAAGCAGGTGTGGCCACATCTGGCACTGCAGAATCATTTCTCAAAGCCTCTCATGTTACTCGAACACGGCGTGCTCATCAGGTGAAAGCCTGTGCTCTGTACCTACACCTGCAGAACGCATATGACCAGTATGGGCAAAGCCTGCAAGAAGGAGAAATCATATTGCCTCGAGAAGACTGGTGTTCTAAGCGAGCTGAAGTCAGTCCTCAAATCAGTTTTGGCTCATCATACTGAATTTGGAGCTCGAGCTAATGATCTATGTGAGAGCAATACGCGAGGCAGACTTCTTGCTGTACGTGGTTGCTTTGACCAAGATCACACCCTGGTTCTTTGCTCTAGACCACAATAATTATGCCAGATGGGTTCCTCTCCATTTGCATGACATGGTAACATTGGAAATGAAACATCCAGATATATTTGCAGAGTTTCTCAAAGGAAACTTTGTGGTGAAGAAGACAGGTCGAGCTTTCTCTGCAATAGCAATAGATCAGGCCCATGAACAAAACAATGCTGCAGTGAAGGGCGATGGTGGAGCTGTTGGACTGACTGAGAATCCAGCAACACTGAGGCGATGGATGGTTTGTGGTCCTGTAATGGCACGAGTTATTGAAGAGTTTGAAAGCTCAGAGCAGAAAGAAGTCAGATCACAGGCATCATGATCAGGCACCACACACACAGAAGGCATTTGCTAAAGATGTCAACTCACTGAGAGAGTGAGAGATACAAGAGAAAGACTGGGGAATCCCTTCTGTGATTATAGCGGTGATCTTCTCATACTGGACAGTAGAGACCTTGTTGATACTGCTGTCAGACACTGTACATCACATTAAGAAGCTTGGACAAGATCAGTACAACACATATGTCACAGAGCGCCTAGTCATCCAAACAAAACATATTTATGAGCCAATCAAGAGGAACAACCTGCCTCTCTTCAGTCGGCCTCCAGCCCAACATAAGTCAAAGGGACAACAGCAGCTAACATCACAGAAGAACAACTGTTCTCCAGGCTAGAAAATGCCTCTCAGATACGAAATGGGGACCTCAACGAGTTATTTCAACATGAGAATCAGGCTTGCCCACCTTCGCTGTCACAGTTGGGCAAGTTGAGAACTGGAGTGAAATCACACCTGGTAGGCTGCCTCGTTCCTCCACAAACCAGTGTGTCTGGACCAGCTGCAGATGTTATTGTTCTTGATGGAGCTGCAGTTGTCAATACGCTGCAACCTGGTCAAGCCAACACATTTGATGATTATACAACTGCATTTTTACTACCTCACATCAGAGCTCACCTGCAGCAAGCAAGACGGGTAGACATTGTGTGGGATGAGTACTTTACAAACAGTCTGAAGGCAAGTACACGGAAGAAAAGAGGGAAAGGAGTCAGAAGACGTGTAGAGCCACCCACCCTAGTTCCTAGTAATTGGAATGAGTTTCTCAGGATTGATGAGAACAAGGTCGAACTGTTCCCTTTTCTGGCAGTCTGCATTGGATCAATGGACACCGACAAGCAAGTCATCACCACACATCACTCTGGCATCCTTTGTAATCAGTGTCGAGATGAAGAAGGCCTTGCTCCCTGCAACCACGAGGAAGCCGATACAAGAATCATGCTCCATGTGCACTGTGCAGGATGCTGTGAAACAAGGGTATACAAAGATTTCAATCTGCACAGTTGATACTGATGTGGTGGTACTGGCAGTGACATAAGCATAGCAACTCAACATGCCTGAGCTGTGGGGTGCCTTTGTAACTGGAAAGAACTTTCGTATCTTGGCAGCTCACAATATGGCCAAGGCTCTGGGACCTGGGAAGTGTGCAGCTCTGCCAGTGTTTCATGCATTCACGGGATGTAACACTGTCTCGTTCTTTGCTGGTCGAGGAAACAAGACTGTATGGGACACATGGAGGTGCTAGATTGAGGTGACATCAGCATTTTGCACATTGAGTGCTTCACCAGAGTCTGTAGATGATTCAATGGAGCAACTAGAGCGCTTTGTGATCTTGGTGCATGACCGTACTAATCGTGAGCAATGTGTCAATCAGGCCCGCAAACAGCTCTTTTCTCAGAAGGGTAGAGCACTCGATGGTCTTCCTCCAAAAAAGGCAGCATTAATTCAACACACAAGGAGGGCTGCATACCAAGCTGGTTACTGCTGGGGCCAAATGATGATTGTAGCTCCTCAGATTCCAAGCCCAAGCGAATGGGGATGGAACAAGGGCGACAATGGGGAATGGGGTGCATGCTGGACAACACTTCCAGAAGCATCAAAGGCCTGCCGGGAACTCTTGAGATGCGGCTGTAAGAAGGGATGTAGAGGGCTGTGTAAATGTTTTAAGGCAACTCTTCCATGTACAGCACTTTGTGAATGTGCAGGAGGATGTGCAGCTTAAGTATCACAGCAGAGTATTGAGCATCCGCCCACATACTATTTATCGGTATACAGCAGATCTGTGACATTGGCACCAAATGGATGTGCACCAGACAGCATTTCTTAGTTTTAAAATACCATTACTAACTTTACAAATGTGAAATGGTTCCAATAAATCAAAATTGTAAGGAGACAAGATGTCCCAATCCGAGACGTATGTGGAAAGTGCATGGAAATGTCAGCCATTTTGGAAAATGGCTACCACTGCTACCACAGGACATTTCTGCGATTGCCCCATAGCTAAAAATCTTCCTTTAGATATGGCCGAACTCTGTTCCAAATTTGACGATTTTATCATTAAGTGCACAATACTTTCACTTCTCTGCTGTACTACAATACTACATGTACCATTGAGGATCTAAATAATGAAATGCTGGAGTTGATGTGTCGATGAGAAGAAACGTTCAAAGAAACCTACACTCCAGAATTGACATGTGCATTCTTGTCAGTGGTTCTCAATTTGAACAATCTTATTATAATACAGCAAACGTATATGGTTATGTTTGTTCAAATGCGACCAAATCGTCTTCTTCTTTTTCACATAAAATTAACACCCAAAACACAGTCCGTGAACTCTTAATTACGTTTAGACTGCTGAGGCCACTCAGACCTTTGACGACCCTTTAAGTCTCCCAAGACCTTTAAGACCACCAAAATCCCTGAAGACCCAAAATACCCTTAAAGACCCTAAAGACCCAAAATACCCCGAAGACTCAAAACACCCAAAACACCCTGAAGACCATGAAGACCCAACATACCCTGAAGACCCCAAAGACCCCGAAGACCCCAAAACACCCCAAAGACCCAAAATACCTTAAAGGCCCCGAGGCTCCAAATGACCCTGAAGACCCAAAACACCCCGAAGACCAAAAACACCCTGAAGACCCAAAACACCCCGAAGACCCAAAAGACCCTGAAGACCCAAAATACCCTGCAGACCCCAAAGACACAAAATACACTGAAGACACAAAACACCCCAAAACACCCAAAAGATTGTTAAAGACTCAGAGGAACCAAAATACCATTAAGACCCAAAAGCCCCTGAAGACACAAAAAGCCTCAAATATCCCAAAGACCACAAAGACTCCGAAGACCCCAAAGACCACAAAGACCCAAAACACCCCAAAGACCCAAAATACCCTGAAGGCTCAGAGGATCCAAAAGACCCTGAAGACCCAAATGGCCCCGAAGACCCAAAATACCCCGAAGACCCAAAACACCACAAAGACCCACAACACCCCAAAAACCGAAAAAGACTCCGAAGACCCAAAACACCCTGAAGACCCAAAAGACTCGGAAGACCCAGAAAACCCAAAATACCCTGAAGACCCAAAACACCACAAAGACCCTTAAATACCCTTTAGACCCAAAATACCCTTAATTACCCCCAAACCAGTTCACTGGTAATTCCCTGTGTGTCGCAAGAGGTGACTAACAGGGTTGGCGGCAGGAAGGGCATCCGGCCATAAAACATTGCTTCAAAAAGGGGATCAAGGCGCCCGAAAAAGGCTAACCCCCGCTCTGCGGGGAAAAATGGCCTCTAAAGGTGGTTCTTCTACTCTCAACCTGAGTAGTTTGGTGGCGGAGACGGTTAAGCCTGGTTGTAACAACCTTATAGGTTTGGGTTCAATTTTCAGTGGATAGGCTCTGCATTCTTTGGTGGAGTGGATCAATAACAGGATGTACAGGATCAATAATAGTCTGGATGGCATTCACAAGTTGTCGTGAGCATCCCTATGTTCAGCTGAGAATATGGGCTCAACCACCAACATGGACTGTTGGTGGTTGAGCAGGATGGTGTTGTGGCCGAGAATAGAAGGAGGTTGTGGGGCTTCGTTTTCAATGGTTTAAAGCTGACTTTGGAATTGTTCAATGGAAAATGGAAACCGGAAAGACATTATTGGCCAGTGTTTTGGATTGCAAACAGCCCTGGTGCGCAGCCATATTGAGAGCCGTACGTTAGCCTCGGCTCCTTGCTCGTGCTCGAGCTAATTCGTGCCTCGAGTCGGTTGCCTTTTCAAGGTCGATGTCTTAATTAGCGTAGGCAGGCCACCAAAGGACGGTGCTACACCACGATTAGGCTTATCACACAAGCACATGACTATGGGCCTCATCGCCACGCGGCCGTTTGTGGGACCTTATCGAGCACACCTTGTACCACTGACTGTGAAGCCATGCACAGAGTCAAAACAACAACAACAACAACATTTAATTAAAGCTCAGTGTGGTGCGAGAACAGAGATACAGAACCCCTGGCCTGCGTCCCGATGTTGCAAATTTTCTGGCAGTGAGCATATACACAAACAAATTTGTGTTTAGTGTGCGCAACCTTGTAGGAGTCATGCTTTAGTGAATTTGAGGGGTTTAGTTTCAACAGATCAAATAAGATCAAAAGGCAATATTTATTTTGGCTGCACGAAGAATCAGCAAACGTTAATTAAGGCCGAGCAACCGTTTGAACTCAGACCTTTTGCATTATTTTTTTTCTCTGAAGTTGATCTGACATGGACATTTATGATTAATGATTTTCTTAACCTCATAATGTTCTCTTACAAATGGCACCGGGACTCCATGTGCAATCGTTGTGATTCGTGTCTTGACTTGTAATTAAATGTCTGGAAGCTCAACGTAATTCAGAACTAAAGGCTTTGCTACCAAAGACGCAAGCACCGGGTTATTGAAGACTGAATCATTAAAATGTGTGTCATCCAGGACTCCGAATGCATTAAATAAGACATATTAGACAAAGTAGTGGATATTAAAACGATATTATGTGCGAACGATGCTATTTAAGGAAACTTGGTGCATTTATCACACAAAAAAAGCAGAAATCACACCCCACCACCAATATGACAAAAGTAATACTATAATATACCAATGACCATACTATTCTATATAATAATTGATAGTGTCATATAGTAATGATTCATGCCCATGGGGCATCTGGCATCTGACTTCTGGTTGAATCATTCCTGGAGAATTCGGGATCAGTATCTTGAAGGAACTTGGTCAGGCTACCAACACGCAATTCCGTCCTTTTTTGACAGATACACTCGGACCTTTAACAGGTAGTGTAAGCTCGAGGGGGAGTTCGTGGCCATCGCAAAAGTACAAAGTCACGCATGATTTTATTGTTGTACATACCAAGACCGTTCAAAAAAATTTGGGTGACAAGCCCAAATCTGTATAGGTTTTGCTGCAGAGGGCGATTTTCAAAATGGCCGCCATAAGTATTACTTTTGACCATATCTTGGTCTGTGAGATTCATAGAGACATGATATTGGTGCCTAAACCTATGTTTTCAGGGTCAAGGAACTCAATAAGACCAATAACAATTACATTGGCTCCTTTGTTTGGGGCAGCCATCTTGAATTTCAAAATGGCCGCCATTCAAAATCGCAGTTGTCCATATATCAGTCATCAAAACACATAGACGCATGATGTTGGTGGCTATACTCATGCATTTAAGGCCAAGGAATCCAATGATAAGAGTGTGGCGGACACAAAAGCCCACTGGCGTGGTGACATCATTCCACGCACCAAGTGGGCGGTGGCCACGCCCGAGGGGTAGGCGTGGCCTCATGATATACACCGGGCGACCAGCCCGGAGGAGTTCAGTGTTACAGTGTAGTCTTACAATAAAGACGTTTATATGTTACCGCTTGTCCGCTTCCTCCTTGCTCACAAGCAGCGCGCGTAACGCCGCGCTTTACTGGTGACCCTCGACGTTGGATCTGCCGTAGCGATCCTTCCGAACACGACGCCATTGCAATGGCCAACGACAAGGCAATGGCGATTAAACTTCCCGAATTTTGGGAGGCCCAGGCCGAAGTCTGGTTCGTTCAAGCCGAAGCCCAATTTCAGCTTCGGCGCCTCACCAACGACGACCTGCGCTACTGCCATGTCGTCGCCTCCCTCGGGCCCGGCACGGCCGCTCGAGTTGTGTCCGTCCTTCGCCACCCACCGGACGGCCAAAAGTACGAGGCACTCAAGCGGCTACTCCTAGCCACGTTCAGCCTCACGGACGAGGCACGGGCCGATCGCCTCCTGGATCTCCCCGAGCTCGGTGAGATGCGCCCGTCGGTCCGAATGGACCATATGCTGTCACTGTTGGGCGACGAAGCCCCCGGTTCGCTATTCCAGGCGCTTTTCCGTCGCCAACTTCCAGCGCAGGTTCGCCTCGCGTTGGCCGGGACCGGGCTAACGGAACCCCGAGCATTGGCGGCCGAGGCGGACAAGTACTTCGCCGCTTCGGACACGCGGGCGAGCGTTGGCGTGGCCGTCACGGCCTTCGACGCTGATGTTCCACAGCATCATCTTCTACAGCACGCTGATGTTCCACAGCATCATCTTCTACAGCACGCTGATGTTCCACAGCATCATCTTCTACAGCACGCTGATGTTCCACAGCATCATCTTCTACAGCACGCTGTGGTTCAGCAGCATGCTGATACGCACCTCGTGAACGCCGCCACGCCCCGCCCACCGCCGCGGCGAAAACCGCCACCGCGGGGAAACCCGTCGACTCCACCGGCCTGGCGGAGCCAGCCGCGCTCCTCCAGCTCCACCACCTGGTGCTGGTTCCACGCCAAGTTCGGCCACGAAGCTCGGCGGTGTCATCCGCCGTGCTCCTTCAACGGGTCGGGAAACGCCCGGGCCGGCGCTCAATTGTGGCGATGAGCGCCGGCCGTTCGAGCAGCCTGCTGTTCATAACGGACACCTTCTCCGGGCGCCGTTACCTGTGCGACACGGGAGCACAGGTGAGTGTCATTCCCGCCGGCACGTCAGACAAGCACGCCGCGGGTGGGGGCCCCGCGCTGCTTGCCGCGAACGGGACGCCCATCCGTACGTACGGAAAACGCTGCCTCTCTCTGCGGTTTGGAGGGCAGGTTTTCCGATGGACGTTCGTCACCGCCGACGTGCCCATGGCACTGCTTGGCGCGGACTTCCTGTGCGCTAATGGGCTCCTGGTCGACGTCAAGCGCAGACGGCTTGTCCAGGCCGAGACGTTCAGCTCGCTCGCATGTGCGTTGCCCAGCTCAACGAGCGGCTTGCCAAGCGGCTTGCCGAACGATTCGGTTCCGGCCACGTTGGTCTGTACGCTTCCGGCAGCGGACGCATTCACCCGCCTCCTCGCCGGCTTCCCGGCCCTCACGCGGCCCACCTTCTCGGCGGGGGCCGTCAAGCACGGGGTGGCCCATCACATCCCCACCGTCGGGCCACCGGTCTACGCCCGGGCACGCCGCCTCGAGCCGACGAAGCTGGCGGTGGCAAAAGCGGAGTTCGCTACCCTGGAGCGACTCGGCATCGTTCGGCGCTCAGAGAGCGCTTGGGCGTCGCCGCTGCACATCGTGCCGAAGCCCGGCGGGGGATGGCGACCGTGCGGGGACTATCGCCGTCTCAATGACGCCACGACTCCCGACCGCTACCCCGTCCCCCACATTCAGGACTTTTCCGCCCGTTTGGCGGGCAGGTCCTTCTTCTCGAAGGTGGACCTCATACGCGGCTACCATCAGGTCCCCGTCAGGCCGTAGGACGTCCCGAAGACGGCGGTCATCACGCCATTCGGACTCTTCGAGTTCCTGCGCATGCCCTTCGGTCTGAAGAATGCGGCTCAGGCGTTCCAGCGACTGATGGACAGCGTCCTGCGCGACTTGGATTTTGTCTACGTCTACCTGGACGATATCCTCGTCGCCAGCGCGTCCCGCGAAGAGCACCTACGCCATTTCCGCACGCTCTTCGAACGCCTGGGCCAGCATGGCCTGATTGTGAACCCCGCAAAGTGCCGGTTCGGCGCCGCCACAATCGATTTTCTGGGGCACCGTGTCACCAGGCACGGCGCCGTCCCCCTGCCGGCCAAGGTGGAGGCGGTGAAGGGGTTTCCGCGCCCCCGCACGATCAGAGGGCTGCAGGAGTTCCTGGGCATGGTGAACTTTTACCATCGGTTCCTGCCCCGTATCGCCCAGCTCCTGCGCCCCCTGCACGAAGCTCTCCGAGGTAAGCCGGGCAAAGGCGACGTTACCTGGACCGAGCAGATGGACACGGCGTTCACGGGCGCGAAGCTCGCTTTGGCTAACGCCACCATGCTCGCGCACCCGGCGCCCGATGCACCGATCGCCCTCACCACCGATGCCTCGGACTACGCGGTGGGCGCGGTGCACGAGCAATGGGTGCGTGGAGCTTGGCAACCGCTGGCGTTCTTTAGCCGGCAGCTTCGCCCGCCCGAACGCCGTTACAGTACCTTCGACCGCGAGTTGCTCGGACTTCACTTGGCGGTCAGGCACTTCCGCCATCTGCTCGAGGGCCGGGCGTTCACTGCCTTCGTCGACCACAAGCCGCTGATCTTCGCGATGGGCAAGGTCACCGAGCCGTGGTCGGCCCGGCAGCAGCGTCACCTCTCGGCCGTGTCCGAGTACACGACGGACATCCAGCACGTCGCGGGGAAGGACAACCCGGTTGCAGATTGCCTTTCCCGGGCCGTCGCCCACGCAGTCCACCTCGGCATCGACTATGCCCGGATGGCAGCGGACCAGGCCGCTGACCCCGACGTCCAGGCCTTGCGGACCGCCGTCACGGGCCTCCGCGTCACCGAGGTGCCGTTCGACGGCGCGGGCGCGGCCCTCTTGTGCGACGTCTCCCTCGGGCGTCCTCGCCCCATTGTGCCCGCGGGCTGGCAGCGCCAGGTGTTTGACGCCATCCACGGCCTGTCCCACCCGGGCGCGAGGGCCTCCCAAAGGCTGATCGCCGACAAGTTCGTCTGACATGGCCTCCGGAAGGCCGTCCGCGGCTGGGCCAGGACATGCCTCGCGTGCCAGCGCGCCAAGGTGCACCGGCACACCCAGGCCCCGTTGGCCCCGTTCACGGTGCCGGAACGCCGGTTTGACCATGTCCACGTGGACCTGGTGGGACCTCTGCCCCCCTCGCGGGGTTTCACCCACGTCCTCACCATGGTGGACCGCACCACCCGGTGGCCGGAGGCCGTGCCCTTGACGTCGACAACGGCGGCCGATGTCGCGCAGGCTTTCATCGCCACCTGGGTCGCCCGGTTCGGCGCCCCCTCAGACATCTCATCCGACCGCGGCCCCCAGTTCACCTCGGAGCTCTGGGGGGCGGTTGCGCAGGGGCTCGGGGTCCGGCTGCACCGAACCACGGCCTACCACCCCCAGGCTAACGGCCTGTGTGAGCGATTTCACCGCTCATTGAAGGCCGCGCTCCGGGCCACCCTCCGCGACGGCGGCTACGTCGACAGGCTCCCCTGGGTCCTGCTGGGCCTCCGGACGGCGCCCAAGGAGGACCTGCGCGCATCCGCGGCGGAGTTGGTCTTCGGGCAACCGCTGCGGGTGCCGGGCGAGTTCCTCCCCGACTCCACGGCACCATGGTCCGCGGCACAGCAGCGCTCCGCTCTGCAAGAGACCGCCCAGAGGTTCGCCCCGGTGCCAACGGCATGCCACGGGCACCCACCGACGCACGTCGCCCCGGAGCTTCGCACGGCGGAGTACGTCTTCGTCCGCCACGATGCCCATCGGACACCACTGCGGCCCCCGTACGACGGGCCTTTCCGCGTGCTGGAGACCGGGGCGAAGCACTTCACCCTGGACATCGGCGGTACTCCTGACCGCGTTTCGGTAGACCGCCTCAAGCCGGCCCACCTCGATGTGGACCATCCACCGCCAGTGGCCCGACCCCCACGTCGGGGCCGCCCTCCTGCGGGCAGACCCCCGGCACCGCCCAGCCCCGCCGCCACGGCGCCCCCCGGTCCTGCACCCATCCCAGGGGCAGCCAGGGGCATCCCACCTGGTATCCCTGCACCCCGGACGCCGCCGATCGCCAGGGGGCGCTTCGGCCGGGTCATTCGACTGCCCCACAAACTGGCCCTCCAGGTGCGCGGGAATTCTGGGGGGGCGCGTGTGGCGGACACAAAAGCCCACTGGCGTGGTGACATCATTCCACGCACCAAGTGGGCGGTGGCCACGCCCGAGGGGTAGGCGTGGCCTCATGATATACACCGGGCGACCAGCCCGGAGGAGTTCAGTGTTACAGTGTAGTCTTACAATAAAGACGTTTATATGTTACCGCTTGTCCGCTTCCTCCTTGCTCACAAGCAGCGCGCGTAACGCCGCGCTTTAAGAGTATAATAATACAGTGGTATAATACAGTGGTTCACTGAGACCAGCAAAAATCTTCTTGAGTATATTCAGGTAACCTATAAATCCAACATGGCGCCCATAACTATTATCACCCAAATCATGGGTGACTTTGTACTTTTGCGATGGCCATGAACTCCCCCTAGAGCCAGGAATATATGGTGTCCATCACAAAATTGAAGATTTGCTGCTTTCTGTAATCATTACGTTTAAAGATCTTCATTTAACAAATCAACTCACTGTAATCCACTTCTCTTTTATTTCAGATAAATTCTGAAGACAAGCCTTAATACAAGACCTAATACAAGCCCTAATCCACAATCAGCAATGGAATTTGTACAGCTTTCGGGGACAGGAGTTGGTGATTTTGACCGGACAAAGTGTGTAATTTGTCAAGAGCCAACGCAGGGAAAACTGATCAGCACACCCAACGGGTGTAAACGAATACGGGAAGCTAGTGACATACGAAACGACTCTGTAACAAAACGCATAAAGTTGATGCCAGCCGAGAGTGACTTCTTCTATCATGTTTCCAACCAGTGCTACAAGAAGTACACCAATGCGAATCTGCTCAGACGCATCCAGGAAGGAGGAAAATCACAGAAAGCATCGCTATCCTCAGAAGAATCTGGCAGTCCACATGGGGTTGCCACTCGTGCTCACTCTGCTGTACGTTCACCTCCAAATCATACAGATGCATATAGTGTCAACTACTCGATGAACTGCATCATTTGTAACAAGAAGTCACACAAACGGGACTTCACGAAATATCGTATATCTGAGTCGAACCGTGCTACTTCACTTTTACAAGCAGCAAACTTCTTCCAGGATAACATTTTCAGTCGAATGTGTGACCTCCAGGATGAGCATGCAGTTTTTGGAGCTGACTTGTATTATCACAAACAGTGCATGACATCATACATCCAAAAGTTTGAGAATGCTCAACGTTCAACTGGCGATACACCAGAGCTGAACCCCAAGCAGCGTGCATGGAGTGATATCGTTTCTGAGTTAGAAGAGGGACTGAAAAGTGGCAATGGCTATGAACTAAGTACAATCAGAGACCGATTGAATAGACTTGTGGAGGACGAGCATCAATTTCGCAATAGAGATGTGAAGATATTTTTTTTGAGACACTTTGGTAGTAGCATTGATTTCACATATCCTGACGAGGTGCGCAAGTCTAACAGCCGACCATACTCAGCCAGCTATGCATGGACAGTAACGACTGGCAGTGTATAAAGATTCACAATAGTACAGAACATTACCTGTGGCACCTGCAGTCCACAGTTGAGGAGGCAGATCTCCGCGTACCCATGCATGTCCTTGATTGTCTCCAGGCAGGTTACAAAACCTGCGTTGTTATCTCCAATGATACAGATGTGATAGTTGCCTTACTGTTTTATATGCCAATCTTTCTTCAAGAGGGACTGAAGGAACTGTGGGTACGGGCAGGTAGAGGCACCACCACCCGTTATGTACCCCCTTCACATTCTGCATGCACGGCTGGATCCTGATCTCTGCGCAGTCCTTCCAGCACTACACAGCCTCACAGGGTGTGATATCACCAGCAAGATTGGCACCAAGAAAGCGGCCCTCAAGGCTGACCCTGAGATCC
>NC_136266.1:85792072-85964449 GCF_964187855.1 Myxine glutinosa
GGCGGACCGATCCCATCTGGGGCGGAGCCAACGAGCCGAGGGCGTGTCACTCCCCGCTGAGCATGCGCAGAAAGAGGGAGGTGACGTCAGATGCGCGCAGAGCTGAAGGAGAAAGGACGCACCCTCCGAGCGCCGAGAGACCTCCCAAAGACTGAGCTGTATCCTGTCCCTGAGCCAAGGTGCACCTTGTGCTATCGACTGCCTGTCCTTCCCTGCCATCAATCCCTGTGTAAGTCAGTCTTGTTCCGTTTGTCTGTGGTCTGTCTGGGATAGATAAGATTGTGTCTAAGTGCCTATCTCTTCTGTGTCTTTACCTCATTACCTTGTAATCTACCCCTTTTCTCCACCACCAATTATATCCTCCTCTGGAGGTCTTGAGAACTGTACCCCTTATGTCGTTTCATTGATCCCAGTCGTTGTGTCCTTTCTAAATCATTGATTTAGCATAGCGCGACTTGGTCAACGTCGGGTGGAATCGGGTGAGTTGGGGAAGAATCGGGGGGAATTGTTAGGTCGCGGCAATACCACCGCTCGGTAAATAACATCTAATCCGCGATCCGTAACAACTGGTGTCGAGGAGTGAGATCGGACCCGAAGCGCGCTTAACGCGCTCAAAATTACAAGTAACCGAAATTTGTTTTGTTTTAAAATAAAAACCCGAATTTTGAAAGTCGCGCTATGGCGGATCAAGACGGCTGGGTTCCGGTAGAGGAGAGTGAGGCAGGGTCGATCCAGGACCAAATTGAGGGACATGAGGAGAGCGAAGCAGTGAGGGCGGCAGGTTCGCAAAATGGCGTCCTCGCGCACGAGGTTGCGGGCGCGCAAAATGGCGCCTCGCACATGGCTACGGCGGCCGCACCCGCTGCACAAGTGGGAGGGATGGCCCAAATGCAGGCCCTCATGGAGCAATTTATGGTACAAATGCAGGCGTCCCTCAACCTGCAGAAGGACGATATGAGGGCTAATAGTGAGCAAATGAGGGCTGATAGTGAGCGATTGGGTGAGCGATTGGAGGGCCAAATGGGGGTAATGAGGGACGAAGCGAGTGGTACCGGTGAGGCATTAGACAATGGGATAAAAGAGGTGAAAAATGGGTTAATGGGGGTAGAAAACAGAATGGCCGCTCAGGAGAATCAAATAGAAGGGGTGAAACATGGGTTAATGGGGGTAGAAAACAGAATGGCCGCTCAAGAGAATCAAATGGAAGGGATGCAAAAGGGGTTAGAGGGGTTAGAAAACAGTATGGAAGGCAAATTGAGGGACATGAGGGACCAAGCGGAAAGGGAAGTTAAAAAAATGGGGCAGCAGATAGAGGGGGTCAGAATGGGGGTAGAAACTAAATTGGATGCTCACAGGGAGGAAATGGAGCAGATGAGGGTGGCATCTGGGCGGGAGATGCAGGTGATGGGAGAAGAGATCAGAAGAGGTGTGAGGGAGGAGGTCGGAGGAGTGCGCGAGGAGGTGAGGCACTGTAAGGAGCGCATGGAGAAGGAGGTGAGAAAGGGGACTGTAAAATTGCAAGGTGGTATAGAGGAGTTGACGCTGGGAGTAGAACAACTGACAGTGGGACAAAAGGAGTTGGGGGACCAGGTAAAGAAGAACACAGCGGTAATAGAGGGTTTCAAATCGACACAGAAGGAGATGAAAAAGGACGTAGGGGTAATTAAAAAACGAGTGTCAGACGGTACATGAGGACCTGACGAGTAAAATGAACAAGGTGGTAGAGGTGATGGAGGTTAAAGAGCGGGAGGTGCGGGAGCACATAGAAAAAAATAAGGTGGAGTTAGAGGAAGAACTTAAGGGGGCGCACGAGGAGATGAAGGAGGTGAAGCAGAAATTAGAAGAAGTGGAAGAAGGGGTGAGCGAAATTAAGAAGCGACGGAGAGAGGATAAGAAAGAGATAAAGGAGGAAGTAAAAGAATTGGTCCAAAGTCTGTGTTCGGATCGTGATGATGTGCTCATTAACCGGATGAGGGATTCGCAGGTGATGGAGGAGAAGCGAAGAGAAAGAGGACCCGGTGTAAGTGGTGACCAATATGGTCGTGCGTATGATGCGCCAGGTGATTTAATAAGCTTGGGGGTCGAGATAGACCCGGATGTTCGTGAGAGGCCAAGAGTGAGGTGTATGGCTGGTCCGGAGGGTATGGAACGAGGGTGCGAGCGAGAGGGTCCGGTGATGGGAGAGGTGCGAGGTGTGAGTGAGCAAGGTTGTGGTGGTATGGAATGGGTAGCGGGTTGCGGAAGTGTGACCCATGCATCGACACCAACAGGGGTAGTTTTTAGAGGGACAGGGGAGGCACGAGAGCCCCTTGGGGGTAATGTACTGTGGGGGCCCGGCCGGTTCGGCCCCACGCTGACCCCGCAAGGGGCGACGCACGGGGTCCGGCAGGCGGGCAACGACTCACATACGAGGTGGTCCCACAAGGTCCCACTCGCGCCGTATGACGGTGGGTAAGGGTGGCATCCCTGCCACCCTTCCCATGAGGGGGGCAAAGGAGCACTAGGTTATGGGGTTGATGGCAGTGAAAACTAGCCCGGGTGGGTTAGGATATTGTGTGTAGGGATCTTGAAGAGATTGACATTAGGTAACGTTAAGGTTTAGTTAGTGACTGATACCTGTAGTGGGGACGCAGGTAGATTAGTATGGATGATAATGACAAGGGAGCGCAATAGTTTAAAGGGACGACTGGGAAGCGCAAGTTTCAGAGGGGAGTAGTTAGATGAGATGATGCTGTGTGAGAACTGGACAGGTGTGTGGAGCAGTGTATGAGTAGTGAGTATTGTGGATCAGCGCGAATGCGCTTGGGGGAGAGAAGGGTGCAGGCGGCACCAAGTATGAGAGCACAGGTGTGCAAGTACAGGTGTGTGGAATACATGGAGTAAGTGGTACAGAGTGGTGTGCATGGTGCGAAGGTGTGGATGGGGGAAGAGTGGACCCCTTTCACGAGTACCCGGGGCGGGTAGTGTAAGTGTTAGGTAGAGGGTATAGGTAAATTGTGGTTGGATATTGGCATTTGTGGTGCGGTTGCAGAATGGTATTGTGGATGGGTGCATTAGTGTTGTGGAAATGGCTGGGCGTGTAGCCTGTTAGTGTGTGTAGTTGGTTTGGGCACTCCACCACTGTGAGGATGTCGGCCAGGTGAGGCCGCAGGTGGGCTCTGGGAGCCGTTAGTGTCAGTGGGTGCCTGAGGATCCCGGGTGTGGATCGGGCAGCCCGTGCCAGAGAGGGCACTGAGGGGGTGAGAGTGCGAGAGGGCCTTCCCCAGTTAGTTAGGTTAGGGTGAGGAGCAGGTAAGCTCGGGTGGCAACTACAGTGGTGGAGGTGTGCAGGTGGGTAGACCTGCTGGGAGAGCTACACGTCACAGCCCAGAAATTGTGCGAGGGCACCGGGAGATGAATCGGGGGAGTGAGACCCCAAATTGAGAAGCACCACAGTTTGGTCAATGGGAATTGGTTTTTAGAACCCATAGTGTAAGTTGGCCAATGGATTGGCAGGGAAGACCCCGGGTAATGTAAAGTTGTTAAAGTCATTTAGGAAATAGTTAGGATTGATGAACCTGTCGCACCATACGCAGCCACTTACCTGTGGTGATGGTGACTCCACACCTGTGTTCCTTTGTTCTGTGTTGCAGGAAAGGAGAATTGCTGTGTGGATTTGTGAGACGCATCACGACGTGGATGAGACATTGGGGTGATTCCATCTCTCCCTCCTTAGGAGGGGCTGATGATGAATTGGTGATGGCAAATTTTGATGTTGAGTTGGAGATGGCAAATTTTGATGAGAGTTGGAAATGGCAAATTTGATTGGTTAGGAGGGAGAGAAGACGAATTTGGTTTATGGGAGGAACGGGGAAGACAGTAGGGACGTTTGTTGATGTGTAAAGTAGATGTTTATGGGTAGTGTTGTGTTTTGTGGATACAGTAAGGGGTAAGGGAGGGGCAATGTATGTTACCTGGTGGGGGGGGGGGGCGTACGGTAGGAACGTACCTGTCTCACCTGGTTCCCATGTGCCCCTAGTGTGCATTACCTAATATTGCGTGCACTTTTGCGCCCTTACCACCTTGCTCACTTGTCTTATTTTGTCTCCCACCTCCGAGGATCTGGCTTTGGGGCAGAGAGAGAGGAGAGAGAGGTGCTGGCTCTGCAGTTGTGGGCCTGTACTTTCGCTGCTTGCTGCCTGGATCGATACACCATATGGACCGCAATTTTTGTGGCCGCCCACCATGGACCGCAGTTCTTTTGCGGGCAAGCACCACCCGTGGATGGACCTCTGGGTCAACGTGGCACCTATGCCATACAGGTGAACCACTTTTAGTTGGCCCCCCTGACGGCCACAATTTAGAAATGGACGCGGTTGGCGCCTTTCTTTATTTTTAAAGAAGCCAGAAGGCCAAGTGCACTTCAAGAAGGCAAGACCAGCGGCAGAACAGCGGCCGGCTGTGACACCACCGGTGACCATGGACACTTAATTGTGCATTTTTATTGAACACTTTATTGGTGCACCGGATGGTGCTGACTGTACATAATGGGGTGGTGCTTTTGGTGCTTGGATGGGGTGCTCTGCAAATTATTAAAGGCCGTAGGGCCACAGGGCACTCGTGGGTTGGTGTATCGATGCTGGCATGCGTGCTCTCTCTATGCATAACATCTGCATGTGTTCCTCAAAGAACAGGTCCTGGATCGTAGTGTAAATATCAGTGTAGTCTTGTGTAAATGATGCTCCCTACCGGCTGTATGTTTAGTTTGAGGATTCTTTCCGTGATTCGGTTATCCTGTGGGTGTGTTTCTGTGAGGAGAAGGGTGCAACGTCGCAGGGGGACATATTTACTCATTTGTGAACATCTGTAAAACTGTCGCACTCAGGGTTGAGTTAATAGTAGAGGGAACTACATCTGAGTGCCACACTAAAGTAGGTAAAAATTTATCGGGTCGGGACGCCCCGAGGTAGAGAAGGGTGCAATGTTGCGGATATGGGATTTACATCCATCCATATCCGCTTGTAAATATTCCCCTATTTCCTCAATACTTCCCAACTATCCCCAATCCCCCATTCCCTAGTCCCATTTTCTGTAAACAACACTCTGTAGACCCGACCTCCCCCTATTTCCCCCATTAAATGTCGCATCCAGGTCCACCGCATCTCACGTAGACAACTATAGGACATCTTGCTAGTTATTCTTAGTCTATGTCAGTTAAGGACTCGTTTCCATTAATTCTGACTCTTCGTTGCACCAGAATGTGATTGTATGGCACCGTTAGGAAGTTTAGGACCTCCCAATACCTCCCCGCAGCTCTTCCTCACGGTTCAACAACAACAACGGCGGCGGCGCGGGGAGTGCGCGTCCTCACTCCGGCTTGGTTGGTAGGGGGTGTTGGGAGCAACACCAGGCCTTTCCAACGAGCCGCCATTGAACATGTGCTCGACGGGGTTACCAAGTAGGGGCTCGCTGTCAGCTCATCGTCAAGGGCGGAGCCCGGTAACCCCCGCACCCAATAGAAGCGGCGGACCGATCCCATCTGGGGCGGAGCCAACGAGCCGAGGGCGTGTCACTCCCCGCTGAGCATGTGCAGAAAGAGGGAGGTGACGTCAGATGCGCGCAGAGCTGAAGGAGAAAGGACGCACCCTCCGAGCGCCGAGAGACCTCCCAAAGACTGAGCTGTATCCTGTCCCTGAGCCAAGGTGCACCTTGTGCTATCGACTGCCTGTCCTTCCCTGCCATCAATCCCTGTGTAAGTCAGTCTTGTTCCGTTTGTCTGTGATCTGTCTGGGATAGATAAGCTTGTGTCTAAGTGCCTATCTCTTCTGTGTCTTTCCGTCATTACCTTGTAATCTACCCCTTTTCTCCACCACCAATTATATCCTCCTCCGGAGGTCTTGAGAACTGTACCCCTTATGTCGTTTCATTGATCCCAGTCGTTGTGTCCTTTCTAAATCATTGATTTAGCATAGCGCGACTTGGTCAACGTCGGGTGGAATCGGGTTAGTTGGGGAAGAATCGGGGGGAATTGTTAGGTCGCGGCAATACCACCGCTCGGTAAATAACATCTAATCCGCGATCCGTAACAATATTATTACAACTGTTATTATGTATTACTGTAGTTAATGTAATATGTTATTACTCTTGGGGCCTATGGGTAGATGGTATAAACAAAACTTGTATAAGCAGCTAAAACCGTGTCCTGGGACTTATGACACCCTGTAGAAGAACACCATGCCAGAATATCCTCTTTGAAGGAGATCGGACTAGTTCTGCCATTAACTTTCCACATTTGAGAAAGCAATAGATACATAAACTATCACAGGCTAATTAAATGACCACATATCTTTTTTTCTTTTTTTTCGGATACAAGATCGAGACCCGTTGTAAGAGCTAACATAAATCACAAAAAAAAAAACAATCGGACAAACAAAACATACAATAAAGGGCGGATACAAGATGGAGAGAGAGGGAAGCACACAAGTACAACAGCAGAGAACAGGGACATCGGAAGATCTATGGGAAGGCGGGGGTGGGGGGGTTGGAGAGGTATAAAACACATGGACACTGCTAGAACTTCCAGGAAAGATGTCGGTAGAGTAGTGAGGACCAAATCAATATTTTCACGACCCAACCGATATTTACAGGTAGCCCGAATCAGGTAAATTTATTTCAGTGCATCAACGAATACAATTGAATTAAAAAGAAAGGAAAACAAAAGTGAGGTGGATGAAGCAGATTTAAGAAAAAAAGGTAAAATCTTAGTCTCTAGACGTGAACATTTATAAACAAAGTTACAAATGACCAGGTTGAATTGAATGAGTTGTTCAGAAGTGCATGGCATGCAGATGGGTGGAAATAAAAGGGCTATGTATTTGAGTTGTTAACACTTATTTTTATTCGTTGGTGATATTTCTGTTGGTGTGCAAATCACGAGCAGCCCCTCATGCAAGGAAGGGACACAAATTGAGCTGATAAGGGCGCCAGAAAATGAACATTTAAAAGGTCGTCTCACGCATACGTTACGTTCGAGTGCAGTTGGGTCTAACTGCCTGTCATATTGCATCATTAGTGTGTGCATGTAGTGCACAAGCGTGTGCCAACCCAGTGCGCATTAACTGTACAAACGCAATATTATGCAGAGAAGATCTATGGCAAGGAAGCTTTGTACTGGATTGTGGATTCATTCCCAGAACCTCGAGTCAGTGCTCTAGGGAAGCCGACTACATATTTGACAATTGTAGTTGTGGAAGCATCACGGATTTATTAAAGGCATACCAAGAAAATTGCTTCGAGACACATACCTGCCACTAACTTACTAAATATACTGAAGGTCTAATGGGAATTTTTTTTCATTCAATTTCAGTTCATCTGAGATTTTATGAATGCAGAAGTGCCATCTTGAAAATGAATTTGTTCTAATTCAATTATTTCTCTTTATCTGGCCTATGGGTTTCACCAGCTGCGCCCTGATGCGATGCGTATACCGGAAGATGCAATGATGACCTTCCCTTTTCTGAAATGATTTCATGATGTGCTTCGTCTATAGTGTTTCATTTGGTGAACTTTCTGAACAGGAATCTTTTTGACTTTCAGATTCCATTTACCTCAGCACCCTTTTTTGAATTTGTAATTTGTAGAAAAGGAACTGAAGTTTGGAAGAAGAAGAGGGAGAAAAATGGATGACTGGAGACAGGGATGGGAAAGGGGACAATAGGATAAGGTGTGTATACACAACCCTATCTCATTTGGTGTTCTTCCATCCACTTCACTCTTCTTTCACCTTTATTTGATCTCCCCCCAACCTATTTTATTCCTTCCCTCCTCTCGACCAATCCCTAAATTTGTCGCTACGTTCCCGCATTTCATTCATTTTCTTAATTTTATTATTCTCAGTCCTTTGCCCTCCAACCACTTTAACTCGACATCCGTGTCGCTTGTATATGTCTCTTTCAAATCCTGATGAGCAGCATGTACACAACCAAAACCAGAAAGGAATATTTGAACAACATGGAGTGATAAGAGCACAGGTGTGCAGAAATAGCAATTGGGGGAATTGAATTTATTATACCCCTCGATGATGTTGAAAACTTTAATTCGAAGAGGCCAAACTTTTCGGCAGTTAAGTGGACAGAGTGATGGTGAAAGGGAAAGCATCTGAAAGGGCAAACGACAGCTGTGTGCCCGCAGTGTAGGATGGAACCAGGCCGCATAGCAGGGGGTAATTTGGACAGCTCGAAACCGCCGCACAGACCTGCTGTTGCGAGTCGTGCCATCGGGTCATTAACTATTGCAAGCGGATGAGACAGCTGCCCTTATGCTGCAAAGCAGCGAATGGGAATTCCAACGAAGCGACCCACGTTTGTTGTTTTATTTTTTTTCCTCCATCACATTGATGAAGTGCTACAGCTGGCAGTGTCTGCCAGGGGGACACAAAACGATTCTCCCTAATCTAAAATATACCTCGTGAGAGGTCCTGCTTTGCGAGCAATATGGGATATAGTTATCCTCAAATGATTTCACTCACACGGCTCGATTTTGTTGGATGCGTGGCCCGTGTCTTCTTCTTGGCTTTCTTAATCCGAAACGAGCGCTTGAACTTATTTTAGGCAATAATTATTTCTGGATTTAATTTCTGTTAGTTTGCGGGACCAATAAATTAAGAGGTCGGGATTAAGCAAATGAAAAGTGGGAGAGGGGGAAGGTTGGAATAATATATGTGGAAAAGGAGGGTGTGGAGAGGTGGGGGGCTCATGGTGGGTCATGGGGAGGTTAATGCAGAGCTATAACTAAAAGCCAATTTTCAAGAAACAACACTGAAAGTCCCATATCACATTTGCTTCTTGTGTAGCGTCAAATCCAGATGGGTAGAGTAGTATTATCGACCATGAGGGTATGAGCAAGCAGATCTGAACCGAAGGAGAGGCATGAACGGAGAGTACAAGACACGATAGGGGCAGCTGAAGGCTCCACAAGCAGAGTGGGGATGCTCACAAAAGGTAGAGCGCAACTTTGCAGCACTTAGTGCCGGAAGCTAAATCAGAGAATAGCAGGGCTACATTTAAAAGGTGAAAGGCAGAGATACTGTACTGCCACGTTAGCAGCCCACATCCAACAATCTAATCATGGCCGAAGCATGAACTGCAAATGGCTGAAGTTTACTCCATGAAAGGTTACGCTATAGGCCCATTTAAGTTGCTAATACACCTGGGTGGCAATGCTTTAGGACACCGAACAATATCTAAATCACGTTGATAATCAATTTTGGCAATTAGCCTAATTTAGACACACAGGGATTGACCAAGCATACCGAACGATTTGTACGCACTGGAAGTGCCTTGAACAATTGCATGCGAGCCTTAAAATATATAAATAAATGCACTTTATTAAAGCACGACACAACAGAAATGTAAATCATGACATGGAAGACAGACACTGTTGTAATTAATCCCTCTACTTAGCAGAACAGTGACAATAAAACAAATTCCCCTCAGGCCCACAGACGATAGCCTGGTGTTGGCTTAGCGGTTAGGGTGCCAGCTTGGGATCCCAGGATCCTGGGTTCAAATTCCGGTCGATCGCTGAATTAATGCCAGGGTGGTTGACTCAGCCTGTCATCCTTCCGAGGTCGGCAAATTGAGTACCAGTTCACTGGTAATTCCCTGTGTGTCGCAAGAGGTGACTAACAGGGTTGGCGGCAGGAAGGGCATCCGGCCATAAAACATTGCTACAAAAAGGGGACCACGGTCCCAGAAAAAGGCCAACCCCTGCTCTGGCGGGAAAAATGGCCTCTAAAGGTGGTTCCTCGGGCCCACAGACACAGGGTCATGCACACAGAAAACCGGGTGAGATAGATAATGATCAGGTCAGGAGCAATGTCAAGAGAAGCAGCTGCTGGTACGGGCTCCACAGCAATGCAATTGGCTGGAGAATGTCTCTTCCTCTAGCTTCTTGTATGCCCCTTCTCCACTTCCCCCACCCTGAGGATTTGCCATGCAAGCACTTCAGCCAATCACCAGTTTCCCCCTGAAATATCAACATCGCTTCAACCCAATCAGACAACACTATGCACACAAATATCAACAGCCGCCAAGCAGTGTGGGCCAATTGCGTGACACTTTCCTTGCCGCCAATCCATGGCAGGCTTATGGGAGAACACGGCTTCTTTTTTTTTTCTTCTTTTTTTTTAAGGCATTCAAAAGAGGGGAAGGAGAAGGGCACAATGTGGCATAGACACCAATGCTTTTTGCTTGCATTGACCCCACTCGTTTTGACATGGAAGAAAGAAGAGAAAAGACACCTTAGTCTGTCCTGGATACTACATGCCACAACACCATCTTCCAGCAAGGCAAAAACAAACAGGATGATTTATCCCCATATATTGATCCCCCCCCAACCCCACCATGAACATCACAATACAATGACATATGGCAAAGTGAGAGGTAGCCCCTGGATAAGAACAATTATCTCACAAGACAAGGAGATTCATAAGAAACCCTGAAAAAGAGCTAGAGCAATGCAATTGTGGAAGGGGCTGTGGAAAGCCCAAGGCAGTAAGCCAGCTGTGCAGTCGACATTTGTGAGCAGGCCTCTCTGATACTCGCCAGTGCAAATGCCACACAAGACTCCATGTAGGGCCCGAGGCAGCCACACAGCTGAGGGAAAGGCATTTGGGGAGATTGTATCCAAGATATTGGCCAGATTGTCCACAACCTCGAAAAAAGAGCATCAGCATGGGAGCGCCGGACTAAAGCGCATCTCAGAATGGCAGTGCCATATAGATGGCATCAACTGAATAGTGTGAAATCAACTCAGGCAGTTGGGTCTGCAGTGGCGAGTGTGTCATGCTGGAGGGGACGGAGGGGTGCAGCAACTAGTACTCCATGACCCCAATAAACTGTCAGGGTGGGTACTTGAGTGTTGGGTGTGAGTCATTTATATAAGTTTGTCAAATAAGAGCTATAGGCTTAGCTGGGCCTCTTTACCTCCTGTCGATTCACCTTTCTACCTTTCCTTCTAGTTGAAATAAAATTCACCAGAGTCGTCTCCCTTGGTCCAGCAGTTTACGTCACAAGAGATGAGATTTGCAGAGAGAGAGAGAGAGAGAGAGAGAGAGAGATATTGTTGCGGATCTCAGTGCCGGCCTTTCCCCTTACCAAGGGGGGATTAGTACCCTTGTCTTTTACTAGCCGATGGGACCCGGGACCTATGACGTCACTCCTGGACAGCGCGAAGTAGGGTCGGAGGACTAATCACTAATACCTAAGTACTCGCGCCGCACAGAAACGACGAAATAAGCCCCACCCGAATCACGGGTGTTGGTGGAAATGCCGAGCGGTAGCGAACCCGTGACCCGAGCCATTATCAAGGACTAAACCCGATCCAAGCGGGCCGTAATTGTGCCACGCTTACCCAATGGAGTTAATCACTGAAACGGTCGAATTTGGGAAGAAAAGGAATAACAGATTTATTTACACTTTGTACAATAAGAAGAAGAAGAATACACAGTGCAGCCTTACACAGTCTTAACTTATCCCTGGACAAACGGGCTCGTCACACTCAGACACACTCACATGGGATTGCAGACGAACAGGTCGATGGTCCAGGGATGGCGTCCAGGCAGCTCGCTCTCCGGTCCCCAACTCGCACAGCGAAGTAGATGAACCAGACGGCAGCGGCCAGGAGCTCTCCTCGTGTCGTTTTCGCGCACGGGGTAATTACGGGGTGAACAGTAGGGCTGGCTTTGGCGGTTACACTCACGGGGATGTGTACGTAATAAACGGACTGTTCAATACGCGCTTCTCAATGCGCTGCTCAATCAATGCTTCGAACTGTCATGTGCACGCCGGTCCTCTCAGTGCTGTTCCCACACGAGTGCTCCGAATCAGTTCTCTCCCAACTTGTAACTCAACTCTGAACTGCGCATCCCTTCTCATCTCTCAACTCATCTGAGGTGGGGGCTTCGCGCCAAGGGTTTTATTGCCACGCCCTTGGAACCCTCTGGAACTCACCAGACATTTCTTGCCACATCCTATCATGCCATGCCCACCGAGCTCTTTGGCTGTTGCTCTTACCGTCACCGCCTTCTGACGCGCTGCTTGTCATGGCCACACCCCGACCTCGCACTCCTCCCTCTTTCCAGGCCTACGTCGTGGTTACCCGACTAGTTTGAGCGAGCAAAGGGCAGCTAATGCTGCTGGCAGCCAAAGCACCACACACGGAGGGATCAGCCAAAATGGGGCGCGGGATCAAGTTTGCCCATGATGGAAATTGGAGGGTGGCCGCAAAATGAAAAGGACCCAAGCTTAATTCTTTACACAACACAGCTGTCACTAGGGAAATGGCCTACTCTTACACATACTATGACATAACTAATTCTAATGGGCCTACGTGTTGCTTGTGGACTAACTATTGGGGGCAAAAATTAACCTTTAATGATGTTATATGTACAATCTCAAAACCTCAACAATATATATATATATATATATATATATATATACATATATATATATATATATATATATATATATATATATATATATAATTATATATATATATATAATTATATATATATATATATATATATATATATATTGTTACGGATACGGGGGACGGCTCTCCCGTTAGCAAGGGGTGATTAGCCCGTTGTCCTGTTAAGCTGGCCGCCTCCCTGGTCCTGGCACTTGTAACGCTATCCCACGGGATGGAACGGATCAGGGTTATGGGTCCAGGGTTTATCCCGAATACCTTTATCCGTCCCTCCGCAGACTAGGGAGACAAGTACCGCTCGAACCCCGGTTTGGATGGTCTAGTTAGTTGCCGAGCGGTTTTTTAGCAACCCAAAGTTCGAGTCATTACCAAAGACTAACCCCATTCTCAAACGTTGGCCCAATCGCGCCACGTACACTCAATATGGAAACCTCTAAAGCGACCGAAAGAGCATGAAGAAGTAAAGACAAAGTAGGGAATAACAAGATTTATTACTATTTATACACACTAAGCAGAAAGGAAAAGAAAGATGATTTATAAGGCAATGGAAGGAGCAGGAGACATAGTGCAATGATTAGCTTATATATATGGCAGTCTTAATTAATACCCCAAGACAACATGAAAGACGGACGAACAATCACACTTACACGGGGAAATGATGGCAGGAATCACTGGAGGGAGGAGAAGGTCCAAGCCGATGGCAGGGCAGGAAGGTCCGGGCAATTCCACACCGTCGAGGTCCACGTTCCGTGCTCGAAGCGAACAGCAGCTGGCAGCTCTGCGTCTCCACAACCGGCAATAGGGCCTAGAGAGTCTCGGCGTATTGCTGCAGTATCAGCACCCCCTCACGTCTCGTTCTCTCTTGGCTGCTTTAGCTGGATCGCGCATCTGCCGCACCTCTCTCTCAATCTTCTCCGGACCTCTCAATATTTTCTCAGGACTCTGTGACTTCTCCAGGACCTCAATCTTCTCCAAAAGCCCTATAGAAACCCGCGCGTGTCCTTTTATAACGTGCTTTTGGGTTTCTTACCCGCGTGCGTTGTAAACGCCCCTCGGTCAGCTCGCCTCGGCCTTGATTGGTCGCGAGGGCTACCGATCCCGCCCCTCTTGATGACGCGTTGGCAAAGCCACGCCTTGTTCCTCGCACTTGGCTGACTCCTCCCCCCGATGATGAGGTGGAGACACGCCTTTCTTCTCCGTTGGTTACCTCGTGCGTAATGGAGTCAAATGCAGCAAACAGTGGACAGGAGATGAAATGCAGCAAAGTGGATAAAGGTGTCAATTGCAGCAAAGTGGATAAACCTGGCACTTTGAAGATGCCATGGGGCGTCGGAGGGACCTACTCTTATTTAATTCGGTGCAATGAAGAGTCAAACTATTGGGAAACACATCCTTAACCTACATAAAATAAGGGACTAACTATTTAAAAGGATATATGGTGCCCTGTGTGTAGGTTTATGGAATTAACTAAGAGGACGAGCTTCGACCTTTCTTTACATTACGGAGGGTGCCATTTACACACAACAAAACCATAATTCTCACATTCTTTACATTTTCTCAAATTCTTTACACTTCTCAAATTCGTTACAATATATTGTTATGGATCTCGGACTTCGGCGCTCCCCTTATCAAGGGGGGGGGGGGGGGGGGTTAATCCCCTTGTCTTTTTCTCTGGCCGTCCCGAGTCCTGGGGTTATAATGTCCTTCCCGGCACGGCGTTAGGTAGGGTTTGTTAGGCCTTAGGGGTTCACTACTACCTAAGTACTAACGCCGGCCGGAAACGAGGGAATAACTCCCGCTCGAACCACGGATATGATGGAAAATGCCGAGCGGATAGCAATCCGCGATCCGAGCTATTAACAATGAGACTAAACCCGATTCTGAGCGGTTCCTGTCGTGCCACGTTTACCCAATGGAAGAAAGGACAGATGTGATCAGACAAGAGGAAACCAGAGTATAGGAAGAACAAAGATAGGTTTATTAATTATATACAAGAAAGAAGAAGAGGAAACGAAATAATGTACAAGATAGGAAGAGGAAGAAGCAGAACACAGGGCAGTCTTAAACAGTCTTACCCTTAATACCCCAGACAAATGTACACACTCACACGGGGATTGTAGATGGCTGATGGAAGGTCCAGCGATGGGGTCCAGGCTCCGGTCCAGCGGCGAAACCCGGCAGGCAGCTCTGTGTATATTGGAATGCGTCCGGACAGTTTGTATAACGGGGGGAAGCTGCTGTCCTGCGGCGTACGTAATATGTGCACCCCCATGCCAAACACACCCTCTCCAATGTTCTCTTTAACAGCGCGCCATATATCTCTTCTTCAAGCCCTTTGATCAGCGCCGTGTGCACGCGAGTCCTTTAAGAGTCCTGTGTAGGCGAGCTCTCTCACACAGTCCTTTTACAACGCGCGCGCCTCCAACCCGTCCTTGTAATGAGCACGCCTCCAACAAGTCCTTTCTCAAGAGCGCCGCTGAGTAAGTCCCCCAAGTAATGCATGCTCCCACCGTCAGTTCTCTCAGTAAATGTGCTCGCTGGCATGTCCCCCGCGCAGTCCTGTGAAAGGGCTTTGCGCTCGCTTTTTATATCTCTCCGCACGATCACTCCGTGAGCCAAAAAGCCACGCCTGTCGGTGATCCTACCTCAGCCCTGGTTGGCTGGTGAGGGCTTACCGGCTCCGCCTTTGACGGCTGGATGACGTGGCCACACCTTCTTCTTGGCGTTCCGCCCCTTTCTCTGGCTTAACCTCTTGGCTTATGGTGGCTGGGGCGAGCGCTAAGGCAGCGAACGCTGCTAACAAAGGCGAGTAACAAATTGGGAGAGCCATGAGGCACCGACTGTAGGGGCGCGCAATGGCGTCGCTTGGAGAGGGGGGTCGCAAAATGGATGGAATGGGGCCTACTCCTTATTTAATTGACACAACGCAGATTCAACTATTGGAAACACAGCCTTATCTAAAACACATACTAATGAAATAACTGAAGTCCTATGGTGGCCTACGTGTTGCTTGTGGACTAACTAGGGGTGCTACCTTTAACCTTTTAATGATGGGATATTCACAAGAAAGTGTGGGTTCTAAAACCGCAACAATATATATATATATATATATATGTCGGAATTGAGACTTAGAACTTGGGACTCAAAAGACTCAGAGAAGAGGAGCAACGGATATATTTATTAGAACTCGATTACTCAAGCTTGAGGACAGCAAAGGTTGCACTGAAACTCACAAGAAATGACCAACAGTACAGCAAGATGCTCTGAATTAAATCAATTAAACCTTGCTTTATATAAGGAATATCAGGGGTGGGGTTAGCTCACAAGATACAGAGATAGAATGGGCTCATTGGTCCCAGAATGGGCTCATCGGTCCCCCCACCATAGTCCCATCCTGTTGTTCAGTTAGTTAGAGGAAGCTCATCAAGGCCACTCATAGGTTAACTCAGATAAGGAGATGGTCAGCCACATGTGGCAACAGGTTTACAACTTTCTGTAAAGAAACTTTGTTTGAGAAAGAACAAAGGGAGGGGGATACTCGTAAAAGTGTCAACATTCAGGATATTGGAAAAGTCATGAGGAGATAAGAACTGTAGCCAAGGCCAGCTGAGGAGAACTGAAAGATTGTGCCCACACAGGCTAAGAGCACACAGGAAAGAACTCCTTATTAGGATATTACACATCCTCAAAGCACAAGAAAGAACTTAAGTATTATAAAGAGTTCAGTAATAAGGAAAACAGAACATATAATTGGTTATACTTGGTAATTGGTAAAGCAGCATAATAACAAAGGGGGAGGGGCATAATAGCTCCCTACATACCGCCCTTTTGGATCTAAGATACAAAGTTATCTATGAGCCAATCAAAGGCCTTTATTTCAAAACAAAGCAGAAATGAATCAAATCAGAAAAGCCATTCAACATATCACGCGAAGGCAGCCGGTGAGCATGTCCCGCACGCAAAGCACCACACAGTACCCAGTAGGATGATTCGCGTCTGTATGTGAGTATGCACTGTAAGGCCGTAGAAGCAGGGTGAACAAATGGCATAAAGGAAAAACCTCCAAGTGAGGCAAAACAGACAGTGTAAAAGATTCACTAAACATACCACACGGATGCCTCCCAGTGAGCATGTCTCGTACCCCGTACCGCACAGCGCACTCAGCAGGAAGATCCGTGGGCGTCTGGGTGTAAGTGGGTGTTAATGGATGTATGATGTAAGTCGGGTGTATATGGGTGTGTGAGGTGAGACCGTAGAGACATGAAGATCGAATAGCGTGTCAGATCCCCAACGAAGACCTCTGGTTCCACCGGGGTCCACACCCAGGAAGATCTCCTGACCCACCCTTGGTCCACAGAGGTGCGGCCGGACTCCTCCCCGACTGGAGCTCGCCCAGGCTTCCCCAGGAGAAATCCTTGGAAATCGTCAGCGCTCAATCGATATTCATGTTCATGAGGTCCCTTACATGCTGGTGATCTGGGGAAGACACAACATCGTCAGTATCAGGTGGCTCAAACCTATGGCCATAAAACAATGCAAAACGGTCCAAAGGAGGGAGAGCAACTTCCTTTGGGTCAAAGTCGAGATCGTCCGAGGCGATGCTGCTTCCATCGCTGTTATCCATGGACGAATCTCCAAAACAATCAGATTCGGAACTCAGAGTATCTCCAATGTTGAGTTCCTCACCATCCAGGCTTGGGTGTGCAGTTGGGTCCAAATCCAGGATTGGGTCAGTGACGTTGACTCACTGTGAGCTTGTGAGACATAAAGGTGAGCTCGTGAAACATAAAGAGGCAAAGCTTGCATTGAAACATAAACATCGGTCGGGGGCCCTTGCATGTGGCCCCCATCATCACCGGTAACATCATCAGTAACATTATTCTCAGGTGGCGTAGGCTTGCGGCGTCGGCGGCCAGCAATAGTCATAGCCCTACACATCGAGAAGAAATGGGAAGAGTCCCTTAGGAACTCATTGACGTCTGCATGCGACGCGTTGGGGCCCAGAGGAATCGGCCTTCTGGCAGCCTGAAATGCTTCAAGGTCTGCAAATGTGTAATCGACCTCATTATCAGTAATATCAATAATGGAAGAACAATCTTCGGAAGCGGAGATCTCATTGTCGCGGCCCAGTGACTCGTTCGGGTCGTCGTTCCAGGATCCGCGATCTGCAGTCACGTCGACGGCCGGAGTGTCATCTGGACCCACGGTCAGCTTGTCGGTCATCACCATGGCCTTTTCTGGTGTCGTCTTCAGTGTCCATCCTGTGGTAAACTTTCTCACACACGCAAGGACTAAAGCCTCGATTAGTACACAACAAACCACGATTCCAAGGACTATTGCCAAGGCGGTCAATATCTACTTTACTATCGTACCTGTCCATCCTTTGGTTGGCGGCTTTTCCTGCCGTCTCGTCCGCCCTTGCATTGCCCCGAACAACGTCAGTGTCCGCCTTTTGATGGCCGCGACATTTGATCACCGCAATAGCGCGGGGAAGCAAAATGCTTTGGAGTAGCCCTCCCAATTCTACCACGCGCACCACAGCCCATATCCACCACAATTTACCTGTACCCTCTACCTATTTTAAACTACTATCCACGGGTATTCGTGAAGGGGGTCCATCTTTCCCAACCACTCCCTTCGCACCAGCCACTCCCCGTTGTCCATAAACCTCTGAGACACACACACAACCTGTCCATTTCACAGTGAGGTGGGGTGCAGATCAATTCTGAAATAACAAAGAGGGTTTTGTCTGAAATTCGTCTCATGAAAACCCATCCAAGAGTCCAGTGTGACAGACAGACAGACACAGACACTGTGACACACAGAAAACCCCAGGTACACATTCAAACCAGCTTGTCCTCAGATCCACAAATGTTCACTTTCTCCCATTATAATCCCCTTATTTCATTTCCTGTGCAAATTAAACCGACAGTTCAACCAAGGTCGCAGCACGAGTCGGGCCTGGTGTGGGAGTGAACCAGATAAGACTTTGGCTGAAATGTACGCTGGCCCGACCAAGCCCGTTTAAAGGAAATGCATGTTAAATGCAGTGAATTTTCTTCTACAAATGGCAAAATGAAATTGGACGTAGCTTTTTAAAGCACTTTTGACAATTTCCACTTTGGACTTTTGGTCCAACCACCACTTTTGGTTTTGGTCAAACTTTTGACTTTGTCCAATTTCCAGCTAACGTTAACCTTTAATTTAAACCAAATTGCAACTGAAGTTATTTTCCTGAACCCAGGCAGTTACATACATCCCTGCTCACGCCACACAAGACAACAGGTGATCCACTTTCAACAGATACCACACTACACAGAAACCTTTGGCAATGCAACAACCGAACTTCCAAAAACAACAACAAAACATTTAATCCACCTCAATGGCTCACCTAGCAGCTCATTGTGTCCCTGTCTATCTCTTCTTGCATCTACACTGTTCACAGCAAGTCCAATTCATCCTTTAAGTCACATGTACCCAGAGTATATGAAACAACCACTCAAACTTAATCCAGCTGCGCATACCGTTTTCCCAAAAACTCACAGAGCAGTCCAAATCCAGACCAGTCATGCATTTACATGTAAATATTAGGTATAGTATCTAAAATTAAACAAATGGTCGACTTCCGGCTCACAGATGAAAAGCTTGTATCTTTATGATTGATCTAAGCTTCCAACATTTCAAATCGTCACTTGAAACATCAGCTTATATCAAAAATACTTGCTCATTCCTGGAATCGCACGTTCAACCCTTTGTGTCATGACACAATATCTATTTAAATAACTATTTTCCATTTATACATTCATAGAAATGTTAGCGTCGGTCACAATCCACATGGATTGTAGCTGTCAGCGAGCGAGCCATCCATTCCATACAAGTTATTTCACACAACCATTCTCCATACACCTGGGTTTGCACACCTGTGCCCACACACTGACTCCAGGCTTCTTCATTCAATACAATGCACTCACCCCCACTCACAATACTCTGCTCAATAGACAATACTCTTCTACACACACACACAGCGTCATTTGATCTAACTACTCCCTTCTGAAACATGCGCTTTGCAGTCACCCCTTATATTATTGCGCTCCCCCATCACTACAATACTCGGAGCACACTGACGTCATCTCCCATTTTCCCCGTCCCATATGCACTAGACTATAGGAATTAAAATTAAAATTGAACATAAATCCACAACAACTTAAATCAACATAAAACCCAGCGGTTTTATCAACAGCCCAGCCACTTTCCTTGTTCGCTCTCCTTCTGTGGAACTGTAACCTTTGCCACTTTGTTGTCTTTTCTCTGCCAGTAATACAAACCGAAGCACACCTGTCTGCACATGTACTTTAACCATAATTATATGAGACCCAACACCAGGAGTGCTCCCTGGAGCTGCCATAACTCGCCTTCACACCCCATCCAACCACATATCTCACTCAACCTTGCCAAAATCCAATCTATTTACCTTTGTTGCACACAACATCTGTCCCCCATTGCCCATCAAAGTGCCCACTCCACAACCCACAATTTTCTCAGGGTACACACCTGTCTTTACTGTCGAAATCCATGTTTCAGAAATATAACTCCATGGCCTGCTAGACAGCCAGACAGACACAACAATGAAACTATAACCTCCATTCTCCTTCCATGGTGAGTTTGTACCCCAATTTGTCTTGTCGATTTGTTCCATATTATTCCCATATTTTCCTATTCCCCTTCCAATGGAACGTAAATCATGGAAGTAAGTTACCAAAAGAACTCCCCTCCAGGCCAAAGGTGTGTATTTCACACCTCTACGGCATTTCACACCATGACATAATTTTAATCTTTCTCATTACACAGCTCATTGGCTCCCATGTCCTGTCAAGCCATGTGCAGCTTCACAATGTGCTACATCCTTCGGATGGACGTTAAACTCGACATTCCCGGCATGGATTTCAATATTTATCCAATAGCCAATGTTAAATTCAATCCCACCTGCCCAATAGCTATTATGAATCCCAATATCCCAATATAAATTGTTTCAACTCGACTTTCAACCAATTTTACCGCCAACAAACCACCATTAACCTACCTCCCCCTGTTATTTATTTATTTTTCGTAAATAAACAAATAAACAAGAAAATAACCTAGTCTGTTAATTGAAAATAAAAAGTTCCCATATGTCTTTCCCCGTAACACTCACCACGGGTGTGCACTCCCGCAAATACCCCCACTCGCGTGCTCCGATGTGCCCCCTCGCACACTTGCCACAACATAAAACTCCCATTTACTGGATTAAACCTTGGCCCTCCGTGAAATCACACCACAGACTTACGATCAGACAAACAGGCAGACACGTCTTTCCTCCATGACATCATACATTGGGACCTTGTCAGTCGGATCACAGGCCACAGGAGAAATATTCCATTTTTAGCTTACAAAAACCTCCAACCTACTCTCCAACACCGTCAGGTTGGAGAAAATATCCGAGTAAGTGTTTCTACGCCCCCTTAACTATTTCTAAGCTTTCTATGCAACCTTTTAAAACTCACAATAGTTTAATTTCAGCAAGATTTTCTTTACTATTTTCCCACGTCATTCATGCCTAATACACCTCACACATCCATACATACCGCACAAGTAGCCAATACCAATCAATACAAGAAACCCTTTCATGCGTCAATGACACATGGCACACACAATGGACACAAATACATACTTCAATGACAGACATCCATATATACATTTATTCATTCATTCATATACCAATGAGTCTCTCAGACGTCGCGCGAACACCGGATCGACTCCAACCATGCACCTCCAACAGCCACTCCCCTGCCAACCTAGGCAACGCATTTTAAATCATGCGTTTCCCTATACATTCTCCATACCACGTGACTGACAAGCCAGCTCGCATTTCAAACCACTGCGCACATTCAGCAGTGTGAACAGTCGCAAAAATTCACAGCACAACGACCTGAGTGGGTCGTGTACAACGCCTTATGTCTCAATCATTCAAAAGAAAGGGGATTCTTAGACCGGGGTGGAAAGGGTGAGTTGGGGTGAAAAGGGTGGGGCAGGGAGGGTGGTGTTGCCTGGAACCCCGGGACAGAGCTCAGGGCTGGGAGGGTAGGGGTTTGGTATCTGCCTGACCCTCCCACGGGGACTTGACTTTCAACGAGCGGCATCAGTCACTCGTTAGCCTGCCTCTCTATTTCCTTAACCGCTTCATCCTGCATTTTATTCACCTGTTTCCTCAGGCCCTTGAGTTTTAATACCTCACCGGCCAGGCTGGCCTGTTTCGATCTTGCCTGTCACTTCATCGCTTCTTCCTTCCACCAACCAAAGACTTTCCAATAGTCAGGTGGGAAGTGTTTCGTGTCCTGTTCTAACTTTTCTAATGCCCCATACAACACGTCCAATTTTTCCAGCGCAAAAGACCCTCCTTTGGGCCACGGTTCACCTAGATCCTTAGTCAGCGCAACCCATGACTTCCCTGGTCTCACAGCATCATAGCCATACCTCCGAAACATGAAAAATGCTGGGGTATTTCTAAGAGGTTCACCTGCCTTTACAGTCTTATTACCCATCCAGTTCCCCATCCTAGGAAAATTTAGTTTACCGACGTAGCCTTGTACCCGTGAGGTTCGTCCGCCTCGCGTTCTACCTAACTCTGAAAGGCTCGTAGCCTTGTGTACCCGTGAGGTTCGCCCGCCTCGCGAAGTACGGCCTTCTACCTAACTCTGAGAGACCCGTAGCCTTGTACCCGTGAGGTTCGCCCGCCTCGCGAAGTACGGCCTTCTAACCTACCCTTACTGTACTCTCCTGGCGTCCTACGCCCTTATAATACTTCTAATCTTACTTATAATTCCGACGTCTCCCGGGTAGGCCTCGGATCGGGACACCGCCCTTATCCTTACCCTCACAACCCAGAGATCTATTACCCCTTAACCTCGGGCGCCCAACGTGGGCACCCCCCTTACGTAACGTTACCCTGACGAGTCCATAAACAGTCAGTTGCTCCGGGACCCAAGCGGTCCGTATTTAAATTTAGGTTCGTGGATCAGGTTCGAGCAGGGAACGGAACAAACGGCATCCGAGCAAGAGAGTGGGTTACAATTTGGACTGACCCCCATGCTATAAAGGAAAAAACAAAAGAAAACCCACAGCTCACCTGACCCGGATCAATTGCTAGCTGGTCTCACCACTCACTTGCCTGGGACCGCGTCCCGGACTGCACAGACTGATCCCACCGCTGCCACCAGTTGTCGGAATTGAGACTTAGAACTTGGGACTCAAAAGACTCAGAGAAGAGGAGCAACGGATATATTTATTAGAACTCGATTACTCAAGCTTGAGGACAGCAAAGGTTGCACTGAAACTCACAAGAAATGACCAACAGTACAGCAAGATGCTCTGAATTAAATCAATTAAACCTTGCTTTATATAAGGAATATCAGGGGTGGGGTTAGCTCACAAGATACAGAGATAGAATGGGCTCATTGGTCCCAGAATGGGCTCATCGGTCCCCCCACCATAGTCCCATCCTGTTGTTCAGTTAGTTAGAGGAAGCTCATCAAGGCCACTCATAGGTTAACTCAGATAAGGAGATGGTCAGCCACATGTGGCAACAGGTTTACAACTTTCTGTAAAGAAACTTTGTTTGAGAAAGAACAAAGGGAGGGGGATACTCGTAAAAGTGTCAACATTCAGGATATTGGAAAAGTCATGAGGAGATAAGAACTGTAGCCAAGGCCAGCTGAGGAGAACTGAAAGATTGTGCCCACACAGGCTAAGAGCACACAGGAAAGAACTCCTTATTAGGATATTACACATCCTCAAAGCACAAGAAAGAACTTAAGTATTATAAAGAGTTCAGTAATAAGGAAAACAGAACATATAATTGGTTATACTTGGTAATTGGTAAAGCAGCATAATAACAAAGGGGGAGGGGCATAATAGCTCCCTACATATATATATGTATATTTATAGAGAGAGATATAGAGAGATATAGAGAGATATAGAGAGATATAGAGAGATATGGAGAGATATAGAGAGATATATAGAGAGAGAGATAGAGAGATATATAGAGAGATAGAGATTTGCATGGAATTGAGGAGATTGGCCGGCCTTTCCTCATAATGGTGAAACCCCCTTCTGGTGAAGCTTCCTAAATCTAAAATCACATACACTTATTCGTTCCTCTTGTGTCCTGCAGTTGCCTAACTTTCCTCAAAGAACAAAGCCAATGCAGCCATATTAACCACTAAATTTCCAGTTACTCTTACTAACAAATTACCAGAAAGAGTCCCTTAGATACGAATTGTGGTCTCGTAGACAAAGTGGTCTCATTTACTCTCACAGCCAACATGTGGTTCTCATCAGAATCCTTTCATCTCCTCTCCCTGTTAAGAATGAAATGCCCTCCAAGGCATTTTTCTGGTCTCAGTCCTATTCCTGATCTTCATTAATGATTTTGACTCTGGAAAAATCCCCTTTATCTATTTGCTGATAACTCCACCCTCTGCTGTGACGTCCCACATCCCTCAGACAGGCAGGCTGCAGCCTCTTCACTTGCTTCAGACCATCTCCGAAAGGACTGTCTGGCAATCCCCTACCCCCCCCCCCCCCCCCCCCACCCATCTACTTTCATAACAATCCTTTTGAGAAAGTTCAGTCACTCAAACTCATGGGTCTCACTATCAGCCACAATCTTTCTTGGGAAAACCACATTTCAAAGTTGACCTCCGAAGCCAATCACTGACTACCGGTATGCATCGACAGTCATACGAACCCCTTCCTTGGCAGACTTGAACTCCAATCCACCTACAATGCCTTCATCCACATATTGATGGAGAACTGCTTTTTACTCTTGGCTGGCTCCCCTCCCTCATGCCTTTCTCAGTTTGATGCTGTGGAAACCAAGGCCTTCAAGATCATTGGAATCCCCTGCACTGAAGCTGAGTTTCACTTTTCATCACAAACATGTCGTTTATTTCTCTGTCTTCGAAAGCCTCTTTTCTAGTCTTGCAACTTCTGCTCTTTCTGTACCTTGGTTCCCTCCCCAGGGCTTTGCACACGGTCCACCATCAACCTCCTTCTGGCAGAACTCCCTAAATCCAGGATAACGTCCACTTATTCGTTTCTCTTTTCCCCGCTTGGGGAACCAGCTTCCACATTTTATTCAATCTCATTCCTCCCTCCAGGTCTTCAAGACAGCTGTTCACCAGGGCCAAGTTTTACAATGGCTCCAACGGCGCCTCGGCGCCAGGCCCAGAATCAGAAAGCTGCGATTAAATTTTCGCACGGCACCAGAACAACATGGATGATGAAAATTCCCCTCTCCCTCGCTTTCCACTCCCTCAGTTCGCGAAAACCCTCCATCTTAGCGTCGTACATGTCGTAAAGTGTTTCCCATTTTGTGCTTGAATTGTTCCGCTGTAATAAGCGTAGCCCTTGCAATCATGACTGTAAATTAATTCTGGAATCCCTTAACGATAAGGGATGTTTGTTGTAATGTCGAGGAGTGTTGGAAGGAAGTCGTCCTTTCCTGTATGATTGGTGTATGGGGAAAACTTTGCCCTCAATTTGTTCATGGCTTCAAAGGTTTCAGCGTGAATAATGATGTGTCGAAAGCACGACGTAACATCGTCTCAATGGCGAAAACAGACTGTAAACTGATGAGGTTTAAGAGGATGATTTAGAGGAGTTGCTGGACTCGGACTGGGAGGAGCTCTCAAATGAGGAGCTTCTACTGCTGGAGAAGGATCGCCAGGTGGATCTTAAACCTTATAATCTAAATAAAATAAACCACTGTAATAGTAACTAGAAGACAGGGCATCATATAGAATCATACCACCATAATCATAAGACTTTAAGCAAACAAACAAAAAAATACCTTTTGGGGAGCAACCCACCCCCACAGATCTCCGCTAGACTTCGATTTTCATTGTGCCATGAACAAACGTCGGTACACACGTGTGATGAAGGTTGTGGTCAAGTGTCATCGAAATATTGTGTAGTTTCAGAGGAAAAAGCAAATTACTGTTTTGGGGGGTCAAACCTGGATCCACTTTGACCCCGGTAAACCCCATTAGACCCAGATTTTTTTAAATGCCGTGAACAAAGTTTAGTCACAGCACAACAAATATAATTCATGCCAAGTTTGGTCGCAATCCCATCAGCAGTTTCGGAGAAGAAGTTTCAAGTGTTTACGGACAGACAGACTGACGGACGGACAACGCACCATTGCATAAACTCCCCTGAGCTTCGTTCCAAGTGAGCTAAAAATAGGACAAAAAGATGAGGATTGAGGCAGCACTACCCCTAACCTCAACCTCTTACGTTATTTACTACGGGGAAATTAGTTTTAATTTACACGTTTTTCATTTACACGACTATCTTAAACAACACGACTATGGTTTAAAGCCTTAAATCATGAGGTTGCTGTACCGGAGCACACATGCAGATTTTGTTTTGCATTGGTTCCCCAAATGGGGGCACACAAATTTGTTTGGTGCCAGGCCCACAAAATGTAAATCTGGCCCTGCTGTTCACCACCATCTCAGATCTTCTCCAATCCAAAACCAAGATCTTTTCTACCCTCGCTACACACAACCCAAGTCCCGATCCTTCCAAATTTCCATTTTTTCCCCTCCTGAGAGTGTCTGTCCATATCCATCTTGTCCATCCCATGCATCCTTTTCTCCCCGCATTCCTCCCAACACCCAAGTCTCCCTCTCACTTGTCCTTCAACTCTACTATTGGTGTTTCTCCCCTCCTTCACACCCCTCCCTCTTTCTCTATTGTTCCTTTTTTCTTGTTCCATCCTCACCTGCCCAATGTACAGTACTAGCTCTTCCACAAACCTTGATACAAGAACAAGAATAGCCGCACTGTGTTCACAACCTGTGCCAAAATCCAATAACGGGGCGATTTGGAAATGTGCATTTAAAGTATTCTTTAAATATGAACAGCATGGAAACACACATTTAATGTGCTATTAAAGGGTTACCTCGACACCTTTTATCCATGTCACCCTCCCCACGGTTATATCAGAATGAACTGATTTGTCACACAGTCATGAATTGTTTAACCACAATATGGGGCCGTTCAAAAATTACATGACGCTATTTTTTAGTAATTTCTGTAACGGAACACTTGATTACCGTGTGTTCTGACATACCATGCATTTATTCTGACAGGCTAGATTAAACCTTACTATCATTTGACATATGATTAGATTTTTAGGGGTCCCTCATCATGAGTATAACACTCGACCTAATCAAAGCCATTGGAAATCTGATGCAACAAACCTCGGCAGTCTATAATCAGCAGGGGCCAATAGACCTAATGTGTGAGGCCCACCAGAAAACCAAGATGGCGGCCATATAATTTCATCTCGGTGCTATGGTGGGAGGAGTCAAGTGAATGATGTGGGTGTGGTCCGGCAGCTGTCTGACCAATGGGTGCACATTTAAAAATTTGACCGCCAACAAGAACCCCAGCAACAGGAGCACAACAAAACTCTTGTAGACCTGCAACATATCACAGGTAAAAATATTGTCGGTGGATAATTGTGTAGCAAAATTAATATTATATGAACAAAGCATTCAAAGACAACTTTTCCACTTTTCGGACTCGATGGCTTTGAGCTGGGAAATGACAACCTTGAACCAACCCTAACATTAAAGGGTGGAGCTGTTTGATTTAGATGGTTCATCTTTTATGTATTTTTTATTTATTGCCTTAGAGTTGTCTCGGCTGGGTTCAATTCTCAGCAAGGGTACAAAATGTCCGATTTGTGCTTCGGAGGCAGGGTGCTATTTCACACAGTGTGCCGTCCTCCAGAAGGACATTAAGTGAGGGATCCCGTTCATTAGCTATTGATTCATTTATGCACGTTAAAGATTCCACAATGTTTTTCAATGAACAGTTGGTGAGTTATCGTCGGCACCCTGAACATACTGCAGATTTCTGCTATCATGTGAAAGGGCCCAAGTGATAATGCAAGCTGCAGGGCAATTTCAGTGAATACTGTCTCCGATAATAAGGATTTAAATATATACAAATCCAGAATATTCACAAGGCCTCATTGTACAGGTCATCAAAAAACAAAGGCTTGGGTTAAGGAAATATTTAAATTACCGTATCAGCTAAGAAGGGTAATTAGCAGGAACTGCTAATACTGCCTTCTTGTGCTCCTGTGTTAAAAATATAAACCACATCAATTTTTTTTTGCTCTCTCCATGATAAATGCTGTTAGGTCTCCATTTCCGGTCCATGCTACTCGTTGTTAGTCTCTCTTTCACTTTTACAGTATATGCAAGATCAAGATCAAGACAGAGGGTAAAAAGGCAACAAATTGCCAGTGGGTACACATATGACAAAAACAAGCAAGGAATGAGGAGGAAAAGAGTATGGGAGGAAACACAGTAACCTGCAACTAAGAGTGTTGGGTGTGATAGGGTTAATGGAGGTAAAAAATATCATGCGTCACAATGGAAAATGGTGTCAGATGCTAGTGCACTGGAAGAATGGGATTGAATTCAAGAGACCAAAATTCAATTGAATTGAAAATTTTAGTCCAAAAATAAACATAACTCGAGTTCATAGAACACCTTACCCCGTGTTGTCTTGAGAAACAAGGAGATGGGCGAGTCTACGAGCGGCAAATTTGATTGGTCGTGATCACGTAAAATGCCGTAATATTTTGTCTAATTACTGCGAAAGGGAAGGGGTTTAAAGTGTCAAAAAGTTGATTTGTGTTCTACAGTGTTCAAGTATATTGAACAAACTCAAACTTACTTTTTCCACATGCGAAATTTGCATTTATGTTTATTTAAATTATACAATGAACTACAATATGTAAATGTTTCATCATATTTGTTATATTATATCACCTTTATCTATCAATATTGTTGAAAGGAAGATCAAATAGCTGTATGTTGAAATATGTTGAAAAAGTCAAAACTTTACATGGGGTGTACTTACTTTTTCACATGACTGTATGAGGAAGAGGGAGTTGGGATGAGTGGATAGAAGTTGGTCCATGTTGTCAGACAGGGAGATGTAAATGGAGTCATCACTGTTTGGAGGACGGTACAGAACACATATGAACAAAAGGTGGGAGCGGAGAGGAAGCCGTAGCCAGAGGTACTCCTGGGGGTGGAGTGGAGAGAGGGCAGTGCAAGGAGAGTGAGGAAGAGGGTTTTTGATAAAGATAGCAACCCCACCACCAGGATGAGGCTCAGGTCTATCATACCGAAGGAGGGAGTAACCAGGAAGAGATATTAAACAATCAGAGACATCTTGAAGGAGGAAAGTTTCTGTTAAGCAGATCAAGTCTGGTTTGTCAGAAGCAACCTGTATGGAGAGATCAGTCAGGTTTGAGCGAAGGCCCCGGATGTTTGAGGTCCATACCGTTAAGGAAGAGGGAGGGGGAGCATCGGGTACATGACAGGGGAGGGGAGGGGTAGGGTAAGATGAGGGGTCGTGGGGAAGGTAGGGAAAGCTGTTGATAGTGTCAGAGATTGCAGAAGTGTTAGGAGAAAAGGTTTGATGGTGATGGGAAGAGGCACAGTGAGGTGTTGTTTGAGGTGGGGGGGGGGGGGCAGAGCATAGTCAAAGGTTGGAGGAGGTATGTGATGGAAGGGTGAGGAAGTGGGGAGGAGGCAGCTTTGAGGAGGAGGTGGTATATGGGGAGATTTGGAGAGAGATTGGAGGGGGGGGGGGGGAGTGGAGATTAGAAGAGGATTGGTGAGGGGGGAGTTTTGAATGGGAGGGGTGAGTTTTGAAGGGGAGGGGTGAGGGAGGAGTTTTGAAGGGGAGGTGGGAGGGGGGAGATTTGGAGAGAGATTGTAGGGAGGGGAGATTAGAAGAGGAGGGGGGAGGGGGGAGTTTTGAAGGGGAGGGGTGAGGGGGGAGTTTTGAAGGGGAGGGATGAGGGGCAGCTTTGAGGAGGAGGTGGTAGGGGGGAGATTTGGAGAGAGATTGTAGTGGGGGAGATTAGAATGAGAGAGGTGAGGGGGGAGTTTGGGAGGGGAGGGGTGAGGGGGAAGTTTTGAAAGTGGACGATTTATGAAAAACGAACATTTATTACAACTTGGGTTTATTGTGATTTTCAAATCAGAGATCTGTTTGAGAACGATGGAGGAGGGGTGGAGTGAAGTAGAGTTTAGAGAATGTAGGGAGGAATGACTGTAAGAGATTGAATATTTTTTTGAAGTGTAATGTTTTGAAGAGGACATTGAAAAAAGCCTTTTAAATAGGAAGAAAAACAATGTGTTGTAATAAGCCATTGAGTAAAATACTACAGGGGAAAGTTTAAACATATTTAAACAAAACTGTGAAAACCATTCTGGGAAAAGTCCCTGAAGTGAGGGCGTGGATCAGAGAAAGGAGAAAGGGTTAAATGAGATGAAGTAAACTAGAATTTGAAGGGCGAGTTACGGCTGGAGATGGAAGGAGGAGGTGGAAGAGAAGGAGATAAAGGGGGTGGGGCGAGGAGAGAAGAAAAATAATATTTTTTTTGTTTGTTTGCTGTTGGTTTTTTTGTTGATTTTTGGATATGGAACGTTAAGCAAAGGATAGATGTTCGGGGAAGTTAGGGGGAGAAAATGAAATCTAAGAAATAAGCAATACAGTGAAGGAAAGAACTTAAATACACAAAACACCACCTGGGTGAGGGAAACCTCGTTACCAAGCCGCACACACGGTGCGAGCAGAAAACGATTTAATTATACACAAGTTTGCGAATTGCAAACCAAGATTAACTCGAAATCACAAAGAACTCAAAAATAAATCACAATGAAATAACGAGCGGAAATTTGACAAAGACACAAATTGGAAAAATACCTAAAACTTTGAAGCTGTGCAGACGTTGAAGTCGAACTTTTTGAGATATCGTGCTATGTATCGGTTTTAGCACTATCACACAATGGTGAAGAATCACTTTGAAAATTAAATAATTCTCATATCTGTATCGATATTCAGATCTTCACCAAAATCGAAACGATTCGTCCTTGTCACACACAACCTGTCCACCAAGTTTTGTCCAAATCTGTCCATAACTTTTTGAGATATCTTGTTCACCAATAATCAAACAGACAGAGACAGGGGTGAAAACATGACCTCCATCCACCTTCCGTGGCGGAGGTAATAAAATAAAGACAAGTGGGGGCACCCATGGGAATCCCACGGGCAAGGACGTGTGTGACATTTGGACATCTTCATTTCTATGCTGCACCTGCACATTCACTTTTACCAAATGGTTACATGGATGTAATCCACACAATTAATTGACTTCTGATAACATGTGAACGTCTGATAACATGATAACATGTGCGTGCACATGGGAAATACAGTTTAAAATGTGTAATTACACCTAATGTAAAATATGACTTCAAGAGCTCAAATCCTCTGCCTCCCCGCCCCCATTCCTCCCACATCACGCACACTGCACAGGGGAGTGGATCACACACCGAGGAGTGGGTCACACACAGGGGAGTGGGTCACACACAGGGGAGTGGGTCACACACAGGGGAGAGGGAGAGGATCATGACGTTCATTGATGGTCTCGTTCTGTTCCCTGATTCTTTTATTCATTTTGAAAATGGCAGTTACAAATGACCCTCATGCAACTCATTGAGACAACGCTGACATAAAGAAGCAGGAATGACCACCCACATGCCCCACATTACACAACCTTGAGCTAAAGACAGCTCATATACACGCGACGCATATGGAGCATATTCTGATGGCGAGAGCAACTCACACCAATAACTTGACAAAACAATGTCTGCAACACATGACAGCATGGGATCTGACCCCCAACAACGTAATGATGGAAATCGCATCATGAAATCATGTCATGATCATTTCAACAATGTAATGATGTATTATGGGATGGAAATCATATTTCTGCAAAAAGGATTGAGTAGAACAGAACTGTGAGAACATTGTGACTATGTTATGACCCTCGACAGAGGAGAGGGTATTGCATTTCAGTCCGTTTGTTTGTTTGTCTGTCTGTTTGTCCCCACAGAATAAATATGATTTTCTCTGCAATCGTTGGTCCGATTGACAGGAAATTTTCACCATCGGTGCACCTCCTCTTACATAATTTTTCAATGATAATTATGATGTCATAGGTCATGTGGTACGGGCGCCATATTGGGAAAACCGAAAAACTTTGCACCTCTATATCTCCGAAAGCACTGTATAGAAAAATTGAGACATGGCTCATTGTAATGAACTCTCCATGGGGAATAACATATGTTAATGAAGATATCTTCAGTGCCTCCATTATGGCATCATAATTCGACAAGTACAAAACTTAATCCGATGAAGATGAAATTTCTTGAGCGTCATCTAGGGATAAATTGGCTGAGAAAATATATATATTGATGATGTCATCAGTCAATGATGATGACATCAGTCAATAAAAACCACTAAAACACCTCCTGGTGAGGGTTTGCAATCTCTGATTGCTCTTTCTTGTTGTTACATGCATGTGATTGATCAAGGAAAATAGATGTCCAAGTTCAACCATTTGAGATTAGTCATGGTGATAAAGGAAGGTTTTAGACACAGCAAGGAGGCAACATGTGTAATGTGTTTATGTATACAGCAAAAGAAGGAGACATTAATGTTTAAGGTGTGGGACTTTTTCTGTTCATTTTCATTTGCCAGAGTAATTGAGTCTGCAGAGGATCATCAATGGTGTGGCTTTGGATGTTTATTAGCTGATCTCAAAGAGAATCTCTCAAGTCTTGCGATGAAATGCATCAAGCAGGTCTCTGTGACGAAGGATGAGGGAAGAGGACAAAGTTCTGCTGTTTGTAAGATGTTCAATAGGGATGCTCCATCTCTTATGGTATTCTTGGGTTTAGGTATTTTCTGGTTCACAAGTTCATTCTATCTCTTTGTCCCTGCTTTTAATGGCAGCAGCTTCAACATATTCCAAAATCTTTTAAAAGCACCTTGAAGAGACCACATATGGAAAAGAGTCCTAATGGGCATTGTTAAGCAAACCTCTTTAAATGCAGCAATTGTCTGGACCAAGGTAGCACTGTATAGACATTTAAGTTGTCTATTTGTGTGTCAGAAGAGAGAAATACAATGGGTGAATGTAATGCGAAAATACTCCGTTTACTCAGGTAGTGAAGTATCTCTCAGAATAGTTTCCTGTCTTAACTACTCTGCTATAGTTGGTGAAATTTATTTGGCGATGCTATTGGTGGCAACTCAAGTGGATGCGGATTTATCGGTTTGGAAGGGAGCTGCACTATTTCAATCATCAAAACACAACTCAGTTTCTTTATTTGTGGCAGAGGTGGTTTCTGGCATGTCTTGTTTGAGTGACACTTCAGAGAGAATTTATGCGATTAACACGATTGTATGAGCTCACACAGAGGCATATGGCCTGGTCTGATTGTGTTTCCGACCATTTACGCAGCGTGTTCTACTCTTCTAAGCTTTAATGACGCTGTCCTGGACAGAGATTGAGACAAGAAATTCATATCACGTGTTTTGAGAGGGTATGCATAATTATATATGTAAAGAGCATTGTAATTGCAAAGAAACATTACAATTGATGAGATTTATATTTTTCCTTTCTTGCACATCTACATATTCATTTATTGAAAGGTGGAGCTAATGCTTCTACTGTCTCCCATTAGGCAATTGTACCACTTTACTTCACATTGGGCTTCCAAAAAAATTTCATTATATTATTGTCTCTTTACTTGTTTTTTAAATCTCCTTTCTAGTTCATTTTTAGCCGCGTCGCAGACGCTGCTCATAGAGTGCCCTCTGCTGTTGTTGTTGTACTTCTTCTTCTTGTTCTTGTTCTTCTTGTTCTTGTTGTTCTTGCAGAGAAGACAAAACCTCAAAGCTCCACCCATTCTGGGAACCATAGCTCCACCCATTTTGGGAGAGGCTTCATATAAACAAATATCCACCATTTTATTAACTCGCATAGCTTTGAGGCCTGTTTTGTAGGCCCGTGGTGTCTTCCTCTCTCACACAGTTTTATTTCAAATCAAATTCGATATATCATTTCATTTTTCACAGTCGCTAACATAGTTTTAGACTCGGTTGAAAAAAAACGGGAAGAAAATCCGATGAAAGTTGCCCTTTATAGAACGAAATGAATTCTCAAAGGCCTGTAACTTCAAGTCCATTGAGATATATATATTTTTAAATCGCGGCATGGTCAGTCATACACCGCCCGAAATAACAGACAGGAAAATGCCGAGATATATATATTTTGTTTAAATCGCGGCATGCTCAATCATACACCGCCCGAAATAACAGATGGGAAAATGCCGAGATATATTAAAAATTCGTCCATTTGATGACAATCGTCACGATGAAATATTTAATTTATACGTCGTCACAATAATGTGGAGAGAGGAGCATAGCTTCGTTCACGTGTCGCCACATACGGGAAATTGCCGAGATATATATTTTTTTACATCGCGGCATGGTCAGTCATACACCGCCTGAAATAACAGACGGGAAAATGCGAGATATATTAAAAATTCGTCCATTTGATGACAATCGTCACGATGAAATATTTAATTTATACGTCGTCACAATAATGTGGAGAGAGGAGCATAGCTTCGTTCACGTGTCGCCACACACGGGAAATTGCCGAGATATATATTTTTTTCAATCGCGGCATGGTCAGTCATACACCGCCTGAAATAACAGATGTGAAAATGCCGAGATATATTAAAAATTCGTCGCCACACACGGGAAATTGCCGAGATATATTTTCACTTTGCACAAAAATAACATCAAGTAATCGAATCAATAGGAATGTCCTGTGCCTATAACATCAACGTTATAGGCACAGCTGCATCTAGGCATTGTGTAACATCGACGCGGCTTTTGTTTTAATTAAAACTTTTTGTACTTGTTTATTAGTCCCCTACCCAGAGGGGATTCCAGGTTTGCTCTCTGTCTCGCCGTCTGTCCGTCCGTCCCACCTGTGGTTTTGCAGACCTTTTCCCCATACCTTTAACATATTTAACTGAAACTTGGCACATGGCTTTATTATGATAACTTACAGAACAAGTTTGAGTTTCGGGGCGTTTCACCAATTTTTCACAGGGTTATGCCCTTTTTGAAATTAGAAAAGATCACATATTATACATGGCACAGTTTTCCAGACTTCCCCCCCCTTACCCTTTACCATTATTGAAATGAAACTTGGTCGGGGACTTGTATTGCAAAGCAATTTCCCCCTCTTATTTATATGTTTACGTTTTTTACAACTTTGCTGGTGAAGGTTTGTGTTTTAATCACCCTTGTATTTATTGAGTCATTTGGTTTTAGGTTTGAATTATTTTCTTTTGTCAAGTTTTGTATTCATCATGAATCCATTAAGGGAGAAGCATTCCACGATTGGTGTTAATATGAACTTGTGTACGTCCATGTGACCACCGTGCACTCCCCTTTTTGGGTTGTGGTCCATGCTATTGCCCTGTGGAGCTCTTTCTCAGTTTCCCCCAAACTTCTTGCATTTTAAAACTTACTTTTGTCTTGCTGATGACCCCTGAAGGCAAAAACCCGTGTCCAAGTGTGATGCTTAAACTTGTACATTTTTCCGAAGTTTGTATTCTGTGGAGGGACCTTTCTCTAAGGATTGACAAATTCAGTATTTTGAGACTTTCTTCTATCTGTTCATCTTTCTCTTGAGTGCTCAATACAAAAATGATAAAATTGTGACATCACCGATAATGTGTCGGCTAAGCAAATTAGACATCCTGCTTCAGTTTGCTTCCTGGAACTCTAAACTCAATATGGCATCAAGGATTATGAGGGATGCCTTGTTATCTTGAATGCATTTGAGACAACACGGTGAAGGGATTCCACACTACAACTGACTCAGAATTAACATCAAACACCCTCCCCTCTTCACCATGTTACATTGCCTCTGGCAATTTCTCACATCTCACCTTGGGGGTCTGTGGTTTGATGTCTAATTCCATTGTATGTGACAACACACTTTGGGAATTTTTTTCTTGCAGTAAATCTGCGGTAATGATTATGTGGAACATCGACACTTTATCATGCTGCTCATCCGACATTGTCGGTTGTTCTTTTAACCTGCAGATGGACAAGTTGAACTTTTTGCATTTATCCCAGCACTGATCTTCCGCCAATTGTGAGTTTCCAGTTATCTCTTCATGTAGTTATATTGTTAATGATGTAGTTTTTTTTAATTTATCCTGTCAACCTTGACTTTATAAACACCTAACGACCACGCATGCCACACATAACCAAACGTATAGTTCATACAGATTTGTTTCTGTAGATTTTGTTTCTTGGATTCTCCATAGATTTCGGATATTGTACATCATCTTGAAAATCGACGGATATAGTGAAGTGGCTTCAGGAAAAAAATAACAAGGCTCATTACACGGTGGACAAAAGCACCACTTTTTTCCACCAAAGCATCATACGGGCTTACAGATTGCAAAAAGGTCATGATCCCAAAAATTAGATAACAAGAAGGGTTCTGTATGACATCATGATGATGCCATAATCTTTTAATTACCTTATCAAACAAACAACGCCATCACAAATACCCATGCTTCCCATCTAAAGCAAAGTTTAAAGATGGCAAACGGTTCCACCAGGAATGACCGATATCAAATTTTGAGTTGAATTTTTTGTTTGTTTTGACCCGTGTGACCCTAAGTACCATCCCCTGGGCATGAACTGTGGGTGAAATCCCAAAAATATTAAATATATAATATAATATTATTAAATATAATATTATACTATATATTAAATTATTAAATATATAATATATACATAAATATAAAATATATTTAAAAAAAAACATATTTCTTAAATCCCCCAATGTTGATTGCATATTCAAACTTTTATTGAAAAATATTTTAAAATGTGCCCGTAGTTGCATTCTTTGTTATTTGACCTTTTGATCCCACCCCAAAGCCCGAGAGGGCGGGGCCAAAAATGATACTGTTCTCGTACTTTCTTGCTTATGATGTCATAATGTCTTAATTATCATTAAATATATTTATGACATACCCTGATATGCCATCATGACATAATATATTCAAACGGGTTGATGGTTTTCTTTTTAAAAATCCATGTCTGGTTCTATGTGCTTAAATGAATGATTTATGTGGGTAATGAAATGTTTTGAGGCTAAGGAATTCAAAAGTAATATTATCGTTACACTCAGACATACATATTTTATCATTTTATTCATTTTAAATGTTGTTAGATAGTAAACAAAGTCGGTTATGTTACTATGGTAACTTTTTGAGAAAAATATACAACAATGCCCGTTTGCATCTTTCCTCTGTAATTTTGTAGATGAAATCTGTATTGATATCCATTTATGATGTAAAACATACGTAGCCTTGCCATTATGGATTTGAGGTTACTTACTTGATCCAAGAGTGGTAACACCACACCTCTCCTTCCTCTTTAGCTTAATGAAGAGTGTGCTCAATTAGTGCACTTAGTGTTTGGACTTAGACCCACACAGAGTTACAGTACATCATAATGTACCATGAAATCAATACACCATTTTTTTGTTTTGTTTCGGGGGTAATTGTTAAGTATGACATTATAATGACATCATTACATCTTATTTCAAAGGAAAAAAGTGATATCACCATTGAAATCCTTGCCCACAAAAACATAAACATAGTCACTTACAACCCAGTTATGGTATTTATAGTTTTAAATTATAAATTTTTTTTAAAGATAATGAATAGATGAAGACGTCATAATTACATCATAACACGTAATGGATCAGTTTAACAGCAGATTAAACGGATCACTATTGAATTATTTGACCTCAAAAACATAGCTTTAGTAACTTTAAATCTCACCATATAGCATATCGTAATCTAATTCCAAAAGACCTGCATGGGTGTTTCTTTAAAAAGTTGTTTTCAAACTTTTTAAATTTTCCTTTGAAACAACATGAAACTTATACATAATAATCTTTATAATATGTGGGATAAAGTAACCAAGCCGACACAAAAATGAAGACAGTTCACAAAACATGTGCACATGCTGCAGCACACATAAATGGATCCTCCTGGTGAAGTTGACGATAACTCGGCTGCATTCCTGAACCGGAATAACTTTGATGTTGGTGGCAATTGAATTTTTGAAGTCGTCAATAGTCTCCCCTGGTACACTTTATCCTTCAGGTAACCCTAAATATAGAAGTCAGGTGGGCTGAGATCCGGAGAATGAGACTCCCATTTCAACATCTGTCCTTCTAGAGACGATTCGATCACTGAATTACTGTTGTATCCGCTGTATCGATCTGTTGGAAGTTTGAGGTGTGGCCCCATCTTTGCTGAAACCATTGCACAGCCCTGTCGATGTGGTGCTTCCTCGCTAATGCAACCCAGAACTTCTGGATAACTTTCAAGTCTCGTTCAGTGGTTACTGTTACCGATTTCTTGAAACCATAAAGGCCCAATGAAATCAGAAAGGAGCATCAGGCCCACCCCAGTGCCACCGTTAGGCGGTGCCGGGCTGACCAACCCTTTCCACCCCCGCCCCCCCCCCGTCCCACTCTACACCAAGTGTGGCAAGACTTCCCACCCCTTCCCTCCCGTCCTACTCCTCCGCCATCCCCACCATAGTCGTCGGTGTCATCCATAATGCAACCTGGGCGGAGGTCTCTGAAATGTAGCTAAAAGAGGGTTAGGTCCGCCGCAGTCACGGTCACCATTCAATCCATTACATCATCTGAATGGCTGGAGTATCGCATGGAGCACCCACCAAACGGTTAGCCTGTGGGACCAGCGTTAAGGTAGTGTTTGGCGAAATGGGTTTCTGCAATTGCGGTTGCCTGCCTCCTCCATCCGGTTGTCTGCTTCCTCCATTTATGCACATGAAATAATTGAAACTGATAGATAAATTAAATAAAATTCCATCACTGGGGATGGGTACTTTGGCTTGCTATTTATAAGATTACCAGATGATGATGTCATAATGATGTCTGGTTATCCATTTATTTGGAGCATGCATGACTTTTTCAAAACTGTGTAAGCCAATGTTGGGCGACCTTAGTCAGATTTTTCGATGTGACAATATGATACCTTTATATTAAAAAAGAAAAATGGTAATTAAAGGGACTTCATTGAGGAATGTGATTCATAAAATTGTCGGATGGAGGATGGTGCGGTTGGTGGAGAGTGGTAAACATCGGGAAAAGTACATTAACACAAGATTTAAAAAAACACTCAACAAAGCAAAAGTACATTAAAATGAGATAAAAGAAAACAAACCTAACAAACATGAGCATAATGACGTCTGTTAGATACTAGTGGGGTATGCTTACACATTGCGTAAACAATAACAAACCATGCTTCATACATAGGTACATAATAAATAGAAACTTTATGATTATAGACAAGCATCACTGATCTGCTGCTAGACATCCAATTAGGTTTATTTATTTATTTTATGGACACGTTTAAGGTTTTTACGTAAATTTTCATTGAGATTTTTATTTCACAGTTTACAGTTATAGAAATTACAATTTTCAAATGCTAGATATCGAATTAGGTTTTCTTTTTTTTATGGATGCATTTACAGTTATTTCCATGAATTTTAATTTTTCGGACGCTTTTTCTTTTTTTCATTTACGGACATTTCAACGACAACTTTCATTTCAACGGACATTGTTGTCATGTTTATTTCACTGTTATAGAAATTACAATTACCAAATGCTAGATATCGATTGAGGTTTTCTTTTTTTACGTATGCAATTACGGTTTTTAACGTAAGGTTTCATTTACGGACGCTTTCTGACGGTTCTGTGATTTCTCTCGGTGTACCGGCTTCGATGTCTGTCGGCACGCCAAATATCAGCTTTCTACGACACCCGGAGGGTATCGAACATTCAAATCAGTCAGTGAGACAGTGGTCAGAAAGAGCTTCATACAGACTTGGCATTTAATATGGAATATTTTTTTTGTGGGGGTGAACTTACTTTTCAAGATGTCTTAGAACCTAAAGTTCATTGGAATTATGTTGAAATTATTCTAGATTTTGTTAATGTGACCTTTAAAAGAAACAAAAACCACATTTGACATTTCGAAACAAATAAATTGATCCTTGAAAGTGATGTAAACTGATATCGAACTCAATTCATGGACAGTACTGTGTTAAACTTCTGTACGTTTTCCAGAAGTATCTCTTTATTTTGCACATTAGGCAAAATTTTTTTTAACAAAAACAAAAGTTAAATTACGACTGGGATTACGGACAGTAAAATTACAGTTAAGTACTTCGTGTAACCCCCACGAGCATTCAGGAGAGCACGTACACGTTGAGGCATGCTGTTCATGAGATTTGCCAAGGTTTGGACAGGAATCGCTTGCCATGTAGTGACAATAGCCTGCTGCAATTCACGCATAGAGGTCGGCTGCTGGTCCAAGTGGTCGATTTGACGCGTTAAATCTGCCCACAAGTTCTCCATCGGATTCATATCCGGGGACATGGCCGGCCACTCCATATGCTCTACACCACGGTCAGCAAGAAAGTGTTGGATCATGCAAGCACGATGAGGCCATGCATTGTCATCTTGGAAGACAAAGTTTCCTCGAAAGGCTACACGAGCAAATGGAAGCAATGTTTCTTCCAGAATGGCCCTGTACTTGAACTGGTTCAGGTTTCCATTCAGAACAACCAGGTCAGTTTTGCCCCCTGCATGAAAAGCAGCCCAAACGGTCACCCCACCACCTCCAGCTTGGACTCTTGGCACTATACAATCTTTGTTGCAGGCTTCATGCACTTGTCTGCGCACTCGGACACGGCCATCTTGACGATAGACCAGAAATCTAGACTCGTCACTGAAGATCACGTGATTCCAGTGTCCTGGATGCCATTGACGGTGCTCTCTGGCCCACTGCAATCGGCGCTGGTGGTGTTGTCTGGTCAGGCGTGGCTTTCTCAGGGGATGCCTGGCACGATAGCCTGCTTGAACCAGTCAATGGTTGACTAGCCTTCTGGATACAGGCACATTTGTCAGTTGCTGCCACTCAGCCCTAAGCTGATTAGCTGACTTGGTACGGCCATTGCGGACTAACCGGTGCAGCTGGCGATCATTCCTCCTTGTGGTTCTGCGGGGACGTCCTGGCCTCGGTATTGGAGTAGGGACACCCCTCTGAGCATTTCGTTTCAGGATCTTTGACACCTGACCTTGAGTGATGCCATACTGCCGAGCAATAGCACGCTCTTTCATTCCGTAATTTCGTAAAGCCACCACTCCATGACAAACAGCATTGTCGAGTTGACGGACCATCTCCAGAGGAAGCGGCAATAACTTTTGGAGACGTGCAGCAGTTGTTTTCCATTAATACACAACGCAACAAACCTTGTATACCCGACTGTGAAGCCAATCGTCAAATGCACCTGTCCGTACATTTTGCCACGCCACCTGTGATATAATCCTGTTGTTGACTTCTTGCTGCGACGGACAATCAGTGACATGGTTCTTTTAACAAATAAATCACCAAAGTGTAAAAGAAACTTACCAGATTGATATATTGAGTTAAGAAAGTAAACCCAGTCAAGAAAAAAAAATATATGCCATATTAAATGCCAAGTCTGTATATTGGACATCAATGTTTTATGATTTGCTAAAGTTGACATTGACTGAATGTTCTTTGATTTATTGTCCCCCTCTTTCGAATGTGATGGGAGGCGAGGTTTAACTTTATTCTTAATCATCAAAAGAGCAAATTTGATGCAATTGAAAAGAGCAGAACTGTCAAGTGATCAGCTTTATTCAATTGCCATAATACTCCGACAAATGGTTTCAGCCAATCAGATAACAAATATCCAATAAATAAACAAATGAGTTTAGTGTGCAGAAAGGAAAGATAACATTTGAAACAATAAGTAAATGACCACCTTTAGAGGCCATTTTTCCCCACAGAGCAGGGGTTCGTCCTTTTTTGGGCACCATTGTCCCCTTTTTGAAGCAATGTTTTATGGCTGGATTCTCCTTCCTGCCGCCAACCCTATTACTCGCCTTTTGCAACAAAGGGAATTACCAGTGAACTGGTACAATTTTCCAGGTGACAGGCTGAGTCAACCCCCCTAGCGTTAATTCCGCGATTAGACCGGGATTACAAACCCAAGATCATAGGATCCCAAGCCAGCACCCGAACCGCTAAGCCAACACCAGGCTGTTAAGTTGTAAGAAGAAGTAAATGTTGGTGAATAATTCTTCCAGAATCCATCACACACTTTCACACAATTAAATGACAGTGCAAGTCACAAGACATCTCATTGAATTTTAACGTCATTTAACGTCGTTATTAAAAGTTAGATGTTATTGATGTTCATGCATAGCCTGGTGTTGGCTTAGCGGTTAGGGTGCCGGCTTGGGATCCTAGGATCCTTGGTTCGAAATCCCAGTCGATTGCTGAATTAACGCCAGGGGGGTTGACTCAGCCTGTCATCCTTCCCAGGTCGGCAAATTGAGTACCAGCTTGCTGGGATGAATGATCACGGTGTGTACCCCGATTTAGAATAGGTACACCATATCCCTGCGAATCGTCAGAGCGTGACCAAGGGTTGGCGTCAGGAAGGGCATCCGGCCATAAAAACATTGCCTCAAACAGGGAACCATGATTGTCATGGGGCCCGCAAGGCTAACCCCCGCTCTAGTGGGGAAAATGGCCTTAAAATGATCATTCATTCATTCATGCATAATATTTCAGATGAGTATAAATTTTGACTTTGAATAAAACAAAATCAGAAATTTCAGCAGTTCTGATTATATGTCAGTTTATATGAGGTCCTTCATGAGTAAGAATTTGTGAGCCATTACGATAGTTTCAAATACCACTAAGGGCTCCTGAACATTTACTTACGCAATTAATCGAAAGCTTTATCAGCCATATACTTTTAACGACATCCTAAAGTGCGCCTTGTGCATAAACAGTGCATTTGGAATTACGACGCAATAATTAGCGATGTGGATTTTTAACTCAAACAATAGCAAAAAAATCTGGGGGATTAAACGATGTCTGCGTAATGACGAGTTTTGCATCAATTATGGCCAAGATAAATGTTAGTGTTCAGAAAAAGTTGGAATCCTGGAAACAACGGGAGGAACAAAGGTTGAGTGTTTTGAGCCGTCGTGATAAATTATTATTATTATTTTTTAGATATTGTCCGCCAAAAACCTTTAAGGCCACTCGAGGTAGGGGCTAAATAATCTCCATTGGGTCCTTCAAGCTGAGAAGCTTGATGTTTGCAAACAATGAAGCGTGTGTTTGCAAAGGGACTTCCCTCGGATCCTAAACCATCACCCTGAGCAATTAACCCGGTGCATGACCCTCGCCAGGGTCGGATCCCACGCGGGGCCATCGCACACGTAATTGTGTTTGACCTCACATCCGCACGTCCATCCGAGATTTGACACCATCGATTGCTTGAAGGTCTCAAGAGTCCCACAAAAAGAACGAGGCCGGGTGGAAAGCATCTGATAGCACTTGCTTCGATGGAAGTCATAAAATCAGAGAATAATTAATGCAGACAATCGACAGAGTGAGTATGGCTTGTGACCATCGAAGGGTGAGGCAGGAACAGGTTGGTCCGTGGCCCTTTGGTGTTGGCAGCAGGTCCAGGGACATATGGCTCACTTTACTTGCCAGCATGCCAAGCTCTTCAAGCCAATGGCGGCTCATACGCTTCACATGTGGTCAGCAATTTGGGCCCAAAGTCAGAGCCTCTTGGCACATATGGGGTGCATTGGGTACAAAAAAACCAGCTGGATTGTGACCTTGGTTAAGAGACGTAACGTGATGACGTTATAATTTGGACGTTATGATTATATAAGTTTGAAAACACAGCCAAGGGAAAGACCTTCAAGGCCGCAGTTTGTCTGCTTGGGCATGGCACCCACCATAGCACAATCAAATGAAGTCAAATTTAAAATTAACAAATTAAGTAAATTTAAATTAAGTAATTAAGTAATATTAAGTAATTAAGTAAAATTAAGTATATAATATTAAGCAATAATTAAGCAAATTAAGTAATAAATTAAAAATTAATTTAAAATGAACAAATTAAATAAAATTGTAAAAAATTAAAATTAAAATTAAAAACAAATTAAGTCACTAGTAACCTGAAGTCAGCTGGAAACTTCCAGGGAGTTCTCAGGATGATTTGCGGACACAATCAAAGTATCAGGAGCTTGCGAATCTGTGAATATCAATGTCTTAATAAAAGTTTTACGGTGTGTGTGATAGCTATAGGTAAAGATAATAGGGTTTTAGGTTGATAAGTGCGGAATAGTTCTTCAGCAGAATGGACAATGATAGGACCAGGGGTCATAGCCTAGCTGAGAGTGAAGAAGAGGAGAGTTAACACTGGCAATGGTAGAATGAGAGCAAGGGCGGTGGGAGAAGGATCGAGGTGGGGAATAAGCTGGATACATGATCAAACGCAGCAATAAGGGGGCTGAAAGAATAAATGGAAAACTGGAAGAAAGGGCAGAGGGAAGAGTTTGCTCCATCATGGTCTGCAGAGGGAAGAATATGCTCTTTGTTATCCAAACTCAGTGGCATAATGGTTGGAGCATCATCTATGGATCTGGGAGGTCGGTGGTGAAACACTGGCCGAGTCATACCAAAGACTTATAAAATGGGATGTGCTGCTTCCTTGCTTGATGCTCAGCATTTAAAAAGAATAGCTCATGGATAAACAAACATTAGTTGGTAACACTAGTGTGTGGATACGAATATGTACGGGAGGACATGACCTTGGGAGGAGTTGAACTGCCATCTTGAAGCAAGGAGGGGAGAAGGAAATGGAACAGAGCAAGGAAATTGGTTCCACAGGTGATTGAAAAGAGGAACAATGTGCGGAGGTGAGCAACAAGGCTGAAATCATGTGAGCTGAATCTACAGAAGTGAGTTACTGGCAGACCGCGTGCACCATGGAGAAACCTTGGGGATGGGGGAGTGGTCAGGGAGACAGCACAGAAAGCTAGGGGGAATATTTCAAGGCCAAATAGAAGGTGGTAGAATACTGAGAGTCCACAGATTTGTCTATGATGTGGAAGTAGCTGTCCCAAAGATCTAGCTAGCTTTCTTGTGAGAGATTCCAATGATTTTGAGGGCCTTGTTAAGGTGTGAGCAGCGGTCACCAGTCCAAATAAGAGATCAGTACTTAAGGGGCCAAGTGGGATAAAATGCAGGGTTTTACACGTCATCAAACAAATGCACATATCTACACTCACAGACAAGCTACCCCATACAAACCATATATCACTGGAAAGCTGACAATCTGGAGAATACAAAAATTGAAGAATTGAGACAACACTCCTTCAAATAAGGAAATTACATTAATTTTCCTCAACACAATTGAAAATTTACATTTTTGCATTTTGTCAGAAAAATTGTAACCCCAGACAACTAACTCAGGCAATCTACTTTTTTCCCTCAGTTTTACATATTATAGGGATGTCCTAATATTTGAATGATGGCTTTTCTTCAAATCAGTTTATTTCAGCTGCACACTGATTATTTTTTGTCGAAACAGAAAAAGGTGACATTTTACTTCATAATTTTTTTTTAAGTCGGGGTATCTCTAAAAGCCATCATTAATTCACTCAACACCTCAAACCTGACATTCTGACCAAATCTGAAGAAATTCTGATGATTAGTTTTTGAGTTATAACAAGTTTATGAATATTCATGAGAGCACAGACTATAGAGTTTGCCAGTGTTTCTTAAACAGATTTTTGGGGATATTTAGGTCAAAAAATCCACTTCCGGTTATGAAAAAGGTACTTCGGGTTTAACAAATGATTGACCTTTGACAATTAGACCCATATTTTCTGGAAAAAATAGTTCAATTTTCACATTAAAAGGATTGATTTCTGAAAGAACATACATCATCGAGTATTTTGACATGAACAATTAAAAAATATAGTATTTTACTCAAATGTTACCCCACTCGGCCCCTTAATGGAGCTGTGCATGAAGGTCTTGATAAGGAAGTTTTCCAGATAATTAGAAAGGCCATTGATGAAGATGGGACAGAGGATTGGGAGCAATACACTGCCATGTGGTACTCCACACTGGACAAGGAGAGGAGATGAGATGATGAAATTGAGATCCACACGCTATAACTTTATGGAGGATGTCAGTTAACCATGCGAGTAGGTGGCCTTTGATGCCATAGTCTGAGAGTTGAGAGAGCTACTGTATGTAAGGTGTCACTTGGTGTTAGATGCTTGAGATACAGTATGTCTGCAGAAATACCCCTGATCCCTTGCATGATAGTGATGGCTTATATAAGTTGTTGGAAGAGCAGAATCTGCATGTCCAGGGTAGAGTGATCAGTTCGGAAACCAAACTGATTGTCTGAGAGCAGTCAGTTGGAGAAGCAGAATGATTTGGTGCAACTGCTTCCATGACATTGCTGATACTTAATTGAAAGTGAGCAATAGGCCTGTAGTTAATAATATCTGTTTTTGTGCCATTTTTATGTAATGCAATGATGCTGGCTGATTGACAAGTAGACTGAAGGTGACCGAGGGCAAAGCATAGGTTGAAGGTTTAGGGTTTTGTGGAAATAGTATCATTTATAACATCCTTTAAATGTTAGTGCAATTGTTTAAAATAGCTTTTACTGTACAATAAAGGAATGTAATGTTTGTGGGGAACTTTTTTTAATGGAAAAGACGATGTGCACATACAGTCACGTGAAAAAGTAAGTACACCCCATGTAAAGTTTTGACTTTTTCAACATATTTCAACATACAGCTATTTGATCTTCATTTCAACAATATTGATAGACAAAGGTGATATAATATAACAAATATCATGAAACATTTACATTTTGTAGTCCATTGTATAATTTAAATAAACATAAATGCAAATTTCGCATGTGGAAAAGGAAGGTACTCCCCTACATTTATCATTACTTCAAATACCTAAAATTAGAATCAGGTGCACCAGCTCAGGTGCAAATGATTAGAACATCGTTAGAGAGGATCTTGGAGGAACCTGTCTTATTTAAACCTCAGACATTTAGTTTAGTTTGCTCTTTGTTGTTGAAGTGTACGGCATCACCATGCCTAGATCAAAAGAGCTCTCTGAGGCCTTCAGAAAGAAGGTTATAGATGCCTACGAGTCTGGGAAGGGATTTAAATAGATCTCCAAACAATTTGAAATCAATCATTCGACTGTCCGGAAGATCATCTACAAGTGGAGAAGATTCCAAACAACTGCCAACTTGTTCAGGCCAGGCCACCCCAGCAAGTTCAGCCCGAGAGCAGACCGTAAAATGCTGAAAGAAGTCTGTAAGAACCCCAGAATGTCATCACGGGACCTACAGGTAGCTCTTGCCACTGTTGATGTCAAAGTGCACGAGTCTACCATTAGAAAGAGGCTGCACAAATTTGATCTACATCGGAGGTGTGCCAGGAGGAAACCTTTGCTGTCCAGAAAGAACATCAAGACAAGACTAAAGTTTGCCAATGAAGGCAAAGACCAGCACTTCTGGAACAATGTGCTCTGGACAGATGAGTCAAAGTTAGAGCTATTTGGCCACAGTACCAGAAGACATGTTTGGCGAAAACCAAAGACAGCATTTGACCACAAGAACCTGATACCAACTGCAAAGCATGGTGGTGGAAATATTATGGTTTGGGGCAGCTTTGCTGCATCAGGGCCTGGGCAGCTCACCATCATAGAATCCACTATGAATTGTTCATTGTACTAGAGGGTGCTTGAGGATAATGTGAGGCCATCTGACAGAAAGTTGACGCTCAACCGAAGGTGGACCTTGCAACATGACAATGACCCTAAACATACCAGTAAATCCACCAAGGAATGGCTGAAAAGAAAGAAATGGAGGGTTCTGGAATGGCCAAGTCAAAGCCCGGATCTAAATCCCCAAAATTTCTCCCAGTCGATGTCAGAGATTGGTAGACAGTTATAAGAAACGCCTACTTGAGGTTGTTTCTGCAAAGGGGGCAATACCACCTATTAGAGCCAAGGGTGTACTTACTTTTTCCACATGCGAAATTTACATTTATGTTTTTAAAGTTATACAATGGACTACAAAATGTAAATGTTTCATGATATTTGTTATATTATATCACCTTTATCTATCAATATTGTTGAAATGAAGATCAAATAGCTGTATGTTGAAATATGTTGAAAAAGTCAAAACTTTACACGGGGTGTACTTACTTATTTACGTGACTGTATGTCCGCACTCCGAATGCATGCACACACATGTGTTTGTATAGCCATCCTATTGTTAAATAACTCGTTCAAATGTAAAGGATTTCGATAAATAGTGAGCAACTCTTTCTTCTTCTTTAATGAAATCTAGTATCCCACCTTTCTTGTGGGTTGGTGGGGGGAGGCTTGGACTGAGTCCTCACAAATTGTCTGGCCAGGCCTAATGTTCAACAAGTTAGGGCAGGAATTTGGAATTTGGTCATGGTTCCTCGTCTTCGAGAAGGACACCATGGGATCTTCAACATCCACCAACGAATTCTGGCAGATGGGACGCCAATACAGACTGACAATACAGACCTGAATCCTCCTCCGTACCTCTGCCTCTGACTTAACATCACCGGTCACTGTTCCACCCAAATACTCAAAATTATTTCCTTGTCTGATATCCTTCCCTTCTAACCTGATATTCCTTTATTTTCTCTGCTGCCAAACCCACATCACCTCTGTTTTCTCCATGCTCATTTTCAGCCCATGTTTCTCAAATGCCTCCTTCCACTCCCCCAGTTATTCCTGCTTCTCCCACCCACTCCCCACCACAACAACCACATCGTCTGCATACATTATCCTCCTCAGAATACTCCTCATGTTTACCTTCCTGCTTACCAACACCATCACCATGATAAACAGGACTGGGATGAAAGCGCTTCCCTGCCTCAAACTGATGTTCACACTAAACTCCTCAGACATCCCAGGACCAACCAAAACTCTTCCCTTTGTTGCCTTGTATATCCCTTCCACCAACTTAACTTCTGCTTCCGGCACTCCCATATCCATCTCAGTGTTGCAATCACCATCTCTCTTGGGACAGTGGCATAGGCCTTCTACAGATCCACAAATCCCAATGCCATTTCACCTTGAACCTCCAACCTCTTCTCCACCATATGTCTCAGCGTGAACATCCCATCTGTCACTCCCCTACCCTTTCTAAACGCCTGCTGCTCTTCTCTGATCTCCTTCTCCACACTCCTCCTTATCCTCCCATCCAGAACCCTCTCCAACACCTTCATGACATGGCTAAGGAGTGTAATGCCCCTGTACTTCCCCGGATCTTGACCATCCTCCTTCCCCTTCCATATAAGCACAATTAACCCTGTCCTCCACTCCTCCGGAATTGACCCATCTCTCATACATTAATTTATTCAACAACCTCTTCATTCACCTGACTCCGACCTCACCTGTTGCAATTATCATATCTGTGCACACCTCATTAATGCCTGGTGCACTTCCCTTTTTCATCCCCTTCAATGCCATCCGCACTTCCTCTTCTGTGATCTCCACCAACTCCACATAATTCAGTAGCTCCAGCTCGCTGTTGCTTCCTCCACAGTTCAACAGCTGTTTGAAATATCCTTCCCACACCTTCAATACTGCGCCCCTCTCTGTCACTAGCCTCCCGCTACCATCCTTAATCACCCTACATATATTGGTTAAAATACATTTACTTCTTCATGCAGCTGTATGAATCAAATTGGCGCCTCTTTATATAAACTTTTCTGGAACATTACTTGGTTCCTCCGAAGAACACAAGGGTAGTACAGCATGCACACGAGATTTTTTGAATATCCCTTATTTTCTATCATCTGGCATTTCCACAAACCAGGGAATGTACCTTCTTTTCTATTGTTTCATAACGCTGTTGAAACCAAAGCTTTCAGAATCATTGGTATCTCCCATGATGAAGCTAACTCTGAGGGCCTTTCACTCACTCACCGCAGGCAGGTTGGTGGTCTTTCTGTCTTCTACTGACTCTTCTCCAGCCTAGCTCCCCCAGCTCTCTCTGTGCTCTGTCCCCCAAATATTCCTACAGGTCACACAAGATCTGCCAGCAACCCTGTTATGGTGAAACTGCCAAAATCAAGACTCTATATTCACCTTCACTCTTTCATTCTGCTTTTCTCCCGCCTCTGGAACAAACTCCCTCACTCTCTTCAATCCCACTCCCCCTTCCAGGTCTTTAAAACAGCTGTTCGGCACCATCTCTTATCCTCCCCCATCCAAAATCTTGATCTTTTCTACCCCTGTTAATTCACCCCAGATGATTTTTTTGAAATACCGACTTCTTTCCTGGAAGTCCTGGCAGTGTCCATGTGTTTTATACCTCTTCCACCCTCCCACCCCCTTCCCATGCCTACTACCCCAAGCCTCCTCCCTCCCACAGATCTCCAGATGTCCCTGCTCTCAAATGATGTACTTGTTTGCTTCCCCCCTTTCTCCCCATCTTGTCTCCCGCTCCCTTTATCATATGTTTTATGTGTTCGTTTGTCTTTTTGTAATCAATGTTAGCTCTTACACGAGCCTCGATCTTGTATACAAAAAAAAAGAAAACAAAATGAAGACCGACCCTAAGTTTCCAGAAGATGTATGTACTCAATGCTCTACATGTTTGTTGTGTTTCTGTTTAAGACTCATCTATAAATAATAAACAACCCCTCCCATCCCTTACCTGTGCTTGCAGATACCTAGACATAGTGAATTTCACTGCTTTAGATTCTATTTTATTATGTCCTCATCCTTTTTCTTTGAACCGATCATTGCTGTTCACATACTTATTATTTATTTGTTTTCCAAAAGGTCTCTTCATGATTTAGTCTTTTATTGACTTTGCAGCATTGGCTCTCGAAGCCTGACTGTGCAAAACGTTTTCACTGATGCCATCATGTTTCATCTTGCTGCACTTGTTTGCCTCTTTTATTTGATTTGCAATACTCCATTACAAGAAAATCCCTTATGTGGGTTTAGAAAGAGAGTCACCTTGAAGCCATTTAGTATTTACTAGGGTGTTACCCAGAAGTTCATTCCAAGAACATCTTGCAAAGTTTTCTTGTGAATTAGGTAGGTGCTTGATATAAAAACTTGTGGGAGCAAACAAGATGACCTAGAGGTGTGCAAACTCACTTCCATGCTATATAGCATGAGTTAGAATCCCGACACAGCTAAAAACTGTGAACTCGGTGTTTCACAGGATGGTGATCCATCAACGTGTGTGCGGTCCATCCGATGGACGTTAAATTGGGTGTCCCCTATGCCAACATTAGTTGGTGGACTTTAAAGACCGCATGATGTCCTTCGCAAAGAGTAGGCGAGCTATCGCCGGCACATTAAACAAATTACTAATTCCTGCCATAACTACTGCTGAGAAGGCAATGGCAAACCACCCAGTATCTTCGGTGGCACCGTCACTCTGTGACAGAGTATGGTACGTCAGAAGAAGAAAAAAAACGTGCATTTGACACATGTACTATTACACCTGCTCACTACGGGAGCGATAAGGAGAGGCAATACTACACGTCACAAAAAACCTTTGGGGAAGGAGAATATTATTATTATTACTGTTGTTTTGTAATAACATTAACATTGCTACGTTTGTGGGGGTAGATGAAATACATTAGTAGAGATAGAATCGTATAAATTAGCATGCTCCAAGTGTCGCAAAGAAGAAGAAGCCATCTCGATGTATCTAATTAGAGTCAAATGTCCGGTTAAGTGTTTAGGTGTCTCCACACAGAGGAGTGGAGTTGTGCTATCTTGGTTTGGTCTGTAAGGTTAAATCCCCTGTGTCTAAATGCCTCTTGTAATTTTTCCTAATGTTCTTATAAAACTCAGCCGGCCAGGCAAATGACTTATTCGCTCACAATGCCGCCAGGGCTAACCAACACCCAACACATTTGCGGATCGGCACGTAAATCCTGCCTCACGACCAACGACGTCATACGAACATTCCCGAACGATGACTGGACTCCACCCCTCGATGACTCATGGCGAGGAGGCCACACCCTGGCCTTTGTGATTGGTGGAGGCGCGATGGGATGAATGAGTCGTGCTCGATGATTGGACAGAGTGTGATGTCATCGTGGAACATTCGAGAGCTTTTTTTTTTTTTTTTTGTATACTGAATCGAGGCTCGTGAAAGAGCTGACATTTACTTCACAAACAAATCAACCAGACAAACAAAATATATAAAAAGAGGGAGCGGAAGACAAGAGAAGGGGAAGCACACAAACACTTGAGAGCACACAACATTTAAGAGCAGGGAGATGTGTGGGAGGGAGAGGGCTTGGGGGGAAGAGGCATGGGAAGGGGGGGGGGGGGGTGGGAGAAGTATAAAACACAAGGACACCAAGGACTTCCAGGACAGAAGTTGGTATTTCAAAAAAGTGGAATTGGGGTGAAATTAGCGGGGATAGAAAAGATCAAGGTTTTGGATGGGGGAAGATTAGAGATGGTGGTGAACAGCTCTTTTAAAGACCTGGAGGATGGAGTGGGATTGAAGAGAGTGAGGGAGTTTGTTCCAGAGGTGGGAGAAAAGAGGAATGAAGGAGTGAAGCTGAGCAGAGAGTCTTGATTTTGGCAGTTTAACCATAAGAGGGTTGCAGGCAGATCTTGTGCGACCTGTAGGAATATTTGTGGGACAGAGCCCAGAGAGAGCTGGGGGGGCAAGGCCAGAGAGGAGTCGGTAGAGACGGAAAGACCACCAACCTGCCTGCGGTGAGTGAGTGAGAGGCCCTCGGAGTTAGCTTCATCGCGGGAGATTCCAATGATTCTGAATGCTTTGGTTTCAACAGCGTGAAGACGAGCTAGGTGTGAGGCAGGAGCACCGGCCCATAGGGGAGAACAGTATTCCATTGAGCTGCAGATGAAAGCCTTGTATGTGGTGAGGAGCTCAGGTGTGCCAAGGAAGGACTTCGCACGACGGAGGATGCCCAGTCGGCGACTGGCTTTGGAGGCCAGATTTGAAATGTGGTTTTCCCAGGAAAGATCATGGCAGATAGTGAGACCCAAAAGCTTGAGTGACAGAACTTCTTGGAGAGGATTATTCAGAAAGTGGATGGGAGGGTTGTCCAGTCGGTCTTTTTGGAGAGACATCGTAAGAGTGTGAGATTTGTCAGGATTGAAAGACATGTTCCACTTGTTTGCCCAGTCTGTGATTTTGTCCAGGTCTGCAGAGAGTGAGGAGGCTGCAGACTGCCGATCTGAGGGATGAAGAATGGAGCGACAGAGAGTAGAGTCATCAGCAAAGAGACAGAGAGGATTTTCAAGAGAGTCAGAGAGATCATTGATGAAGACCAGAAAAAGCACAGGGCCCAGAACACTGCCTTGGGGAACTCCAGCCTGAACAGGAAGAGGAGATGAGAGAAACCCATTCAGGGCCACACGTTGACTACGACGAGAGAGGAAGTCTACCAGCCATGCGTGGAGATTTCCATGGATACCAAAAGAGGAGAGTTTGGTGAGCAGAGCGGGGTGCCAGACCGTATCGAAGGCACGTGATATGTCAAGGGAGACCGCTCTAATTTCCTGTTTGGCATTGAGGACCTCCATCCATTGTTGAGAAAGCAGAAGCAGCATGTCCAGAGTAGAGTGACCAGGTCTGAAACCAAATTGATGATCAGAGATCAAGCCATTGGAGAAGAGGAAATATTTCATATCTGAAGCAATGATGGATTGCATGACTTTGCTGATAATTGGGAGAAGGCTGATTGGTCTGTAGTTGCTGGGATCTGTTTTTGCACCTTTTTGTGCAAAGCGGTGATGTTGGCAGATTTCCAAGCAGATGGCAGATGACCTTGAGCAAAAGAGAGGTTGAAGAGAACAGAGAGAGGGAATGCAAGAGCGGAAGAACAGGATTTTAGGACCCGTGGGCTGATGCCGTCAGGTCCAGTTGCAGAATCAGAGTCGAGGGTTGACAGAAACTTTTCCACCTTGTCAGGAGGAAAGGACACAGAGTCCAGGATCAGCTGGGTACGACTGGGTACGGTGGGTACAGAGAGGGATGGGGGATGGGTTTAGGACACAAGATTTAGAGGCAAACACAGAGTTGAGGCATTCAGCTTTTTCACGTGCGCAGTCAGCCGTGTGGCCGTTTGAGGTGAGGGAGGGGATGGAGGGGGAACAAACACCAGAAACAGATTTGACCAGAAGCCACCAGGATTTGGAAGAGGGAGACAGATAAGAGAGTTCTGTCCTGAGAACGGAGAGATATTGTTTCCTGGCTCTCCTGAGGGTGGACAGTGGACACACACTTGTTTCGGGCTTTGTGAAAGGAAATGAGATTTCCTTCCGTTGGATTTGCTTTCCAGGAGACGAAAGCAAGTTGTTTCTGGGCAATAGCCTCACCACAAGATTCCGTGTACCATGGACGGGAGGAAGGGTATGACAACGGAAGACGAGATGGGATAAATCTGTGCATGAGAGAGAGCAATTTACTTTGGAAGAATTCCCAGGATGAGTTGATGTCAGAGGCGGTAGAGATGGGAGACCAGTCCAGATGATTGATGGCTGCTTGAAGACCGTGCCAGTTGGCCTGAGTGAAATGCCAGACTCGTTGACGCTGAGGAGGCTCTCTGAGAATGGTCAGAGAGATGTCCACTTTAACAAGCACATGATCAGGTGAGCCGATTGGAGCAGAAGAAGAGCAGCAGACATTTTCAGGGAAGTTAGTCATAACCAAGTCCAGAAGAGAAGATGCTCCATTGACTGAGATCCGGGTCGGGAAATTGACAGATTGTGTCAGTCCCAGTGAGTCACAGAAGTCCTTTGCTGAAGAGCCATGGCTGGTGAGAGAGGTACCCACACCCAGCCAACTGGCCTGGTGACAATTGAAATCACCACATATGAGGAAGAGAGAGTTGGGATGGGTAGATAGAAGTTGGTCCATATTATCAGACAGCGAGATGTAGATGGAGTCATCACTGTTTGGTGGACGGTACAACACACATATGAACAAAAGGTGGGAGCGAAGGGGAAGCCGTAGCCAAAGGTATTCCTGGGGGTGAGGTGGAGAGAGGGTAGTGCAGGGCGAGTGAGGAAGAGAGTTTTTTTTATAAAGATAGCAACCCCCCCCCCCCCCCCCCCCTCCAGGACGAGGCTCGGGTCTATCATACCGGAGGAGGGAGTAACCTGGGAGAGATACCAAGGAATCAGAGACATCATGAAGGAGGAAAGTTTCTGTTAAGCAGATCACGTCTGGTTTGTCAGAAGCAACCTGTATGGAGAGATCAGTCAAGTTTGAGTGAAGGCCCCGGATGTTTGAGGTCCATACTGTTAAAGAAGAGGAAGGGGGAGCATCGGATACAGAACAGAGGGGGGGAGCGGTCGGGTAAGATGTGGAAGAGGAGGAAGAGGTAGGGAGAGCTGTTGAAGGTGTGTCAGAGATTTCAGAATAGCTAGGAGAAAGGGAAGAATGGGGCGGACAAAAGGTTTGATGGTGATTGGTCGAGGCGCAGTGAGGTGTTATTTGAGGAGGGGGAAGAGTGAGGCAGAAGGTTGAGGGAGATGAAGGTGAAAGTTGGAAGGGGGTAGAAGTGGGGAGGACGCTTTGAGGAGGAGGGGTGAGAGGGGAATCTAGGAGGGGAGGAGTGAGGGAGAGTCTCGGAGGGGAGGGGTGTGGGGGGAGTTTAGGAGGGAAGGGGCAAAGGGGGAGATCTGAAAGGGATGGGTGATGGGGAAGATTTGGAGGGGAGGGGCAAGGGGGAAGATTTGAAAGGGATGGGTGATGGGGAAGTTTTGGAGGGGAGGAGCAAGGGGGAATATTTGAAAGAGATGGGTGATGGGGAAGATTTGGAGGGGAGGGGCAAGGGGGTGGATTTGGAGGGGAGGGGTGATGGGAAAGTTTTGAAGGGGAGGGGTGATGGGGAAGTTTTTGAGGGAAGGGGTGATGGGGAAGTTTTGGAGGGAAGGGGTGATGGGGAAGATTTGAAGGGGAGGGGTGAGATTGGATTTTGAAAAATGTACGATTAATGGGAAACAAACATTTCTTGCAAAATGAGTTTCTTGAGACCTTCGAGTCAAAAATACGTTTGAGGATGCTGAAGGATGGGTGGATTTCTGGAGAGTTTAGGGAATGTATGAAAGAGGCACTGTAACTGTAAGAGATGGAATTTTTTTTGGAAATGAATAGATTTGGTGAGAAAGTCGAAAGCATCCTTTTATAGAAGAAGAAGAAAAAGGTGTTATAGTATATGACAGAATAGAGTTCTTCAGGGGACAGTTGAAACATTTTTTAACGACGTGAACACTTGTTCACGAACAACGTGGTCAAAGAATGAACGAACAAATAAGAACGAACAACGGATAAGAACAGAGAAGGGAATATATATATATATATATATATATATATATATATATATATATATATATATATATATATATATATATATATATATATATATATATATATATATATTTGAGTTGAGATGAAAACAGAGACAGAGACTGAACGTGAAATGTGAAAAATAGAGACCGAAAGTAATTGCAAGCGCAATCGAAGAACCGCTGAGACAGAAACAAAGCCTCAAGCCAAGGTCAGACACGGTAGCCTACTAGTACTACACTAGGCCTCAGAATACGCGACACGAACTAACCGACGATTTTGTACACAGGTATGAAAAACCAACACCAAGAATACTATTAAAGACACACCAATAGTTACACACACCGAAAGAAAGATACAGTTTCGACAAAAACACAATTGTGAAAAGTTACTTAACTTCGAAGCTAAAGGGGAAAAAGACGAGTATCACCATTTTTTGCACTCTCTCATTCTGGTTCTCGTCTCAAGTGGATGCTGTTGTCTCGGGTGCGCTGGCAAGGAAACATGTCGGGATTTTGGGACATTTGCAACGTGGAATTTTGTGGTGTGGGTTGACGGTGGTGCTCGGCGGAGAAGGAGGGGGTCGTGAGTGAAACAAAGAAGGATCCTGCCTGCTTGCCTCACGCTAGCGGATGTCTGGCTTCAGCGTCATCTTGTGCGTTTCCAGCGTGGTAGTTTGAGATGACAACCAGCAAGTCTTACCTGCCATTTGGGGATGCAAGTCTAAGTTCCGGCACTATACAAAAGGCCATTATTTATTTTCCTTTACTTTCGTTTTTCCCTTGTTTGTATATGAGTCTGAGTGAGTGGGGACTTCTCAAATTAGGAACTTTATTTTACCTCACCTTTGGTTGTCTTTTACATTACTGTAAATAAATTTATACTTGTTGAATCTTACTTTCTGTTCTGGTTCGTTTCTTTGTTTTGTGGGTTCGGAACAACCCCCGTGTGTTTCCGATCAGATAAGGCCTCAAACCTTTCCGCGCATGCAAAAACATAATCACGCCAAGTTTGAAGTACGCCTCGGAGTTAAAGCTCGTTTCGTTCATTCGTCCTCTTGGTGTCTTCACCCCGGGGACACGACAATATTATGCTATTGTCATTGGTGTTGTTATTACTTTTGTTCTCAAAAGTTGCCTTGGAAAAACGCCACAGTAAGCTATCTTAGAACAGATATGCACCTCAACATGCAACTCCCTTGGTGGGGAAAACCCCCTTGAGGAGGGGAGCAAATGAAATCTCTATAAACTCCATCGTATGACCCTTAGTCCCCCTGTCAAGTTGGATTGTGATGAGATAAGGAAGACTGAATGTGTCGTGGTCAAAAAAAAACCTGTCAAACAGACTCCAAATTGCATATTTTAGTACGATACATAGTTGTCAAATTTTAAGCAAGCTTTCATACAAGCTTCTTGTTTAATCAGCTGAATTTAAGAACAATATATTACTTTACGCAACCAAATTAGAATACTACACATTATTTATTTAATTAGATTAACACAAAGTGAAAAGTTTTAAAATTCCCAGCCTTGGTGGCATAATAGTTAGAGCGTCCACTCTGAGTCTGGGAGGTTCAAACCCTGGCAAAGTCATACCAACGACATAAAAAAGGCACGTGCTGCTTCCTTGCTTGAAGCTCAGCATTTAAATGGATTATAGAGTACAGACAAAAAAACTTTTTTTTATTTTTTATAGAGTACAGACAAACAAGTAAACAAACATAGGTTGGTAATAATAGCACAGGATTTGATGGACCTCATGGCCTCCTCCAGTGTCGAAGTTCTTCCGAAGATAACTTACATAAAGATATATTTGAGTTCAGCAAAATATAATTAAAATATACTATCATGTCAGCGGTTGATACCCTGCCTGCAGTTGACATCGCAGGGTGATGAATGGCCGTGTGCACGGGTGAAGGAACCAAAGTGCTTACCTAGATGAAACACACGGGTTTATTCTCAAATTCAACACCATGCAAACAAGACACAACAAATAAAATATGCTACAATAATGATTTAATGAAGGTCAAGCATGGCAAAATAGAGGTTGAGGTAAAATAAATCCTAATGTGAGACGTCTCCCCTTAGACACAAATACAGACAAGGGGAAAGAGAAAATAAAAATAAAAGAGTTTCTTTTAGTCGGCCGGTACTCAGCTATGGTCCAAAATGCACCTGGGAGCTTTATGGTCACGGCAATATGTGGAGCCACCCGCACGGGAAATGCTTTAACAAATGGCGCCGAAAACGCCCAGGCGTGAACAAGCAGCCAACCGGCCCTTCCTTGCTTCCACCGTCTAGTGAGACGCGCCTCTCTCCCCCCCGAAAAGCACGACCGAGAGAGAGAGAGAAAGAGAGAGAGAGAGAGAGAGAGAGAGAGAGAGAGAGAGAGAGAGAGAGAGAGAGAGTCAGCGATTCTCTTCTTCTCTCCCTCACAATGCTGCCCACGCAGCCAAGAGCTCCTCACTCGTCAAAAGTGCACCAAAAAGCCAACCATCTCCTCACAGGTGCAAACCATAGATTGCCAAACTTCCTCCTCGATGCCACAACCCCAAGAGAGCGATTCTTCTTTTGTCCTGGCCGAACCTTCTCGCTCTGACGTCATGCTGTCCAATTGCCGAGCTCTATTGGATTACCCCATGGTCTTGCTTGACCAATGACGAACTTCGAGGCATGGCCTTTTTCCGTAATCGGTTGGTGGGCAGGGTTTAATAGTCGATCTGTTTCTGTCGGCATTGTGTCGGTTATGGTTGGTTAATGGGCAGTTGTTGTTATTGTTGTTGTGTGTAAAAATGTAAGAAAAGGTCACAGGGGGCAATCACATACTGGGAGAAACTAGCCTTATAGTTAACATTAAACATACCCTACCTAGTTGACATAGCTCCACCCCCCGTGTGAAGACACAAAAACAATCTTAAGCTCACAGTTTTTCCTACTTAAATACATTGAGATGTCTCCTACTCATACACGGTCCATGCTATTACTATACAATCCTATCTCCACTATGGTATTCATCATCTACCCCCACAAACATAACAATACTAAAGATGTAATGTTGATGTGAGCTTTCCACTATGGACTGGGGCTCCAGCATATTATCGGAATCTCCTATGACAAGGCTGAATCACAAGCTCTGCTGCTCTGGTAGCACAGACACATCGGTGGATTTTGTTTTTATTGCCTTTCCTACAGTGTAGATCACTCTGCTCACTCAACCATCTAACCCACTCTTATTCTCCAGGATGTACATGCTGTTCCAGTAAACTCCATATCTCAACTGATTTGTTCTTTTTTTCTCCCACTTGTGGAACTGCCTTCTGACTTCTTAGGATAGTTGAATCCTATTCTTCGCTTGAGAGCTTCAAGCAGGTGGTGCACCACTATCGCACGTCATCTCTCATCCTTATCTGCTTTTGTTTTCTACCCACAATACCCTTTCTTTCTCAACCACTTTACTTGCAGGTTAATATTTTCTCCCATCTGCTCTCCCTCTTGTTACTTGGCAAAAAAATATTTTTGGACAAGTATGTTGATCACTCTGGTTTGTGTGTTTGTATGTTTGTCTGTCCGCTCACCTATACTTGCCTACAGGTCACAATTTTTAACTGATCTTCACGAAACTTCACCAAATGGTAGAGTTGTTGGTCCGACAAAATCCTATATATTTTTGAGGTCAAAAGGTCAACCACTTTTTTTCAAATTTCTAAAATCTTCAATTTTCATCCGATTGACTTGAAATTTGAAAAGGATTTGCATATCATCTAAATTAATTCAACCACCAACTATTTTTTGAGATCAGAATAGGTCAAAAGGTCAACATAGGCCAAAGGCCAACCACTTTTATCAAATTTCTAAAATCCTCAATTTTCATCGAATTGACTTGAAATTTGAATAGGATTTTCATATCGGCTTAGTGAATTCAACCACCACTTATATTTGAGGTCAAAATAGGTCAAAATGATCAACATAGGCCAACTTTCTAAATATGTCAATTTTTATCCGATTTACTTAAAATTCAAAGACGATTTGCACATCAGGTCACTGGCCACCAATTATTTGTGAGGTAAAAGGGATGCTTTACTGAGTGCCACTCTACTTTGTTCTCTTTTGCCAAGTATAGATCCATCAGTGATTTTTATCCTCTTTATAGACTACACGGATTTATGAAAAAAGGCACTGTATAAGCTTCCAGGTGCATTTTGGGGGTAAAAGTTGTAATGTTAAAGTAAAAGAGCTGCATGTACATACACGATAGTCACGTGAAAAGGTAAGTACACCCCATGTAAAGTTTTGACTTTTTCAGCATATTTCAACATACAGCTATTTGATCTTCATTTCAACAATATTGATAGATAAAGGTGATAAAATAAAACAAATATCATGAAACATTTACATTTTGTAGTCCATTGTATAATTTAAATAAGCATAAATGCAAATTTCACATGTGGAAAAAGTAAGTACACCCTTGGCTCTAATCGGTGGTATTGCCCCTTTGGCAGAAACAACCTCAAGTAGTCGTTTCTTATAACTGTCTACCAGTCTCTGACATTGACTGGGAGAAATTTTTGCCCACTCCTCCATGCAGAATTCGTTCAGCTGTGCGATGTTTGAGGGGTTTCTTGCATGCACAAAAAAAAAAAAACCCACCTTTAGAGGCCATTTTTCCCCGCAAAGCGGGGGTTGGCCTTTTTCGGGAACCGTGGTTGTTGTTGTTTTTCGGTCCCCTTTTTGAAGCAATGTTTTACGGCCGGATGCCCTTCCTGACACCAACCCTTTTTGCCGCCTTTAACGACAAACAGGGAATTACCAGTGAACTGGTACTCAATTAGCCGACCTCGAAAGGATGACAGGCTGAGTCAACCCCCCTGGTGTTAATTCAGCGATTAGACCGGGATTCGAACCCAGGATCCTAGGATCCTAAGCCGGCACCCTAGCCGCTAGCCCAACACCAGGGTCCAACAACACCAGGGTCTTGCATGCACAGCTCGTTTCAAATCCCTCCACAACATCTCGATGGGATTTAGATCCAGGCTTTGACTTGGCCATTCCAGAACCCTCCATTTCTTTCTTTTCAGCCATTCCTTGGTGGATTTACTGGTATGTTCAGGGTCATTGTCATGTTGCAAGGTCCACCTTCAGTTGAGCTTCAACTTTCCGACAGATGGCCTCACATTATCCTCAAGCACCCTCTGGTACAATGAAGAATTCATAGTGGATTCTATGATGATGAGCTGCCCAGGCCCTGATGCAGCAAAGCTGCCCCAAACCATAATATTTCCACCACCATGATTTACAGTTGGTATCAGGTTCTTGTGGTCAAATGCTGTCTTTGGTTTTCGCCAAACATGTCTTCTGGTACTGTGGCCAAATAGCTCTACCTTTGACACATCTGTCCAGAGAACATTTTTCCAGAAGTGCTGGTCTTTGCCAAGGTGTTCATTGGCAAACTTTAGTCTTGCCCTGATGTTCTTTCTGGACAGCAAAGGTTTCCTCCTGGCACACCTCCCATGTAGATCAAATTTGTGTAGCCTCTTTCTAATGGTAGACTCATGCACTTTGACATCAACAGTCGCAAGAGCTACCTGTAGGTCCCGTGATGACATTCTGGGGTTCTTAGGGACTTCTTTCAGCATCTTGCGGTCTGCTCTCGGGCTGAACTTGCTGGGGCGACCTGGCCTGAACAAGTTGGCAGTTGTTTGGAATTTTCTCCACTTGTAGATGATCTTCGGGACAGTCGAATGATTGATCTCAAATTGTTTGGAGATCTTTTTAAATCCCTTCCCAGACTCGTAGGCATCTGTAGCCTTCTTTCTGAAGGCATCAGAGAGCTCTTTTGATGTAGGCATTGTGAGGCCGCACACTTCAACAACAAAGAGCAAACCAAACTAAATGTATGAGGTTTAAATATGACAGGTTCCTCCAAGATTCTCTCTAATGATGTTTTAATCATTTGCACCTGAGCTGGTGCACCTGATTCAAATTTTAGGTATTTGAAGTCGTGGTAAATGTAGGGGTGTACTTGCTTTTTCCACATGTGAAATTTGCATTTATGTTTATTTAAATTATACAATGGACTACAAAATGTAAATGTTTCATGATATTTGTTATATTATATCACCTTTATCTATCAATATTGTTGAAATGAAGATCAAATAGCTGTATGTTGAAATATGTTGAAAAAGTCAAAACTTTACATGGGGTGTACTTACTTTTTCATGTGACTGTATATAAATGCTTGTTCAAAGAAATAGTCCAAAAATAGCAATTTGGCGGCCATTTTGTTGATGCTAATTAGAAGGTCAAAAACTCGAAATCCGGCTTGGGAACCGGGTTAATCGAATTCAACATACCCTACTTATGTTAAAAAGTGAGGTTCCCAACTTTTACCCAAAAATGCACATTACATTCACATTTCTCAGAAAACCATCTGGTCTATTTTTCATTTCCTTGTTCATTGTGCCCAACTGTTGCCCTACTGCCATACTGTCCATATACTGACCTTTTTTAGCCTCTCACCTCACTCTTCCATATGAGTCTAGATTTTGTATCAAAGAAAACAACAACTTAACACTACAACAATTGGGGACACCTCTTTGTGGAGGTTGTACCTCCCAATGCAAGTCAGGGGCCAAATCTTGCCCATTCTTCCCTGCAGCCATGATTCGTCAGGGCAGCGCTGTCACGGTCAGAGTGCCGATCAGTCGCCATGGACCGGCTATTTCCTCTTGTCTCTCTGTCTGTCTGTCTCTGTCTGTCTCTGTCTCTGTCTGTCTCTGTCTCTGTCTCTGTCTCTCTTTGTCGCCCCCTGCCGGCTGTTGCGATTTGGGTGTGGCGTCATGGCGGCTGTGAGCAACTGCTCTGTGTTGTGGTGAGTCCTTGGTGTGTTTTTTCTCCTCTCCTGCCCTACCCCTCCCTCTCCTTTTCCATCCTGTGTGCTTTGGCGTTTTTGTTTTTCATCCTTTCTGTACCTTTGCCAGAGAGAGAGAGAGAGAGAGACAGAGAGACAGATAGACAGATAGACAGAGAGACAGAGAGACAGAGAGACAGAGACTTTTTTTTTGACTTTTTATAATTTTTATTACAAAAATATAAAAATACAAGCCAGTCGGTGAAGATACTATTCAATACGGGCACAATAATCAAAAATACAGAAAATAAAAAGAGATAATGACAGGAATTCAAAACAGTACAATGAACTAGAAAAGAAAAACAACAACAGAAAAACTGACCACACACTGATTCAATCCAAACAAACCTACAAATATATCATTAATTCATTCTCCTGCACCATGCAGATCCCATCAAAACACCAGATGTTCATAAACTCATCAATACATTTCTTTCTTTCAGAAACACAAAATTCAAGTTTGAGTCTTGCAGATATCAAAGCATTAAAAAAGAACACGACATCACATTGCCCAATCGGCTTTCCTTTCAGTTTTTCCTTCCTCGATAAATAAATTGCCATTTTCGCCGTGGCCACTAAAAACAAAAACAACATATGTACATGTTCTTTCATATCATTGAAACCAAAAATAAATGATCGCAGAGAAAAAGTGATCTTCATTTTTCCAGCCATGTAGTTCAGCCATTGAAATAAAGGCACAAGCCTTGCACAATCAACGTACGCATGGAACACATCCTCTGTGTAAACACAGAACGGCAACACGTAGATGTGGGCGCGAAATGACTCACTAATTTATTAGACGGAATGATCCAGTGTATCATTCGCCACTGGAGATCACCTGTCCTTTTGCTTACCAGCTTACTGTATATTGATTCCCATGCAGGCTCAGATGGGAGTCCTTCCGGCATTAGCCCTTTCCACCTGGCCACTCCATTTAACAGTGAGTTCCCAAGCAGAACTGCAGTGCATAACCGATACAGGTCTTTACTACTGCATTTCTGAAAAATGTTTTGTCCCTCACTAATTGGGGGCAAGTCTCCGTGACTAGGCTGTATCAATAAACCAGGAAAATGCCAGTCATTGGATGTCACCAAAACTTCCTGGGTCCATCTTAGTCCAAGTTGGAAGCTTTTCTTTACTATTTCCTTTAGGACTCTTCCGATTATTCTGTTTGACCATATTCCAGTCATATCAGCTATCTCTTGCACCGACTTCCACCCCCAACCAGAATCATGGCGGAGGTCCTACACTTTGATTATGCCCGCTGTAATAAAGTGTTGATAAAAGTCTCGGCTTCTTGGAATTGCAGGAAAAAGCGCGTTGTAAAAAAAGGGGTTCTTCCACAAACATGTTTGTAGCATATAGTAAGGGAAACATATGAAAATCTGTTAACTAAATTGTTACCAAAAATTTTCTTCAGCAATATGTTTGTAAGGGTGTGTAATAACATGTGTTAAAATGTTGAAGGTCAACTCCCGTGGGAAACCCAGAAAAAAAGCTGTTGAATTTGGGTACCGAAAAATTATTTTCGAGAATTTTTATTTTTTTAAATCGGCCCTTAAGTAACTTATGAGGGGTCAAATAAGGGTTTTTCATGATTCTGAGATGATTGTTAACATTTATATTTCACCACAGACACTCCTTTGTGGAAAAATAATTTCTAAATATATCTCATTTTCTACTTTGCAGGACATGGAGTCTAGCAATATGGATGAAGACGTTACTCCACCTGTGCTCAATTGCTTCATCTGTGCACGCTCGGATACACCAGCTGAAAGGCTCATACAGGCAACTCCAAAGGGAAACTCAACTTTATTGAAACAAGCAGAAACTGTCGAAAATGTTATTGTTGTGGAACGTATGAAGGAGGCTCAAAAGGAAGGAAAACTGAGGTACCACCAGAAGTGTAAAAATGATCTGTACAACAACTTTGTTGCAACCACCAAGAAGTCAGCTCAAGCATCAAAGGCAGAGAAAGAGTCATCAAAGTTGAAGAGAAGACGCACTACTTGTGAGTTCAGTTCATCAACTGGCTGCAGTTCTAGAAGATCACAGTCAGTTGACCTCCTGTATAAGGATGTATGCATTCTTTGCAACCAACCAGCCCAGCTCTACAAAAATAATCCAGCACAAGCTAGAAAGAAATACAGAGTGCCAGATAATTTGACTGCAGATACACTGAAGGCAAGCTTGCTGAAGACAGCACGGAGTCGCGGGGATGACTGGGGCACTGAAGTCACTGGACGCCTGGAAGGGATCAACGACTTGGTAGCAGAAGAAACACTGTACCATTTGCGATGCAAACTTATGTTTGCGAGAGGTGACAGTTTGTTCAAGACTGATGAGGAAGGAAAAAGGAAGAGAGGACAGAGGAGTATTGATGAGGAGCAAGAGGCAGTTTTTATTGAATTCTGCGAATGGTTAGACTCAGAATTAGAGCATGGGGTAATGAACATGGACCAAGTCCATGAAAAGCTGCAGGAGTTTGATCAGTCACCAGAGAAGAGCCTTTCTTATTCAAAGCATTGGCTAAAGATAAAACTTCTAGAGAAATACGAAGACACCTTGTATTTCACAACACAGGAAAGAAGGGCAGATGTACTCTGTCTCAAAGATGGCACCGACAATATTCTGCGAGCGCATCATGCTAATCTTGACCATGGAGATGAGAAGACTCAGATCATAAAGACGGCACTCAAGTTCATATCCAATGATATTGCCTTGATTGATTTAGGTCCAAAGTCATACCCCACCACACACAGTATGACTGACATCGATAGTCAGCTGACACTTGTTCCTGCAAGCCTTCAGATGTTCTTGAGACCGATTGTCAAGACAGACGAAAGAGTTGCCGTTTGGGGGCAGAATTTTATTAAGGCCTGTCGACCTCGGTCTGGAGTATTGCCACACCAAATGGGGCTTGCCATACAACTTGATCATAGATTTGGGTCAAAATGGATGCTCAACAAGTTCCACCGGCTGGGATACACTGAGTCTTACACGGAGACACAAAACTACAAATACTGCTTCCTTAATAGTAGGAGTGGAGATGATGTTCCAGATACTTCTGGCACTCTTGACACCATTGTGGAGGAAACCGATGAACAGATCAATGATGAGGTTGCGGTTGATGCTGCGCTTGAGGATCAATCAGTGATGACAGCCAAAGTGCCAGCCAGTGAAAGTGAATTGTCAAGTAATGATCAGGTGGTCTTTATGGAGGTTGGGGAAACAAACAATGCAGTCACTCAGTTTGTTGGAGACAATATAGATTTAAACATTGTCTCTATTCACGGAAACACTCCCTTTCACTCAATGGGTTGGATCAAAGTCACCTCTCCAGCACCACCTTTGCCAGATCCACAGACAACAGCAGCTTTCCCCCGGGTGAAGTTGAAGGCACTCGACAAAGCTAAGATCCTGAGAGGAACTGAAGTAAAGATTATTCCATTTACGAACAGGAAACAGATAGGAACGAACGCGATCATGTTTCTCCCCCTCGCTGAGCTTTCCTCCTCCCTGGCTCATGATCAGCCACTCCTCACTCCAGGTGACACACTCTGGGCAGCGGGGTGGGTGATCAAAGCCAACGATCCTGAGTTCCCACACTCCAACTGGAATGGCTGGATGAAGAGAATCCATGCTAATGATGCAAAGCAGAGCACACAGATCGAGTTCCTCCCAGTTATTGAAGGAGACCCTAATGACCTCAACACCATCTTCACCACTCTGAAAGAGTGCATACGGCGCGCTGGGGTCGCTATAGTGACGTTTGATCTTCCGATTTGGCTGAAGGCTGTGAATATAATAAAGCAGGCAAGGTTAACGAGCTGTAATTGTCATGGAGATTGCAGCAACCAGCGATGCAGCTGCAAGAAGAATGGGGTCACGTGCATCTCGGCCTGTGGAGTCTGTAATGGCATTACATGCAGAAACTGCAGTCATGATGTTGTTGAGTCTGAAGAAGATATAGACAATGACTGTTGAAACTTCTGACATTGTGAATGAGAAATAACTCTTGAGTATTATATATGTATGTGAAATAAAAGCTACTTTGTGTGTAAATGTAAAAGTGAAAATATAAATGTTAACAATCAACTCAGAATCATGAAAAACCCTTATTTGACCCCTCATAAGTTACTTAAGGGCCGATTAAAAAAAAAAAAATTCTCGAAAATAATTTTTCGGTACCCGAATTCAACAGCTTTTTTTCTGGGTTTCCCACGGGAGTTGAACTTCAACATTTTAACACATGTTATTACACACCTTTACAAACATATTGGTGAAGAAATTTTTTGGTAACAATTTAGTTAACAGATTTGTGAAATATCTCATAAAATGCCCTTACTAATAGGTTTCTTGCTGGCGACTAGTCGAAAGGCTTTGCCAGGCATTCAGAAGGCTCTGATAGAATGATGCTAGATGAGATGTGTCGACATGTTGGAGTTGGACTAAGAAAAGTTCAAGGCCATACCCGAGCCCGCTTGCTTTTCGCAGCACGTGATAGGCCAGAAGTCGGCTTGGCAGTCGTTCCTTGTACAGCAACTGCTGTATGGTACACAGCCGAAAAGCCATTATACGACTTTTTATGTCGATCAGTCCCTGGCCACCTTCAGACAAGGGGCTACATATGACATTTGGTAGTAACCAATGGTGACCACTCCAAAAAAAATCCACGAGTATCCTCTGCACTGCCTTTAGTAGTGCCTCTGGCGGCTGAAGGCAGATAAACCTATGCCACAGGGAAGAAGCCACCAAATTATTAACCACTAGAACCCTGCCTTTGTAGGAAAGGTGGGGCAGAGCTCGTTTCCACAGTCCCAGTCTTTTTTTGACATGCTCAACAATCCCGTCCCAATTTTTGAGGACGTAATGTGGAGATCCCAGGAAAACCCCAAGGTATTTGACTCCGTCTTCCACCCATTTTAACGTTGTTGGTAGATGCACAGGTGGTACCAGCACTCTTCCAGGTGGAATGTTCTTGAGACAGGGAATCCATAAGGCCTTACTCTTGTCCCAGTTACACTTCAAAGAAGAAGCGAGGAAAAAAAGATTTAAACATTCAACAAGTGCTGGGATATCACTCTCCTTCTTAACAACCACACAGACATCATCTGCATAAGCCGATAGAACTACTGAAGGACTCCCAGGGGATACAGTCACTCCTGAAATATTTTTCCAAAATAAAATTAGGAGTGATTCCATTACCAAGGAAAATAATAACCCAGAAACCGGGCATCCTTGTCTCACCCCTCTTTGAACGTGTACCGGAGAGCTGAGTTCGTTATTATTTTAAATAAACGAAATATATTGTTGTACGACAAAGTCACGTAGGCCCTAAAATTGACACCAAAGCCACATGCTTCTAGCACACGATACAAAAAACATGCTCCACACTATCAAAAGCCCTTTCCTAATCAAGGAATATTATCCCAAAATCTTTTTCCAAGCTCTAATCTCTAATTAAATCTCTAATCAAAAAAATATTATCATAAATAGATATGTTTGGGATGCAGTAATTCTGATCATGGTGGACTAGATCACCGATTACCGTCTTCAACCGACTGGCCAACACTTTTGACAATATTTTGTAGTCCGTACATAATAACGAGACCGGCCGCCAATTCTTTATCTGTCGTAGATCCCCAGTCTTTGGAATCAGCGACACCACTGCTCTTCTGAAGCTTAGTGGGAGTTCTCCAAGCATCAAGGATGATTCCAGGACATTCAATATTTCAGGGCCAAAAGGTCCCAAAAAGCCAAGAAAAATTCTGCCGGTAGGCCGTCAATCCCAGGAGCTTTCCCCAAGTCCATTTCACTTAGGGCCTGCGTTAGCTCAGGCAAAGTAATTGTTGAATCCAGGCCCAGGCACTGAGGCTCAGTTAGGGATGAAAGGTGAGAAGTTAAAAATTCCATGGTCTGCGCACAAACATTTTGTTTTGCATAAACTTTTGAAAAAAACTCTCTAATGCACAACCTTACATCTCCAGGGTTGGCAACCATGTTTCCCCTAAAGTCTTGTACAGAGAAAAGGGTTTTGGGTGACTTATTGACAAAATTCATTTGGAAGAAAGATTTACTCGGGGTGTCTGATACCTTTAAATTGTTTATTCTTAATCTGATTAACAGGCCTGCTGCTTTCTCCTGAATCAGCTCTCTCAGTTGAGCCTTCTTTTCAACCAATAACCTGTGGTCTCTTCTGTTATTATCTTTAGCCAGTTTACACTCTAACCGTATAATATCAGCTTCTAAACAAGCCATTGTTATATTTTTTACGTCAGTTTCATTTGAAATAAACTGCTGACAAAACACTCTAATCTGAGCTTTGGTGTTATCCCACCATAATGCTAAAGAAGAGAAAGAGGGCTTTTTTGAAAGTTGGATGACCCAAAAAGCACGGAAGGCATCTTTAAACAAAGCATCTTCGAGAAGACTGGTATTGAATTTCCAGTATGCACTTTTGCGTAAGGGTTGAGGGAAAAAGAGGCCCATGGTAACTAAATGATGATCAGAAAACAAAGATGGAAAATGATTTGGAGAGATAACCGCATTCCTGAACTGTGAGTTTATGTACCAACGGACATTCAGTATACAAAAAAAAAAAGAAAAAAAAAAGTCTAGCGAAGGTCATTCTCCCATTGGCACATCGTCCCCAAGTATACTCAGATTTGTTGGGGTAATGTAACCTCCATGCATCTAGCACACCCACTGCCGAAAAATAATTTAACAAATCAGTACTACCTTTGGGATGAGGTTCTGCTGTATTTCGGTCTATACTGGGTTTAAAGGTGCAATTAAAGTCACCCCCCATGCAAATACAATTATTGAGATCTATCGACTGCATGTGTCGAATTAAAGATGAAAAGAAAGCTCTTCGTTCCACACTCTCACTTGGTGCATAAACGTTGAATAGTGTAAACAGAAAATTATTAATGACCAGTTCCAATGAAATAAACCGGCCTTTAATCACCTCCTGGAAGAGGCATGACTCAGGTACTAGGCCTGGTCTGAGTAAAAAGGCTACACCAGCAGCAGAAGAAGAAGACATGTTACTACAAAAACATTGTCCTTTAAAGAGGCGACACCAGTCGTACTCCACATTTTGAATTATATGGGTTTCCTGGAGTAAGAGTACATCAATTTTTTTGCGCTCAAATAAACTTTTCACCTGAACCTGGCGGTTTTGGCTTCATGCCAAACGTTCCAGGGTGTCTGCACCCACACTCTCTTTATCCAACACTACCTTTTTCAGAGTAATGTTGGAGTTACAAGCACCAGGTGCTCTTCGTTTTTTTGTCACCACAATGGGATTTTCTTCCATCTCCTCACTGCACGTAGCATCTGCCACAACAGGTGGGTTATCTGGGATTATTTCATTATTTACCGAATCAGCGGTGTTGTTGTTTTCACTAAGACGAACAGGAGTATTATCCCGACTCCTCGAGTGTGAGGGAGCGGCGGTAGGAACCGTTCGGGTATTTCGGTTTACGTTGTTTCGTACGTTAGAGACCGGGGTGTTATCTCTTTTACAATCAGCGTCACTATGACCTGCTTCACCGCACCTTACACACGATACCTTCGGACAAAACCTTTTCACATGGCCAAAAGCTCCGTAATGAAAACAGGTTAATGAGGCCGATGACGCATACATCTGGTACTCATGGTTGTTCACCTTTACCTTGAACGTGATGTTTAACCCCGTGTCATCGCCTCGATCCGGAAGCACCATATACACCTGCCGTCTGAAGCTCATCACGTGTTTAACACGTTCATCGTGAGACCGGAGCGGATTCATTGTGATTTTCGACACAACTGTTCCGTATCAGGACAAAACGGACATCAGCTGGTTGCAGGTTATAAATGGGGGTACGTTAGATATGACGACCCTCATCGACGGAGTGTCCATAGGCGACGCCAAGACAAAGAGACCTGTCTCTGTGGTTAATCCCGCACTAACAACATCGTGAACGAATTTTTCATTGGATACAAATACAACAACTTTTTGATTCATTCTCGACGCTGCTCGTACATTCTCACAACCGATTATTTTCCCCACCGACAAAACAATGTCCTCAGTGGAAGTTCCTTCGGGTGGAACACACATAAATGCGTGCTTCCTTGTTAAGTTGTCGAACGCCTCTAACCGAGAGCGTGCATTCGCCATCCAAGCGAATTAACACCCCCCACTTGTCCGAACCGAACCGGACAAGTAGGTACCAAAACGAAATAAATCAAACTAGAATAAATAATAAACGTGCATTATAAGCACAAAACGGCTTACAAAGCGTCGTCGAAGCCGGTAGGCCGCACCCAAAATGGGTCCGCTCTCAAACCTCTCTCTCTCGAAGACAAAGGTGTAGAAAGGATGAAAACAAAATGCCAAAGTACACAGGATGGAAAGGAGTGGGAGGGGGGGGGGGGCAGGAGAGGAGGAAATCTCACAAAGAACTCACTACAACACAGAGCAGTTGCTCACAGCCGCCATGACGCCACGCCCAACGCAAACGGCCTGGAGAGAGAGAGAGAGAGAGAGAGAGAGACTTTTTAAGTCCTTTTATTATCAAAATAATACAAAAAAAAATATGTATTTATATCTTTACACCAACCATAAACATGAAAAAGCAATGAAACGACAAGGTTACAGAAGTATCACGGCACACAATTTGCCAAAATAAACCATTAACTTTATACAACCTACAAAAAAACTACAAAAATATTACCAGTTGGTTCTCACGAACCTCACACAACCCTTCATGACACCAAGTATTGGGGAATTCATCAAGATTGTCTGCATCCTTATAGAAACAAAACTCTAGTTTAAGTCTTGCTGACACGAGGGCATTGAAAAACAACATAACATTGCATTCCCCGGCAGGTTTACCGTTCAATTTCTCCCTTCTTGAGAGATATATTGCCAGCTTGGCTGTTGCGACAAGAAACCTCATTAACATATTTTCCTTGCTTGACTTGGCATTAAAGCCGAAAATAAAAGAATGCAACGAGAAAACAACATTCATTCTGTGTGCCACAAGATTAAACCACCGAAACAAAGGAACCAATCTCACACAATTAATGAAGGCGTGGAACACGTCCTCCGTACATATGCAGAATGGGCAACATGTGGATGTAGGAGAGAAATGGTTGATTAACTTATTGGAGGGGACTATCCAGTGGATCAGTCTCCATTGGAGATCACCATATCTTTTACTTACGAGCTTGCTATACATGGAGTTCCATACAGGTTCAGAGGGGGGTCCCACAGGCAACAGTCTCTTCCACCGGATTACTCCATTTAGCGGCGTATCCCCCAGCAGTAATTTGACACATGACTTGTATAGCTCTTTACTGCTAGTCTCTTGAAAGGGGCTTAACCCCATGCTAACCGGGGGTAAGTCTTCCAACTTGAAGTGCACCAGTAACCCAGGAAAAACCCACTCATCGTGCAATGGTTCGAGCTCGTGGGACCAGCATACTCTCAGCCGTACCCCTATTCGTATCACCTCTCTCAACACTTTTGCAGTCACTCTTTCGGACCGAATTCCTGCTAGCTCGGCTACTTCTCGAGCTGATTTCCACCCGCAACCTGAAACTTGCCGGAGGTGCCATACTTTTGTGATGCCGGCAATTATGAAATGCTGGCAGAAGTCTCTACTTTTGGGTATGTTTGGGAAAAGCCGATTGCAGAACAAAGGCTCTTGTGCCAACATATGGATGTCGTAGTTGTCTTCTTGACTGCACACTGTGAGGTTCTGCCAAGCATTCAACACACTCTGATAAAAAACAGGAAGAGGAGATGTGTCAACTTGTTGAAGCAGGTCCAAGAAACATTCGTGGCCATATCCCAGCCCGCCAGCTTGCCGCAAAATGTGGGTGGCCAAAACATGGTTTGGTAATTGCTCTTTCACCAAAAGTTTTTGCACAGAGCATAGCCGAAAGGCCATTATACGGCTCCTGATGTCGACCATACTCTGGCCACCCTTGGCCAATGGACGGCATACAAAGTTTGGCCGTAACCAGTAATGCCCTCCTCAAAAGAACTCCAACAGTTGCCTTTGCACTTCCTTCACCAAGCCTTCTGGTGGTTGCAGGCAGATGAATCTGTGCCACAAGAAGGAAGTGACGAGGTTCTTGACTACCAAAACTCGGCCCTTATACGAAAGGTGAGGCAGGGCTCTCCTCCATCTACTCAATCTCTTTTTTACGTGTTCAGCAACACCTTCCCAGTTTTTCTGGCCGTACTGTGGGGATCCAAGGAACACGCCAAGATAGCGAACACCTTCATCCACCCACTTTAAACTTGCAGGAAGGTGTATTGGCGGGCCTTGCGCCATTCTAGATGCACTGTCCCTGACAGAGGGAACCCATAACGCTTTGCTCTTTTCCCAGTTGCACTTCAACGAGGAGGCTAAACCAAACAAATGTAGGCACTTAGCAAGAGCTGCAATGTCGTTATTGTTTTTAACAATGACTGCAACATCATCAGCATACGCCGATACGACAACTGGAGGATGATCAGGAGATATACTCATTCCAGAAACGTTATTCCTTAGTAACACGAGAAGTGATTCCATTACAAGGGTGAACAGTAAGCTGGAGACAGGGCAACCTTGCCTTACCCCCCTTTGAACCTGTATGGGAGAACAAAGCTCATTGTTCACCTTAACTAAACTGAATATATTGTTGTACAATAAAGCAATATCTATAAGTTCTGAAAATATCTCCAAATCCACAGGCTTCAAGCACATGATTCAAAAAGACATGATCGATGCTATCAAAAGCCTTTTCTAAATCAAGAAAAATTATACCAGTCATTCTGCACACAGTTGCCATCTATCAGATCTCTAATGAAAAATATGTTATCATACATAGATCTACCTGGGATACAATAACTCTGATCAGGGTGAACCAAATCGCAAATTACCTTTTTAACTCGATTCGCCAGAACTTTTGAAAGGATTTTATAATCAGTGCATAGTAGAGAAACAGGTCTCCAATTCTTCATGTGTCGCAAATCACCAGCCTTTGGAAGAAGGGACATCACCGCTCTTCTCAAACTTAAAGGCAATCTCCATGAGTCAGTGATGATTCAAGAACATGCATCAGTTCTGGACCTAATAGTTCCCAAAATTCCACATAAAATTCAGCCGGCAGTCCATCGATTCCAGGGGCTCTTCCCGAGTCCATTCCAGCCTGGGCTTGCGTTAACTCCTCGAGCGTAATTGGCGAGTCCATATCCAGCTGCTGGGGCTCAGTTAACGAGGATAGGTGAGAGGTTAAAAGTCTCATTGTTTCATCACAAACAACCTGTATTGAAAACAGTTTGGAAAAGAAATCTTGAACACATAACCGTCTGTCTCTGGGATTTACAACAACAGCTCCGCCAGGATTAATTACAGAAAAAATGTTCTTGGGTGCTTTACTGACAGAGTCCAGATGAAAAAAAGCTTTACTAGGGGTATCTAAAACCTTTAAGTTCTTAACCCTTAGTCTGAGCAACAACCCTGCTGCTTTCTCCTGGATTAACTCTCTCAGCTGAGTCTTCTTTTCTAGTAATAACTGGAAGTTTCTTGCATTATTATTTTTAGCAAGTTTACCTTCGAGCTGTACAATGTCAGCTTCCAAACAAGTCATTGTTATATTCTTAACATTTGTAATGTTTGCTCTAAACTGTTGACAAAACACCCGAATCTGGGCTTTCATATTGTCCTACCAAAGATTAACTGAAGAAAAAGAGGGCTTTCTTTGGATTTGATTAGCCCAGAAAACTTGGAAGGCTTCTTTAAATAGACCATCTTCTAGAAGACTGGTATTAAATTTCCAGTATGCACTTTTATTTATTGACTGAGGAAAAAGAAACCCCATGGTTACTAAATGATGGTCTGAAGATATTGACAGAAAATAATCCGGAGAGACTATAGCGTTTCTAAAAGGTGAGTTTATATACCATCGGTCGAGTCTCGCAAAGGACACTCTTCCTCTGGTGATGCGGCTCCAGGTAAACTGAGGTTCATTGGGGAAAAGTACCCTCCATACATCTAGCAAACCAACCCGAGAAAGGAAAAGGGATAAATCAATACATGATTCGGGATGAGGTTCTGCCGAGTTCCTGTCCATTACAGGTTCAAAGGTACAGTTGAAATCACCCCCGATACACACACATTGGTTTAGATCAACTGTCTGCAGGTGATTAATCACAGACGCAAAGAAAGCTTTCCGTTCTGTACTCTCACATGGTGCATACACATTGAATAATGTGAAATGGAAATTATTAACCACCAGTTCAAGAGAGCTGAATCGGCCTTTAATGATCTCCTGGAAGAGGATCGACTCAGGTACTAGCCCTGGTCGAAGTACGAAAGCAACACCTGCCGAAAGGGAAGACAGGTTGCTAAAAAAGCACTGTCCCCCAAAAACGCGACACCAATCATATTCTACGTTTTGGGTGATGTGCGTTTCCTGCAGTAAAAGTGCATCGACATTTTTGCGCCGAAACAAACTTTGCACTTGAGCTTGGCGGTTGGGGTTTGCACCTCCACCGTTAACGTTCAAGGTGCCAAAGGTAATTTGCTTCATTCCTTATCAAAAGGCTTGATTGGGTGTTGCGAAATCTCAAGACCGGCTTTTGTAATAATTTTCCTGAGTCGGTGAAATGCTGACCTTGTTGGTGGAAATTCTTTGCCCTTTCTTGTTATTTCCTTTGCTGATTGAATAAATGGACCTAAATCAGGAAATGTATCCCTGATAACTACATTTCGCTGTCTGTAGGTTTCATTCAGAAAGGAGAGTACGAGTTGAGGAGATATCATTGGCTGACTCAACTGAGACTGAGACAACTCGGGCACCTCATCATCCTCATCAGATTCCGACAAGTCTGACAAGGTCCCTCCGGGATCGAGGATGTCGGCCTCCGTGGTCACTATGGGAATTGTCAGTATCTCTGGGGATTCGCTGGAGAGCTCCACTGTGCGATCCACGATGCCATGGTGATATTTGTGCTCGTCAGAAGTTGAAGCCTCGGGTTCATCCTCTTGTGGACCACAATCTACCGAATCGATGAGCGACTCGGTAACACAGTTTTGAATCTGCATCGGGAGAGCAGCACTGTGGAGGGATGAGTCAGTCACTGTCTGCTCGTTCACAGTGACTAATGATCGTAACGGTTCGTTCGAGGGTTTATCAACGTATTCAGCGTTGCAACTTATTTCACCCATATAGCAATTTGCATCCACAGAGATGGTACACAAACTTTCAGACATATTATCCTCAATTGCAGCAACCGATTCACTATCCTTTTTTCCAAACCAGATGGAAGCATGAGGAACACATTGAGGTGTGTGTTCAGATACACTGGCCTTCTCCAATACCACCTTTTTTGGATTACTGGTAGAAAAATTAGCAACCGACGTCCTTCGTTTTTTAGAACCAATAATAGGATCCTCCTCCATTCCTTCCCTACATGAGGGAATCGCAGCAAAGGTTGTGCGAGTTGGGGTCGCTTTGGTTTCTGTAACAGGAAGTGAAGTGCGATCGTTATCAAGACTCGGGATATGCGCATCGATGCTGCTATCCTTTGTTTTCACTGACGTCACAGTTACCCATCTCGCATTGCGCGGCAGCCATTTTGATACCCAAGCTAATCTGTCCGTGTGCGCTGATATTGATTTGTTGCGTTGGTTTATGGTGAATGCGGATCGCAAAAAGTCTGTTTTATAAAGTAATTTTGTTTGTTTTGTCACGTTCATGTGGAGTGTGGTGCCATCTAGTTTATATTACGTATTGTTGCCCAACAAACACAGAACATTCGGTTTAAGTTTGCCGTGGACCAGTGAACTGGTGAACACCTGGGCAGTGGGTCAACCTGCAACCAACTACCTGTAGAACAGACTTGGAGTGTACGTAAGGATACGGTAGATCCAGGCTTGAGTATGGCTAGCAGTGCGAGTGCCAACCTTGGCTACCAAGAGACGCTCCCCCCGGACGTTCTTGTTCATTACAAAGAGAAGATTTCTGTCATTGGGTGTGACCCTTATGGTCTATCAAATGATCAATTTGAGAAGAATGTGAGCAAGTGGCCTCAGGTGACCCACAGTGGCCTCAGGTGACCCACATAGGGTGTTCAGAATAACTAAAAATGTGTCGAGAGACACAGCTGATGCCCTCCCCATTAAAATAAATACAAGGCGAGTTATTAAGTCCAAATACATGGCCAAAAAAGTGAAATATTCAATCAACAGTCAATATTTTATATTTAAATGTCACTATCACTGATATCATGAAAACCAAATATTTTATTCAATATCATTAATGATTATAGTAATTGTATGGTTATACAATGAAACATGTTCTTACTTACTGTTAACAAAATGCTCGGAGCAGACAGGTGTGCGATCCCACTGTGATTCTGTTTGGATGTCACTGCGATTGATGGCAGCCTTCCACAAACGCCGCCTCTCTTCACTTAAATTTCTTGTTTCCTCACCCTGATTCAGTAGAAGTTTGGGCGTTTTGTAAAACTTAACTCCTGGTCTAATGCCTGGCCTGTTTGAACAACGAAATACGCCGCAAATTGGCATGACTGGTCGTGAACAAAAACTATTTAATGTGAATCCGCTGACGACGTTGACGTTGTTCGAGAGGGTATCAAAATGGCCGAGGTGTCCCAGGGTGCCCTGCACGATGACGTCACAAGAAAACAAAGAATTGTTCATCTCACTGCAGGAGGGAACAGCAGGAACCGGTAAACTCACAGGATTAACTCCAGTCGGTTGAATAGGAACATGAGTATTCTTATCATTTTTACAATCGGTGTCTACGTGGCCATTTTCCCCACACTTTGAACACGAAACCTTGGGACAGAAACGTTTAACGTGACCAAAGGCTCCACAGTGAAAGCACGTTAGTGAGGCTGACCAGGCGTACATTTGATACTCCCGATCGTCGGATTTTACTTTAAATGAAATATTTAACCCTGTATCATCACCACGATCGGGAAGTACCATGTAAACTTGGCGACGGAAACTCATAACGTGTTTTATCCTCTCGTCTCGGCTCTTCAGAGGGATCATGGACATTCTCGACACAGCTGTTCCATAATGAGAAACGACTGACATCAGTTTGTCGTTTGATATAAATGGTGGTACGTTTGATATGACGATTTTCATCGCTGGAGTATCCATGGGGGACGATAACATAAAAACACCACTCTCTGTGGTTAAACCTGCACTCACGACGTCGTGAACAAAGTTTTCTTCGGACACGAAAATAACAACTTTTTGATTCATTCGTGAGGCAGGTCGGACATGTTCGCACTCGATTATTTTCCCCACTGTGAGTACCACATCCTCAGCGAGGACTCCTTCTGGTGGAACACACACAAATGCATGCTTCCTCGTTCGGCTATCGAACGCCTCTAACTGAGAGCGTGCATTCGCCATACCAGCGAATTTAACACCCCCCACTTGTCCGAACCGGACAAGAAGGTATCAAACCTAAATAATCGAACTAAAGTAAATAATAAACGTGCATTATAAGCACAAAAATGGCTTACAAAGCACCGTCAAAGCCAGTAGGCCGCACAACGGACACTACAACACAGAGCAGTTGCTCACAGCTGCCATGACGCCATGCCCAACACGAACGGCCTGTAGGGGGAGGGAGAGAGAGGTAGAGAGAGGTAGAGGTAGAGGTAGAGAGAGAGAGAGAGAGAGAGGGAGAGAGAGAGAGAGAGAGAGAGAGAGAGAGAGAGAGAGAGAGAGAGAGAGACTTTTGTGCCCTTTTATTATAAAAATACAAGCCATTTCACAAAGCGGTTGTAAGCAAAGCAACCAGTTTAAAGAAACATTTTGTAAGGATCATGAATTCACCAAAGGAGCAAATGATATTTAAAGGAAACCAGCAAGTATAAAAATTTTACAAACCAAAGGTGAAGACACAAACAAAACCACAAACAATTTTTAAAGGAAATGCTCATGCAAGAGCTATGGCCACATCAAGAGAGAGAGAGAGAGAGAGAGAGAGAGAGAGAGAGAGACAGAGAGAGAGAAAAAGAAAGAAAGAAAGAAAGAAAGAACGAACGAGAGAACGAGAACAGTCCGGTGTTGAGAGGGTCCTAAGCCGGCGGTCGGGCATGGCCGCTGGGGGGAGGTCTTTCTTCACTCTGTGGCTGTGTTCAAGGGCTTTAGGCAAGAGCTGATCTGTTTGTTGGTGTTCGACAAACATTGGGTTTTCTCCGTTCTCAGTTCCGAACGTGTCTTTGGTCGAGTTAGAATGGCGGGCGAACGTTTCCACATTGATACGTATGAATCGCTAACTCGTAAACACGGGCTAGTTTGTGTTCCTCCCAACGAGGTGGAAATTAACGATGTGCTTTCCGCCATTGGAAACATCGTTGGTGCACACAGTATTCGCGCTGCCTCTCGCATGAATAATAAATTCGTCGTATTTTTGTCCGAGGAGCACATGGCAGTCATAGATTTAGAACGCGAGGTGACGAACCCCGACCGGGGGTGGGGAGTCATAGATTTAGAACGCGAGGTGATGAACCCCGCCCCACCACTTAAGGTGGGAATGAAAGTGGTTGAACCCTCTCCCATTTCGTCCACTGTACACGACAGTGCAGACGATAACATGGAAGTATCCATAGCGGACACCAGGAAAAAAGGTCAGAAGCGTTCACGTGATGACTCCTGTGATTCCAAAGAAAAACAAAATAAGCTTCAGATCGTGTCAGGCTCGCAGGACCTCCAAGGTGAGGCCTACACCGGAAACTCCTTGGCGGTAACGGAAATGGTAACGGAAGTGTGTGTATGTGAGGAAGATTTGCTTGCACCACTTGCCGAGATTGAAAATAGTCGATCATCTCAGGATGTGGTTAGTCCTTGTTCTGATAACCAAACTCGCTAAGACGAGTTAGCAGCTGGATCTGCTAGTGAGGAGAAACTAGATAAAGGGGAAAGTCCTTGCGACTGTGAGGAGAACGTTAACCCTTCCCTGACAGATAAAAATGAAAGGGATTATGAGGTGGGGGACATACTTATAGCCACAGGGGATATGGTAAATTTGGAAGGGTCTGCAAAGAGCACGGATGTCCTTGACCCTGTAGATTTGCTGTTTCCAAAACTAAGTGTTCAACAAATAGTAGGAAAAGGAGCAGATCAAGATGAAGCACTTGATTCTGATGAAACATCTTCAACTCTACTCTTTAGTGCTTTAAGTGCTCAAGAGAGTGAGGTGGGTGATGACAACACCATCACCAGGGTTTCTCAAGAAAATGTTATTAAGTTCCTTGATGAAACGTTCAGGAAAAGACATGTAAAAATCAAAGACTACTTTCTGAATCTGGATGATTTTATTTTGACTGCAAAGAACATGATTCGTGAACCTTATCAGGTTAACATGTCAGAACCTCAATTCCAGAGGCTAAGAAAATGTGTAACTCGAGCGGGTAAGGAACTTCATGAATAGTTAACAGAATGGAGATGAAAGTAGCATCCTTAAACATCAACGGTGGTCGCGGTTGTGTGCGTCGCCTCCAGGTGTTTCAAATGTTTCAGAATGAAAAAATTGATGTGCTGATGTTACCAGAGACGCATGCAAATCAGTCTTCTGAGGTTGAGTGGCGTAAAATCTTTAAAGGTTGTCACTTTTTCTCCAGTGCTTTCGTTGATGCCAAGGCTGGTGTGGCAGTAGTGTTACATCCTAGACTCCAGCCGTTGGAGATCAGATGTAGGGAAATTTGCAAGGGCCATTTGCTATCTGTGGAGTTTGTCAGTGGTAACCAAAAGATTTGCATGACTAATGTACACTGCCCTAGTGCTATCTCTGCAAGAAGTGCTTTTCTTCACAAGTTAGCGGGTTTTTTAAGCACTATTGACCTGTCGATGTTGGTTTGTCTGGGGGGAGACTACAAATGTACCCTCAACCCACAACTTGATAGAAACACTCCTGAGCCTCATCTACCGAGTGCAAGGCCTTTGGCACAGCTCGTTAAAAAATTTCAACTTGTGGATTTGTGGCGGGTACAGAACCCTAACATCCGGCAGTACACGTGGGTTTGTGCCGAAAGAAAGCTTTTGACAATGGCTCGTTTGGATAGAATTTATGTTAACCGTGATAAGGCAAATCTTGTCAAGAATTCTTATATAAGGCCATCTGGTTTTTCTGATCATCACATGGTCATTGCTGTATGTGGTTTACCTCATCACGTTTGTAAAAGTGCATATTGGACTTTTAATGTCAAACTTTTACAAAGTGAGCATTTCAAAGAAGCATTCAGAATGGTATGGAAAGAATGTGAAATGCAAAAGTTTTCCTACCTAAATTTAAGGCAGTGGTGGGTTTGCACAAAATCCCAAATTAAGTGTTTTTGCCAGCAATACTGCTGTTATAATACATGTAATACACTCGGTGTGATATCTGCGTTAAAAAACGATATACTTTATTGTGAGCAGAAATCTGGAATGTCCAACGAAAATGTCCAGTAGTTGTCAGAGAAAAGAACACTACTGGCTGAAATGGTGAAAGAGCGTGCATCTGGTGCTTTCGTCCAACTGCGAATGGACAATATCCAACTTGACAAACCCAACAAAGGCTTTTTCAATTTGGAAAAGACAGCCAAGATCCCTCAACAAATTCACGCTTTGCGCTCTTCTGCTGGTGCGCTTCTGTCGTCTCAAAGTGACATCAAGAATGAATTACAAAACTTTTATTCAAAGCTTTTTGCCTTGAGAACGGTGAACCAGGAAAACAGAAACGGGATGTTTGAACTGCTCCCATCTCTGTCTGAAGACCAGCAACAACAACTGGAGCCTGGCATCTCTCTCGGAGAACTTACTGCTGCTCTTAAAGGAATCCAAGATGGGAAAGCCCCTGGACTTGACGGCCTCCCAGTTGAATTTTACAAGGGCTTTTGGGACATTCTAGGCCCTACTCTACTTGACATCTTTCATGATATCCTTGCACAAGGTGAATTGCCATTAAGTTGCCGGAGGTCAGTTTTGTGTCTCCTTCCTAAAAAAGGGAACTTGCAAGACGTCACAAATTGGCAACCTGTGTCACTCCTAAATACGGACTATAAAATATTGTCGAAGGCGCTCGCGATACGTCTAAAGGAAGTCATCCCCCTTTTGATTGATATTGATCAGTCTTATTGTGTTCCCGAACGTTCTATTTACAATAACATTTTTTTGGTGAGAAACTTGATCAGTCTCGGTCGTACTACATCTCATGGTTTTGGTTTGGTTATTTTAGATCAAGAAAAAGCTTATGACAGTGTTGACCATTCTTTTTTGTTTGCTGTACTAAGGAGAGCTGGTTTCGGAAATTTTTTTGTTTCCTATGTTAAGTTGTTGTTTGAAAATGCATCCTGTCTGTTGAAGGTAAACAACAGCTTATGTCGCCCTTTTCCCTTTCAGCGAGGCATCCATCAGGGCTGCCCGCTTTCAGGTATGCTCTACAGTCTCTCGGTCGAGCCTTTACTAGCTTTGCTCCGCAACTCAGTGGAAGGAGTCTCCTTAACAAAAAACTACAAAATTGTTACTTCAGCTTATGTGGATGACATTTGTGTTGCTGTTTCCAGCCAAAATGATGTGGGTGAGGTCTCGCGATATCTGTCCCAGTTTGAGCTCACTTCCACGGCAAAAGTAAATTGGAACAAAAGTGTTGCCTTATGGGTGGGCCCCAGTCCACCTTCCTCAGCTCTGCCTGTGTTACCAGGAGGAATGCAGTGGAACAAAGAGGGGTTTAAATATTTAGGGTTATATCGAGGAGTCCAAGCATATGAACAAAAAAATTGGGAGGGTTTCTTGGAAAGAATTAAGCAGAAACTGGCTAGGTGGAAACGGTTGCACCACCTTCTATCGCTTAAGGCAAGGGTGACAATAATAAATAACCTGGTGGTTCCATTTATTTGGCATAAAGTTATCCCCCTCCAACCTCCGAGATACTTGGTCACAGGCATTCAGAGGGTTCTAACTCAGTTTTTCTGGGGGGCCACCATTGGCTTGGACCAGACATGTTGTGCAGACCCCGAAATGCAGGTGGCCAAAGCTTGATACATGTTCCGAGTCGGATAATGGCTTTCCGCATGTTGACGATAAAGCGTTTATTGTATGGTGAGTGTGTCCCATGGCGGCCTCTCACAAATGCTTGGCCGCAGGAAGCAGATGGGTTGAAGTATGACCGAGAGCTCTTCCTCATGGACCTGCAGCATGTCAACACGACTCTGCTCCCCGAGCTTCATCAGAGCCTTCTGAATGCCTGGCAAGTCCTTGGAATACAACGATTAGAGGTGTCCTACGATGCCAAAAAATATATGCATGAGCCATTGGTTCTGAATCCTTTATTCCCTGAAATTTTAACCTCCAGCTCATTTATGCATTGCTTCACCTGTAATGGAATAAACAGAGTGCGAGACCTGATGAAGCCTTCCCTAAATGGATGGTTATCCACCGGTTCTCTCACATCAAAAGTGGGGGTTCGGTCATCTAGAATGGTGGACAAAGTTTTGAGAGTTGTGATTAAAACTTTCACAGAATTAAATATCGGGTGGACTGGGGCAGATCAAGTGGTGGACTCTCGTCTCTATTTCCCTGAGCTCCAAATCACCTCAAAAAAACAACAGTGTGTCTTCTCAAATCCAGATGGTTGTGGTGTGTTTCATGTGATGGGGAAAAAAGTTATTTATGGGATATGCCAAGAGGTGCTCATACCGGGTTTCACAAAACCTTTAAAAAATCGGTGGGAGGAGATCATTCCGGCTAGTTCATTCCTATCTCCAGTGTGGAAGGAGATGTATAGGTCTCCAACTTTAGGTCGAACCGGAGACTTAAATTGGAGATTAGTTCATCAGGCCCTGGTCACCCAATACTTACTTAATAAGTTTGATCCCTCTGTACAGAACGTTTGTCCTTTTTGTGAAGAGGCTGAAAATGTGACCCATGCTTTCGTGGAATGTAGGAGATTGGTACCCCTTTTTTGTTTCCTCCAACAGTTATTTTATAAATTTAAGTTTGTTTTTTCTGTTCCAATTTTTGTGTATGGCATTGAAAGGAGCACCAAGAGCAAGACAGCGGTCCCTTTCTTGAATTTTCTGTGCGGGATTGCTAAGCTTGCAATTTATAAAACTAGGAAGATCAAATTGAGTGGCAGAGATGAAAATGTGCTCTTTTGCTTTAAAGCAGTGGTTCTTAACCTTTTTAAAGGCGCCAAACCCTAACGAAACCCACCGAACACTTGCGGAACCCCTCAAATTTGACCAAAAAATTAAGAAGAATTGCATCTTGATGCGTTTTCTGTTCTTCTTTTCGGGAGGCGATCTGGGAAATGCGTGGTGTTGTTTTGGCAAGGGCCACCCTCAAATCATTTTCGCATGCAAGCCTGCTCCTTTTCTTTGTTTTAATGTCCACCAGTTTCGAAAACGCATGCTCGCAGAGGTACGTTCTAATGTACGGCATGAGGATCTCAAGGGCAATTTTAGCGATGTGAGGATACCCTTCTATTTGGCGGCACCAAAACGTTGAGAGCGTTGTTGTGCCGAAGAGTTGTTGTTGCATCTGGCTCTGCTGAAGTTTGATGAGGTCGTCGAGGTATTGGTCATTGACATCTGCCGTTGCAATGACGAAAGTAAACGGCTGCCGCACCCATGCTGGATATTGCTCTTGGTCGGGGAAGTAGCCGTCCAATGACTTTCTCAGCTCATCCAAGTGTGTGGTAATCGCTTGCTTCAGCTCCCCCGGTACAGCAGTGCCTCCAACTTCAGACTCATCTTCGATCCCGCTCACGCACTCGTCCAGTAGCGAAAAGTTTGCGAAGTTGTCGTTCTCTGTTCGCCGCCTCCACAACGGTAAATTCTTTCGGAAAGCGCTCAGCTTTTCTTCAGAATCGATGACATTCACTCCACCGCCCTGCATCTGGCAATTGAGATGATTGAGTGAGTCGAAGATGTCAGCCAAGTACGCCAAGGCGAGGATGAACTCTGACTTTTGGAAGTGCATTGCATGGCATTGCTGGTGTTCTTGCAAAAACAGGGCTAATTCTACACGCAAGGCAAAAACACGGCCCACTACCTTCCCTCGTGATAACCATCGAATGTTAGAGTGGTAGAGAAGGACTTCAAATTCAGAGCTGATTTCATTGCACAGCTCTTTGAAGATGCGATGATTCAGAGCACGGCTTCGCAAGTTATTCACAGTTTCAACGACGATTTTCAGAACATTGGCCAGTTTTGGAGGCAGGGTTTTTGATGCCAACGCGTGTCTGTGCAGGACGCAGTGCATGACGATGATGTGTGGTGCATCGGCCTTCACCAGCGCTCCAAAACCGGAGTTGCATCCCAGCATGGCTGGAGCTCCGTCCGAGCAAACTGCAGACACCATGTTCCACGAGAGGCCGTTGCTTCTGAAGAAGTCATCCACAAGCTTCTTCACGTCAGCTGCCTTCATCGTTGTTGTGAGAGGCTTGCAGAACAGAAAGTCTTCCTTGATCTCGTCTCCTTTGACATAACGCACAAATAAGATGAGCTGGCTCAAATTCGAAACGTCGGTGGTCTCGTCGAGTTGAAGGCTGAATTTCGTCGGGCTTGCGACTAAATCTGCAACTACCTGGGCGAGGATGTCGTCGCTCATGTCGACGATTCTGCATATGATGGTGTCATTTCAGAGTGGAACGAGAGACAACTTGTTTTCAGCAGCTTTTCCCAGCATGATGTTGGCCATCTTCAACATGGCCGGTTTGATGAGTGTCTCGCCAACGGTGTGCGGTTTGCCCTGCTTTGTGAGCAGGTACGCAACTTCATACAACGCGGTGAGGATCGGTTTGTCAATTGGAACGAAGCCTAGTGTGGGCAAGGTAGCACTTGCGTCGAATCGGACTCTCTTCAATTTGAATTCATCCAGCGTTGCGTTTTTGTACTGCCCCTTGCCGTGCAGTTTTTTGAAGTGTTCCTGTAGTTTTGCTGGTGCTCGGCTGGAGTTGCCCAACTTGAGATTGCAAAGCATGCATTTAGGACGCTGACTTCTGTCCTGTTCCGTCAAACACGTGACCCTGTACCTCACATAATCCTCCGACCACTTACTTTTTTTGCTCGACATACTGCAAAAAAATATATATAAAAAGTAACAAACTGATCTTAATTGAGTTCGGGCAAATAATTATATGACAAAAATTAAAAAAGGAACATGCTTAAATATAATCAGTACCCCTCTGAAAACTGAGAAATTTTAACGAAGAAAACATAACATAGTTATGATGACGGGATTTATTATATTATCTACTCAACTCTATGTCACCTCAAATCCCATGATAATATGACATAGAAAACTGCGAATTGTTAGTTTTGAATGGCGACCAAAGGAGTTATATCACCTCCACCTAATTATCTGAGTAATCTATCATTTTATAATCAGCATCCACTTTTGACTTTAATATAACTCTGAACATCAACTTTTCCAGATCCACAAACACAATTCCAGGTCCAGATCCACAAACTTTTCCAACTTACTTTTCAATTAATCAGTAACTCCAAAGTAAGGCGCAACCAATGACACACGGCACACGGCAAGCTAATCGAGGCTATTCACTGGAATTTCTGAACACCTGCAAAGTCCAAAATCCAGTAAGTAAGTAAGCAAGTAAGCACGATCAACAGAATAATTAGCAAGTTGCTCATTGATTCAACTTACTACAGTCAGTGTGAAACAACTTATCTTAAACACAGACCAGAGAAACCATGAATGGGATGGGAATACAATTACAAATAACATTTCCATTCGTTCGTAACATCCATAGCAAAATAATAATAATATTAATAATAAGCGTAATTACACATAGATTCAAAATTGATACAAAACTAAAAACAAAAACAAAAACAAATTGCAATGCTTTTCGGAGGACCTCCGCCGAACCTCTGAGACTGGCTCACTGAACCCCTGGGGTTCAGTCGAACCCAGGTTAAGAACCACGGCTTTGAAGGAATAGTGTCGGCCCGGAAAAGTTTCGGCAGTGTGAACGACGATTTCTTTTACAAATGAGGTGTTGAGTTTGTTTTTGTAAATTTTACTTGTGCTCAATGTCCACATATACAATCACGTGAAAAAGTAAGTACACCCCATGTAAAGTTTTGACTTTTTCAACATATTTCAACATACAGCTATTTTATCTTCATTTCAACAATATTGATAGATAAAGGTGATATAATAAAACAAATATCATGAAACATTTACATTTTGTAGTCCATTGTATAATTTAAATAAACATAAATGCAAATTTCACATATGGAAAAAGTAAGTACACCCTTGGCTCTAATAGGTGGTATTGCCCCCCCCTTTGGCAGAAACGACCTAAAGTAGGCGTTTCTTATAACTCTCTACCATTCTCTGACATCGACCGGGAGAAATTTTTGCCCACTCCACCATGATGAATTCTTTCAGCTATGCGATGTTTGAGGGGTTTCTTGCATGCACAGCTCGTTTCATATCCCCCCACAACATCTCAATGGGGTTTAGATTCAGGCTTTGACTTGGCCATTCCAGAACCCTCCATTTCTTTCTTTTCAGCCATTCCTTGGTGGATTTACTGGTATGTTTAGGGTCATTGTCATGTTGCAAAGTCCACCTTCGGTTGAGCTTCAACTTTCCGACAGATGGCCTCACATTATCCTCAAGCACCCTCTGGTACAATGAAGAATTCATATTGGATTCTATGATGGTGAGCTGCCCAGGCCCTGATGCAGCAAAGTTGCCCCAGACCATAATATTTCCACCACCATGCTTTACAGTTAGTATCAGGTTCTTGTGGTCAAATGCTGTCTTTGATTTTCGCCAAACATGTCTTCTGGTACTGTGGCCAAATAGCTCTACCTTTGACTCATCTGTCCAGAGCACATTGTTCTAGAAGTGCTGGTCTTTGCCTAGGTGTTCATTGGCAAACTTTAGTCCTGCCCTGATGTTCTGTCTGGACAGCAAAGGTTTCCTCCTGGCACACCTCCCATGTAGATCAAATTTTTGCAGCCTCTTTCTAATGGTAGACTCGTGCACTTTGACATCAACAGTGGTAAGAGCTACCTGTTGGTCCTGTGATGACATTCTGAGGTTCTTAGAGACTTCTTTCAGCATCTTGCGGTCTGCTCTCAGGCTGAACTTGCTGGGGCGGCCTGGCCTGAACAAGTTGGCAGTTGTTTGGAATCTTCTCCACTTGTCGATGATCTTCTGGACAGTCGAATGATTGATTTCAAATTGTTTGGAGATCTTTTTAAATCCCTTCCTAGACTCGTAGGCATCTATAACCTTCTTTCTGAAGGCCTCACATAGCTCTTTTGATCTAGGCATGGTGACGCCGCACACTTCAACAACAAAGAGCAAACCAAACGAAATGTCTGAGGTTTAAATAAGACAGGTTCCTCCAAGATCCTCTCAAACGATGTTCTAATCATTTGCACCTGAGCTGGTGCACCTGATTCTAATTTTAGTTATTTGAAGTAGAGATAAATGTAGGGGTGTACTTACTTTTTCCACATGCGAAATTTGCATATATGTTTATTTAAATTATACAATGGACTACAAAATGTAAATGTTACATGATATTTGTTATATTATATCACCTTTATCTATCAATATTGTTGAAATGAAGATCAAATAGCTGTATGTTGAAATATGTTGAAAAAGTCAAAACTTTACATGGGGTGTACTTACTTTTTCACATGACTGTACATGTATATATACATCTTTTTTGCTTGTACAAAGTCCTTTTCTTGTAAAAATTTGTGGTGTTTACCGTGTGTGTTTTGATACTTTTATAATAAAAGCACACAAAAGTCAAGTCTTTCTCTTTCTTTCTTTTTCTTTTCTTTTCTCTTTCTCTCTCTCTCTCTCTCTCTCTCTCTCTCTCTCTCTCTCTCTCTCTCTCTCTCTCTCTCTCTCTCTCTCTCTCTCTCTCTCTCTCGACTTTGTGAAGGCGGGGGTACACTATCCTGGATATAGGGGATCTCTGGATCACTCCTGCGAGACCGATCGGCTGTCTCTGTGCTGGGATTGTTCGAGAGAACTGTCCAGGGCTAGACAACAACAATAACATAACACCTATAAAATGCATCAGTTGGGCTTATCAAAGGTTCCTCGTTTTGTAGAAATATTGCAGTTTCCTTTGGTTGAAAACTCAATTGCATTCCCCAAAAATACTTGTTTCATGTCGGTGATGAAGCAACAATATGTTTTATTACCGTTTTATACTTGAATGAAATGAGAATTTGATATTTTTATTTATTTTGATAGATCACATCATCTTTTTGGTCTGAGTTTCAAAAACCAAATTTCAAACCTGCTGATGCAAAGAGCATTGCAGAAAAAAAAAATTCACGTTACAAAATGCCTTCGTTAATACTGACATGTTCATTACAATGATTTCCTTACATAAAATGTAATTACAGTGGAAGTTTAATCCTAGTTGCTCAAACAGAGATTCACACTTCAAGTGAAACAGGTGTTTGACAACAATGTCCATGTCTGCACATTCAGGCCGGCTGTTTTTGGACCACAGCTGTTAGCTTTAAGGTGCGAATGCCTGCTGCGAACAGTAATACTATAGCACTGGTACTGATCTCGTCCCCTTTAGAACCTTAAAAAAGGCACCAAAACCCAGACAATGGCCTTTAACTGTAACCGTGGCTGACAGAGCTATCCCATGTTGCTCTTTCTTTGAAAACACACAAATCATGTTTATTAGAACATTGTGCTGGAGTCATTGGTTGGCGTGCGGGGCCATCGCACGAAGATAATATGGTTCTCACAGGCACGCACTGCTTATCGCAGAATACTTGCATGAGTACAACTTCAATCCATCGATTCGAGTTGGAACAACTGTTGTCGAAGCCTTATCAGTTCGTATTTTGTTTGATCGGAAAACGTGCAAACAAAAGGCTCTTGATATCAATGCCACTGATGTTGATTGGGCATTCTCAACACTGCAATATACATGTGTTGTCCACATTTGAGCATAAAAAAGTTCAAATTAACTTTAAGTATTCCCTTCAAGTGAACCTTTAATTTATCTCTCCAAAATGAAACAACTTATTTACCTAATTTTAGCAGAGGTAAGGATATTGGCAAAGGCCTGCCAGGTTGGTCATGTTTATTTTATTGGCTTGAAGTTGATTGATATTGGTTGATAGGTTGATATTGATATTGGCATCTTGCGGATATTGGCATTGAAGGTTGATATTGGCTAAGGCAAAGGCTTTCCCGGTTGTAAAATCGTCAGTATGTGTTGAGCAGTTTGCGCCTCGATGCTTTGATCAGTTCAGCATATCAATGTAAAAGAGCTCCCACCTGGTTATCTCTGCCACCAAAGGTGGATGGAAGTTATGTTTCACCCCTGTCTGTCTGTCTGTTTGTTACTTGCCGGAATAGATTCCAGCAAGTATGTTGGTTGGTTGGTCTGTCTGTCTGTCTGTCTGTTTGTGCGCAGTACTACATCTACATCGTTGCACATAGCATCGCCATACTTCACACACATATTTGCCTTGCTCTTGAATAGACTGTGCCCAATTTTTAACTCTCTAGGTCAAAGGCCAAGCTCAATGTCACCCAAAACGTGAAAATCGTTTTTTGCTAACGAGCAATGATACCCGCCATCACGGTCGTCTCTCCAACTCACAATCCCACGAGATATGCGGAAAGGACGACCCAAAACCAATTATCTTGTTTTTGATTCGTATATAAACATCATTAAAAGTAAATAATGACCTCTGCCAAAGTTCAAACGACGTGGGTTTAATCTCTACATGAGAGAATTCCACATAGCTATCTGGGCGGTGTATAAGCCAACAGATCACTGTCTCCATCGATCTTGCCAAAGCCGTAACACCTATCGGCTCAAAATCCTTTTAACTGTTCACTTGGTAGTTTTTACAATGAAGGAAACACGTATCGGGAGTACATACGACATAGCGATTGTGAATGTGACAGCTCTGAGGCGTCTTTCGCTTCGCATCGCAGTGACGGCGAGCACGAACATGGCGGCTGTAAGATTGAAATCTGGCTTCAAGCCCCCTCACCACCCAAAGCCTTCAACCACACATGTTAACACGCTCCTCCCCCTTCATTCCCGTTCTTCAAAGCAAAGCGGTAAAAATTGTTGTATCACCATTATATATTACTAGCAACGGTACCCGCCCTAAGGGCGGGGCTTCAATTGGGAGGTGCAAATGATTATTTAAACAATTTATACAAACGGGTGGTGAGGGGGCCACTTTAACTCTGAAAGGACAAGAGATATGCATACACTTACTCAGTTACCTTCCATTGCTTAGCGTATATCTAAATATCTATAAAGCTCAGTTGACTTTTTGCTCCAATAAATAACAGCGAAACGGAGTTGAGTAAAAGGGTGAAAATTCTACAGATGCTGTGATAAATAACTACCTATTTCCGTTTGAATGTTTGTTGGAGAATAGACGTCTGGATCAATTTTTGAATTGAATTTAAATCCCGATTTATATATATATATATTAGGCTGGGCCAAATCGGAGGTGATTTTCCTAATTCAATGTAATTTACCTAAAAGTTGTGAGTGAGTATCAGGAACAAAACCATGAAAAAAAATTTCAAAAATATTGACGTTTTACGGTCAGACAGCCCGTTACCATAGCAACAGCCCGTTACCATAGCAACATATGTCTCACTTGACATATCACGTGCCTTCGATACAGTCTGGCACCCAGCTCTGCTCACCAAACTCACCTCCTATGGTATTCAGGGAAATCTCCACTCATGGCTTGTGGATTTCCTCTCTGGTCGTAGGCAACGTGTGGCCCTGAATGGATTTCTCTCATCTTCCCTTCCTGTTCTGGCTGGAGTTCCCCAAGGCAGTGTTCTGGGCCCTGTGCTATTTCTGGTCTTCTTCAATGACCTCTCCGACTCTCTGGAAAATCCTCTCTATCTCTTTGCTGATGACTCCACTATCTGCCGCTCCATTCCTCATCCCTCAGATCGGCAGTCTGCAGCCTCCTCACTCTCTGCAGACCTGGACAAAATCACAGACTGGTCAAACAAGTGGAACATGTCTTTCAATCCTGACAAATCTCACACTCTTACAATGTCTCTCCGAAAGGACCGACTGGACAACCCTCCCATCTACTTTCTCAACAATCCTCTCCAAGAAGTTCTGTCGCTCAAGCTTTTGGGTCTCACTATCTGCCATGATCTTTCTTGGGAAAACCACATTTCCAAGCTGGCCTCCAAAGCCAGTCGCCGACTGGGCATCCTCCGTCGTGTGAAGTCCTTCCTTGGCACACCTGAGCTCCTCACCACATACAAGGCTTTCATCCGCAGCTCAATGGAATACTGTTCCCCCCTCTGGGCTGGTGCTCCTGCCTCACACCTTGCTCGGCTTCACGCTGTTGAGGCCAAAGCTTTCAGAATCATTGGAATCTCCTGCGATGTAGTCAACTCCGAGGGCCTTTCACTCACTCACCGCAGGCAGGTTGGTGGTCTTTCTGTCTTCTACCGACTCCTCTCTGGCCTTGCTCCCCCAGCTCTCTCTGTGCTCTGTCCCCCAAATATTCCTTCAGGTCGCACAAGATCTGCCTGCAACCCTCTTATGGTTAAACTGCCAAAGTCTAGGCTCTCTGCTCACCTTCACTCTTTCATTCCCCTTTTCTCCCGCCTCTGGAACAAACTCCCCCACTCCATTCAATCCCACTCCTCCCTCCAGGTCTTTAAAACAGCTGTTCACCACCATCTCTTATCTTCCCCAATCGAAAACCTTGATCTTTTCTACCCCCGGTAATTCACCCCAGAGTCCTTGCAGCGTTCATATGTTTTATTCCTCTCCCACTTCCCCCCAAGTCCTCCCGATGTCCCTGCTCTCAAATGTTGTGTTTGTGTCCTTCCCCCTCTCTCCCCATCTTGTCTGCCGCTCCCCTTGTTTTTTTGTGTTTTGTGTGTCGGTTTGTCTTTTTTGTGATTATTGTTAGCTCTTTCACGAGCCTCGATCTTGTATACAAAAAAACAAAAAAAAAAAACAAAAAAAAAAACAGTTACAGACGACTCAAAAAATGCCTAAATTGACGATTTCTCAAGCTGTGTTTGACCCCCAGAGTTGATTCTGGTACCAAAAGATGCAGAATTGAAAGCCAAGGATGATTGGATAGCTTAACAATGTCTGTGACACAATTCAATACCACTTTTATCCAAAAAACTGATTTTTGTCTGAAATTTCAAGCATATTTATGGAAAAAAATTGAAAATTTTGCTTTTTAATCATAGGATAACCATTAATCAGATTAAATTTACTTTAAATTGTCTTTTACAACCTTGTATTGTCCAGTTTTTATAACTGTTATAACGTTGTTTAAATTTGGCCATCTTCATTTCAATTAAAAAAAAGTTAACAAAAGCAGCTTACAATCATTAATTTTAATGCCTGCTTTCGGTTGTTACTGTAACCATTCATCAGGGCGTTCAAGGCGCTCTTGCACACATCAAGGATAGGCGCTCTTGTCTTCGATACAACGGCAGTGAACTCTGGGGTCAAGAGTGGAGTCGTAGTAAGACTGGAGACTGAGTTTGGCAGGAGTCTTCTGCAACTGGCGTGTCGGCACCACATCCACGAATTGGTTGGAGGGGCGTCTTGCTCAATAGTGTATGGCCCCACCACAGGACCTAATGAACAGCTGTTCAAGCGACTGCTCAACACTTGGAGTGAATTGGACCAGGGCAACTACACATTGGACGAGGTGTCTGCTCAACAGAGAGAGCTGGCTGGCCATGTACATGCCACCATCACCTTCCTTCAGACGTGGATGGACAATAGCACAAAGGAGACTCTTCGACACGACTACCTGGAGCTGGCACACCTCACACTGCTGTTTCTTGGAGGGACTGTCCCTGATGGTATGAGGACCATCACTATCAAAGCTCCTGGGGCATTCCACCACGCCCGTTGGATGAGCAAGACTTTATACACTATAAAGGTGGCACTCTTCCATTGGCAGCTGGGAGATATCTACACACCCGAAGAGCTGGAAGACATAACCAGTCTCGCTGCATTCATGTCAGTCTTCTACACTAAAGCGTGGTTGACATGTACCAGTGCTGCAGATGCACCATCTAACGACATGTACCTGATGAAGAACCTCCTCAAGGCTGAGGCCAGTATCGCAAAGAATCCAACAAAGTGGCCTGCCAAATTTCTGTCCTTTGTGACTGTGGCCCGAGAGAAGCTACAAAACCATTTGTGGTACCTCTCAGAGAGATTGGTCTCTTTGGCACTCTTCTCGGATGGAACGTCATCTGACAAGCAGACTATGAGAAGGGCTATGCTCAGGTACCATGGGACTGCACATAACATGATACAGGAGATGCCAGCCTCACAGCAATTGGGGAGTAAAGCCCTCAAAGACTTTGTTGGTTACGACTCTTGGAGCATGTTTGAACTCTTGGGTATTGACTCCAGTTTTGTCAAGCTCCCCGTTGCACAGTGGCCCACCTCAGACAGCTATCGTCATGGCAAGGAAGTTGTGGCCAAACTCCCAGTTGTCAATGACGCAGCAGAGCGGACACTTGGACTCGCCACAGATTTGAACACTAACAAGGCCCCCAAATCTGAGGCGCAGCTCCAGGCTCTATACAGGGTTGTGAAGGGCGTCAGGGAGAAGCTGCATGGACTGGCAACATCCACTGAGGTTGTGACTAAGAAGTCATTGGCCTCCATTGATTACAATTGGGACTAGGTTTTTTATTTTGTTATCAATGTTCAATGTCAGACCTTAAATTTGAGACAAAAAAGCTTAATCAATGACAAAAGTTAATTTAAAGTACATTTAATTTGACTATAGCTCTGATTAATGATTATCCTATGATTAAAAAGCAAAATTTTCCTTTTTTTTTCAAACAAATGCCTTAAATTTGAGATGAAAATGAGTTTTTGGGATAAAAGTTGTATTGAATTGTGTCACAGACATTGTTAAGCTATCCAATCATCCTTGGCTTTCAATTCTGAATCTTTTGGTACCAGAATCAACTCTGGGGGTCACACACAGCCTGAGAAATCATCGATTTTAAGAATTTTTTGAGTCGTCTGTAACGGTTGCTATGGTAACGGGCTGTTTTACCGTAAGACGTCAATATTTTTGAAAAAAAATTTCATGGTTTTGTTTCTGTTACCCAGCCACAACTTTTAGGTAAATTACAACCTTGTAGTATGAAAAATTGAGAATCACCCCTGATTTGGCCCAGCCTAATTATATATTGTTGCGGATATGGCATTTGGCCTCCATATCCGCTTGTAAATATTCCCCTATTTCCCCAATACTCCCCAACTATCCCCAATCCCCCATTCCCTAGTCCCATTGCCTGTAAATAACACTCTGTAGAACCGACCTTCCCCTTTTTCCCCCATTAAATGTCGTGCCCAGGTCCACCGCATCTCACGTAGACAACTTTCGGACATCTTGCTAGTTATTCTTAGTCTATGTCAGTTAAGGACTCGTTTCCATTAATTCTGACTCTTCGTTGCACCAGAATGTGATTGTATGGCACCAGTAGTGAGTTTAGGACCTCCCCTTACCTCCTCCCATCTTCCCCATGAAACAACAACAACAACTACAACAACAACTACAACAACAACAACAACTACAACAACAACTACAACTACAACAACAGAGGAAATGGGGGCGGCGCGGCGCGGGGAGTGTGCGTCCTCACTCCGGCTCGGTTAGCCGCCATTACCCATGTGCGCCGACGGGGTTACCACGAAGGGGCTGCCTGTCGGCCCCTCGTCAAGGGCGGAGCCGGTAACCCCCGCACCCAATGAGAAGCAACGGGCCGATTCCATCTGGGGCGGAGCTAACGAGCCGAGGGCGTGTCACTCCCCGCCGGATATACGCAGCGACTTACCGGACGTGACGTCAGATGCGCCCCGAGCTTGAAGAAGAGCCAGTCACCACCTCCGACCGCTGAGTGAGACCTCCCGCATCTTTGGACCGGACCGGGTCGATTCTGTCCCTGAGCCGAGTGCACCTTGAGCCATCGAATACCCGCTTTCCTTGCCATCAATCCCCGTGTGAGTCAGTTTTGTCCTGTTTATCTGTCGTCTGTTGGGGCTACTATAAGACCGTAATTAAGTGCCTACCTTTCTATGCTGTCCCTCTTGTCGTTGTAATCTGACCTTCCGCCCTAATATAACCTCCTCCGGAGGTCTTGAGAACTGAACCCTTGGTGTCGTGTCATTTTAATCCAGCCGTTGTGTCTTTTCCATCATTGATTTAGCATAGCGCGACTTAGTCAACGTTCGAGCATAATCGGGTAAACTGTGCAGACGCGGTCATACCAAACCGCTCGGTAAACTAACATCCACAACCGCGTCTGTAACAATTGGTGTCGGGAGTGTCGGATTCGGACCTGGGACTAAATTTATTAGGCCCAAATTTTGGAACACCAATTGTACCACTAGGGTAACAATTGGTGTTGGGAGGTAGAATTCGATCCGGAGCGCGTTTCCCGCGCTCGAAATTATAACGGCGAAATTCGATTGTGTTTTACCAAATATAAAAACCCGAATTTTGAAAGTCGCGCTATGGCAGACCAAGTCGGCTGGGGTCCGGTAGGGGAGAGTGAGGCAGGGTCGGTCCAGGACCAAATTGAGGGACGTGAGGAGAGCGAAGCAGTGAGGGTAGCAGACGCACAAAATAGCGTCGTTGCGCCCGACGTAGCGGGCGCGCAAAATGGCGCCTCGCTGGTCACCGCGCCCGCGACCGTGGCAGCGCCCCTGGTGGATCCGAACCTTTTTATGTTGCAAATGAGGGCCCTTATGGAACGAATGGGAGACCAAATTGTGGGAATGAGGGCTCAGGGTGAGCGATTGGAGGGCCAAATGGGGGTAATGGGGAACCGGATGGAGGCTCAGAATGAGCAATTGGGGGTAATGGGAAGCCAAATGGGGGTAATGAGGGACGAAGCGAGGGGTACCGGTGAGAAGTTAGACAATAATTTTGAGGGGTTAGACAACGGGATAAAAGAGGTGAGAAATGGGTTAGAGGGGTTAGAAAACAGGATGGAAGGCAAATTGAGGGACATGAGCGACCAAGCGGAAAGGGAAGTTAACCAAATGGGGCAGCAGATAGAGGGGGTCAGAATGGGGGTAGAAACCAAACTGGATGCTCACAGGGAGGAAATGGAGCAGATGAGGGTGGCATCTGGGCAGGAGATGCAAGTGATGGGAGAGGAGATCAGAAGAGGTGTGAGTGAGGAGGTCGGAGGAGTGCGCGAGGAGGTGAGGCACTGTAAGGAGCACATGGAGAAGGAGGTGAGAAAAGGGACTGTAAAGTTACAAGGGGGCATAGAGGACCTGACGCAGGAGGTGGAACAGCTGACGGAGGGACAAAAAGGACTAACGGAGCAGGTTCAAAGGAACACTGCGGTATTAGGAGGGTTAAAAGCGACACAAAACGACATAAAAAACGACTTAATAGCGACAAAGAGGGAATGTCAGATGGTACATGAGGGATTGACAACGAGGTTGGACGAGGTGATAGAGGTAATGGAGACGAAGGACCGGCAGATGAAGACGCACATGGAAACGGTCAAGGTAGCCTTGGAGGACGAGCTTGAGGAGACGTACCGGGGAATAAAAGAGGTGAAGCAGAAATTAGAAGAAGTGGAAGAAGGGGTGAGCGAAATTAAGAAGCGACGGAGAGGGGATAAGAAAGAGATAAAAGAGGAGATAAAAGAATTGGTCCAAAGTCTGTGTTTGGATCGTGATGATGTGCTCATTAACCGGATGAGGGATTCGCAGGTGATGGAGGAGAAGCGAAGAGGAAGAGGACCCGGTGTAAGTGGTGACCAATATGGTCGTGCGTATGATGCGCCAGGGGATTTAAGAAGCTTGGGGGTCGAGATGGACCCGGGTGTTCGTGAGAGGCCGTTGGTGAAGTGTGCGACTGGTCTGGTGTGCGAAAAAGGAGGTGTGCGAGAAAATCCGACTCTGGGGTGTGTGAGGAAAAAGTGCGTGCCAAGGAGTGAGGGTGCTGGCGAGAGTGAGTCGGTCGTAGCGTGTGTGCGAGGGAGCACATGGAAGCGCGGTGTGGTAAGTGTTACAGAGGGTGTGACGGGAGAGTGTGCGCGAGAAAGGTGTGTGACGGACAGGTGCATGGGGAAAGAGTGCGCTGTCAAAGGCAAGGAAGAATGCACGCCTGTGGTGAGTGTTACAGAGGGTGTAACGGGAGAGTGTGCGCGAGAAAGGTGTGTAACGGGAGAGTGTGCGCGAGAAAGGTGTGTAACGGACGGGTGCATGAGGAAAGAGTGCGCTGTCAAGAGTAAGGGTGAGTGCGCTGTCAAGAATGGAGGTGAGAGTAGTGAGAGTGACAAGGAGAGTGAGTTGGTTGTGACAGGGGAGCGAGGATGTACACCTGGGATGGAAGGATGCACACCTGGAATGGTAGAGCGTGAGTGGGAATGCACGCTGGAGTTGGTGGTGAGGCACGTGGTTGGGTGTGCGAATGAGAGCACACCTGTGATTGTCACAGAGGAGGTGACTGAGGAGGGGGCGCGAAGAGGTGTGTTGGTGAGGTGTGCGACCAACGAATGTGTGCCAAAGTGTTCGGTGGTCAGGTGTGTGACCAAGGCTGTGAGTGGAATGGGTGTACCTGGGTGTGTAAGGAAAGGTACGAGGAGCATGGAAACGGCTGGATGTGTGAGCAAGGAACGGGCTGCGGGGTGTAAGCGTCCAGGTGAAGCATCGACGGTAACCGGTTTAGAGGTTAGAGCGACTTTTAGCCGAATCGGGCCCTCGGTGCGTGCTGGGCCTCGCTTTGAACGGCCGCGTCCGTGCTCCACTAGGCGGAGCGGGCAGCCCGATAGAAAGGGTCGTCATGGCGACCACTTTTTGTTGAGGCAGTCCGGCAGGTCGAGATCGGGACATTGGATGGCTCCACGCCGAGATGGTGCGTGGGATCTCGGCCCGGGTAAGCCCCCGTCCCTGCACCGAGTGCCGGACGCATCCAGCCGCTGGCACAGAACAACCAGCATTCATGGCTTGGCTTTACGAAGCCGGGCTTTGGACAGGAATTGGCGCACCGAGAGGCATTAGTGAGTAGACTGGGTGATGAGGTTAGTGTTTTGGACCCAAAATTAGAGAAAAACAAAATTTGATGATTGGCAAGGGATTGGCAGTAGTGATTGGCAGATGATGGGTAGTGATTGGCCAAATTTTTAATTTGTTGAAATTTGATGTGCAAAATTGGTAGTGAGCGATGGGCCCGGTGGGTAAGGGTGGCATCCTTGCCACCCTTCCCATAATGGGGGGCAAAGGAGCAATAGCTTATGGGGTTGATGGCAGTGAAAACTAGCCCGGGTGGGTTAGGTTATATTGATAGGGATCTAGCGAAGATGACAGTAGGCAACGTTAAGGTTAGTTAGTGACTGATACCTGTAGTGGGGACGCAGGTAGATTAGTATGGATGATAATGACGTGGGAGCACAATAGTTTAAAGGGACGACTGGGAAGCGCAAGTTTTAGAAGGGAGTAGTTAGCTGAGATGATGCCGTGTGTGTGAGAATTGAACAGGTGTGATTGCACAGGTGTGCAACTGGACAGGTGTGTGGAGCAGTGTATGAGTAGTGAGTGTTGTGGATCAGCACGAATGCGCTTGGGGAGAGAAGGGTGCAGGTGGCACCAGGTGTGAGAGCACAGGTGTGTAAGTACAGGTGTGTGGAGAGAGTTGGAGTAAGTGGTACGGAGTGGTGTGCATGGTGCGAAGGTGGATGGGGGAAGAGTGGACCCCCTTTCACGAGTACCCGGGGCGGGTAGTGTAAGTGTTAGGTAGAGGGTATAGGTAAATTGTGGTTGGATATTGGCATTTGTGGTGCGGTTGCAGAATGGTATTGTGGATGGGTGCATTCGTGTTGTGGAAATGGCTGGGCGTGTAGCCTGTTAGTGTGTGTAGTTGGTTGGGCACTCCACCACTGTGAGGATGTCGGCCAGGTGAGGCCGCAGGTGGGCTCTGGGAGCCGGTAGTTGTGAGTGGGTGCCTGAGGATCCCGGGTGAGGATCGGGTAGCCCAGTGCCAGAGAGGGCACCGAGTGGGGAGAGCGCCAGAGGGCCTTCCCCAGGTAGTTAGGTTAGGGTAAGGAGCAGGTAAGCTCGGAGGCAACTGCAGTGGTGGAGGTGTGCAGGTGGGTAGACCCGCTGGGAGAGGTACACGCCACAGCCCAGAAATTGTGCGAGGGCACCGGGAGATGAATCGGGGGAGTGAGACCCCAAATTGAAAAGCACCACAGTTTGGCCAATGGGAATTGGTTTTTAGAACCCATAGTGTAAGAGGGCCAATGGTTTGGCCGGAGAAAGACCCCGGGTAGTGTAAAGTTGTTAAAGTCATTTAGGAAATAGTTAGGATTGATGAACCTGTCGCAACATACGCAGCCACTTACCTGTGATGATGATGACTCCACACCTGTGTTTTCTTTGTTCTGTTGCAGGAAATGAGAATTGTGTGGATTTGTGAGACGCATCACGACGTGGATGAGACATTGGGGTGATTCCATCTCTCCCTCCCTAGGAGGGACTGATGATGAATTGGTGATAGCAAATTATGATGTTGAGTTGGAGATGGCAAATTTTGATGAAAGTTGAAAATGGCAAATTTGATTGGTTAGGAGGGAGAGAAGACGAATTTGGTTTATGGGAGGAACGGGGAAGACAGTAGGGACGTTTGTTGATTTGTAAAGTAGATGTTTATGGGTAGTGTTGCGTTATGTGGATACAGTAAGGGGTAAGGGAGGGGCCATGTAGGTTACCTGGTGGGGGGGGGGGCGTACGGTAGGAACGTACCTGTCTCACCTGGTTCCCATGTGCCCCCAGTGTGCATTACCTTGCATTGCGTGCACTTTTGCGCCCTTACCACCTTACTCACTTGTCTGCTTCTTTTGTCTCCGACCTCCGAGGATCTGGCTTTGGGGTAGAGAGAGAGGAGAGAGAGGTGCTGGCTACGCAGTTGTGGGCCTGCACTTTCGCTGCTTGCTGCCTGGATCGATACACCATATGGACCGCAATGTTGGTGGCCACCCACAATGGACCGCAGTTCTTTTGCGGCCAAGCACCACCCATTGATGGACCTCTGGGTCAACGTGGCACCTATGCCAAACAGGTGAACCACTAATAGATGGCACCCTGACGGCCACAATAAGGAAATGGACGCGGTTGGCGCCTTTCTTTATTTTTGAAAGAAGCCAGAAGGCCACGTGCACCACACGAAGAGCAAGAGACACCTGCAGGGTTAGGGGTTGTTGAATTTATTTTTATTCATTGAACAATGGTGACTGCACCGGATGGTGCTGACTGTGTGATGGGGTGGTGCTTTTGGTGCTGGGAAGGGGTGCTCTGCACGTTATTAAAGGCCGTAAGGCCACAGAGCACTCGTGGGTTGGTGTATCGATGCTGGCATGCGTGCTCTCTCTATGCATAACATCTGCATGTGTTCCTCCAAAAACAGGTCCTGGATCGTAGTGGAAATATCAGCGTAGTCTTGTAAATAATGCTCCCTACCGGCTGTATGTTTAGTTTGCGAATTCTTTCCGCGATTCGGTTATCCTGTGGGCGTGTTTCTGTGAGGAGAAGGGTGCAACGTCGCAGGGGGACATATTTACTCATTTGTGAACATCTGTAAAACTGTCGCACTCAGGGTAGAGTTAATAGTAGAGGGAACTACATCTGAGTGCCACACTAAAATAGGTAAAAATTTATCGGGTCGGGACGCCCCGAGGGTAGAGAAGGGTGCAATGTTGCGGATATGGCATTCGGCCTCCATATCCGCTTGTAAATATTCCCCTATTTCCCCAATACTCCCCAACTATCCCCAATCCCCCATTCCCTAGTCCCATTGCCTGTAAATAACACTCTGTAGAACCGACCTTCCCCTTTTTCCCCCATTAAATGTCGTGCCCAGGTCCACCGCATCTCACGTAGACAACTTTCGGACATCTTGCTAGTTATTCTTAGTCTATGTCAGTTAAGGACTCGTTTCCATTAATTCTGACTCTTCGTTGCACCAGAATGTGATTGTATGGCACCAGTAGTGAGTTTAGGACCTCCCCTTACCTCCTCCCATCTTCCCCATGAAACAACTACAACAACAACAACTACAACAACAACAACAACAACTACAACAACAACTACAACTACAACAGAGGAAATGGGGGCGGCGCGGCGCGGGGAGTGTGCGTCCTCACTCCGGCTCGGTTAGCCGCCATTACCCATGTGCGCCGACGGGGTTACCACGAAGGGGCTGCCTGTCGGCCCCTCGTCAAGGGCGGAGCCGGTAACCCCCGCACCCAATGAGAAGCAACGGGCCGATTCCATCTGGGGCGGAGCTAACGAGCCGAGGGCGTGTCACTCCCCGCCGGATATACGCAGCGACTTACCGGACGTGACGTCAGATGCGCCCCGAGCTTGAAGAAGAGCCAGTCACCACCTCCGAGCGCTGAGTGAGACCTCCCGCATCTTTGGACCGGACCGGGTCGATTCTGTCCCTGAGCCGAGTGCACCTTGAGCCATCGACTACCCGCTTTCCTTGCCATCAATCCCCGTGTGAGTCAGTTTTGTCCTGTTTATCTGTCGTCTGTCGGGGCTACTATAAGACCGTAATTAAGTGCCTACCTTTCTATGCTGTCCCTCTTGTCGTTGTAATCTGACCTTCCGCCCTAATATAACCTCCTCCGGAGGTCTTGAGAACTGAACCCTTGGTGTCGTGTCATTTTAATCCAGCCGTTGTGTCTTTTCCATCATTGATTTAGCATAGCGCGACTTAGTCAACGTTCGAGCATAATCGGGTAAACTGTGCAGACGCGGTCATACCAAACCGCTCGGTAAACTAACATCCACAACCGCGTCTGTAACAATATATATATATAAACGGGAGTTGTCTGTGTGTGTCCGCGTTTTATTCGGAGATGGCTGAACGGATCTTCATCAAACTTTCAGAGGTTCATCAGTGAGTGCCTGGGAGTGTTTTAGGTAAACAAAAACCAAAAGAAAATTGACAAGAAAAATTTCGTTTTTTTGTAGTTAAAATAAAATAAAATAAAATCGCTCGATAGTGCCGAAGCCTTTTAAAATGAATGACAGTTATACACAAGTACACATTCGCATAAATAAATACAAAACAATTACCAGACATTTGAATACAAATAAATCAAACTATTCCGGAAGTGAACAAATTTGGTAGTATGGCTTCTTCTTCTTCCTGATCGGCATCACACTTAACTCAGAAACGTGAGCCACATTCACTCAGAAACGTGAGCCACATTCACTCAGAAACGTGAGCCACTCCCCTTCCCCTCCCTCCTCCCCTTCCCCCTACTTCCCCCCTCTCCTACCCCTCCCCTCCCTTCCCCCTCCCCTTCTCCCCGTCCCCTCGCCTCCCCTCTCCTTCCTCCCCACTCCTCCCCTATCCCCTCCCTCTCCTTCCCCCCTCCCCGCCCCCTCCCCTCCACCCCCCTGCCCTCCTCCTCCCCTTCCCCTCCTCCCCTCCCTCCTCCCCCTCCCCCCCCTCCCCTTCCCTCCACCCCTCCCCTTCCCTCCCCCCCCTCCCCTCCCTCTCCTTCACCCCTCCCCACCCCCTCCCCTCCACCCCCCCTGCCCTCCTCCTCCCCTCCTCTCCCCCTCTCCCTCCTCCCCCGCCCGGCAACGCCGGGTACTTCTGCTAGTACATGTATCGATTTCTCGACATTTTGATCCAAAATGGCCGATAAAAAAGTACATTCCGGCAAGTCCTCGGTCTCTGACCGATTTTTTCTCGGCATGTCCTCGGTTTGTTACTTGCCGGCATAGATTCCGGCAAGTATGTTGGTTGGTTGGTTGGTTCGTCTGTCTGTCTGTTTGTGCGCAGTACTACATCTACATCGTTGCACATAGCATCGCCATACTTTACACACATATTTTCTTTGCCCTGGAATAGACTGTGCCCAATTTTTAACTCTCTAGGCCCAAGGCCTCCATTATGACGTCATAATTCGACAAGTACAAAACTTCATCCAATCAAGATGCTATTTCTTGAGCACCATGTCGGCATAAACTAGTGGAGAAAAAATTTAATAATGATGACGTCATCGGTCACGTGGTTCGGCCGCCATCTTGGAAAAACCGAAAATTTTGCACCTCTCTATCTCCGAAAGCGTTGAATAGAAAAAAATGAGTCATGGCTCATTGTAAAGAACTCTCCATGAGTAATAAAATATGTTAATGATGATGTCATCGGTGCCTCCATTATGACGTCATAATTCGACAAGTACAAAACTTCATCCGATCAAGATGAAATTTCTTGAACATAATCCAGGAATAAATTAGTTCAGAAAACAAATAATGATGACGTCATCGGTCACATGGATCGGCCGCCATATTTTCTGTCAGTATGTTTGTGCACAGTACTACGTCTACATCGTTGCATATAGCATCGCCATACCTTACGCACATATTTATTATGAATAAAGTACATTCCGGCAAGTCCTCAGTCTCTGACCGATTTTTCATTTGTCTGTCCGTTTGTCTGTTTGTGAACAAAATATCTCAAGAAGTTGTGGACAGATTCGGTCAAAATTTGGCAGAGATGTAGCGTATGTCACAAGAACGAAATTATTAGATTTTGGTGAAGATCCGGATTCGTATTCGGCTACTATAATTTTTTAAGCAATTCTTCACCATTGGGAAATGGGGGCCAAAAACGATACATAGCAGGACATCTCAAAAAGTTGTGGACGGATTTGGACGAAACTTGGTGGACTGGTTGGGTGTCTGACAAGGACGATTCGATTCGATTTTGGTGAATATCTGAATATAGATTCGGATATGATAATTATTTAATTTTTTTAAGTGATTCTTCACCATTGAGTGGTATGGCCAACCCGGCGGAGGTATTGTTACGGATTCGTCTCTTCCGTTGTGGTGGTTTTCATCCACTGTAAATATTTCTGATTCCATGTACTATTATTGTTTTCAAAAGGTTTATTGTTCATGAACTGTTTTCAAAAGGTAAAAAAGTTAATGTTAAAAGAAACAGGAAACCGGATCGGGAACCGGACGACGACGAAGAAGAAGAAGAAAAGAGGGCGGAGCGAGTGAGTCGGAGAAGAAAGCCGAGCTGCTCCGAGTTCTGAAGCGAACGTTGTCGAATGGGAGTCACTAGCGAACTTTCGGGTTTCCAGGAAAGGGATCCCTGCGACAGAGTTGTCATCGCTGTGACCGATCAACCTGCATGTCAGGTTTTTGGCGGTGGATTCCAAGGAGAATTTTCGTCGGGCCGTGACGTCTCAAGAACGGGTCGTCGGCCATTTTGACTCGCGCGCTTCACGCGTGGAGCAATGTTTCTTTGCTTTGTCAGCCGTTTTCACCGCTTTCAGACGTATCTGGTGCACCGTGGCTTTTGATGATTAATTTGCGGTTCGCCGACTGTGAGCCGTGAAAGTCCGTACCCGAGGGTGTGATTTCCCAGTCGCCTTGAGGGCGCCTTTGTGCAGCTTTGGGCTGTGTGACTGTACTTGCCATCCACACGGGATTCTGGTCTCGATTGGACATCGTTCTGGCGATCGCTGGAGCGAATCGACTTCGGCTTGAAACCGGAATCAACTTGGGTTTGAGGCCGGGAAAGGGACATTGGGAATGTTCTGGTTTCACTCACTTGGAGCACAGTGAGTTATATATTACGAAACTGATGGTACCATCATAGGATATATTGATTGTACTTTTGATTACTATTTGTTGTTCTGTTATTCTTGTGTGATCTTAATACAATATTTGTTTGTGAGCAACAATTGGTGTGGCTTCACCATTGATCTTTGACATATGGAATAACACATTTTTCTGCCGTGACTCCTCTCGGGGCTCGGAGGTACACCTTGACCAGGGGGTCGGGGAGGAGCACGTAACAGTATGCTTTCTACTGAGTGCCGCTCTAGTTGAACTTGTTACCCGTTGAGGGAGTGTTGTTTGCCTGTCCAAGTTCAAGTATTAGGCCTATCCGTGAGTTTCAATGGAAAACCCAAAACCATCAGAAACACTTTCTCTTTTAATCACCAAGGATGTCGTCTGGGGATTTTCCGTTACCCGTTTCACTCTGACACAAGGCTCTCGCTTGACGGTACAAAACATGTGGTAATTTGCCGATTAACGACTTTCCATCCAAACGAATCACAGCGAGCATGGAAATGCCAGGTGCATATAGGACATCACTTTGTCCGAGAGGCGTCCCCTGGTCTCGGTTACCTGACTCGCCTTTTAAACGTCCCGTGGCCCGTGGAACCCCGATTTGCGAGGCCGTTGCACGCTCACCTTCGAGTCTCACCTTCACAGACTCCGCTTCCAGTCAAACCGCAAAGCCGTGGCTCAACTATTGTATGGGTGGGCTGGTTCACTCATCATGCTTTGTATGTCCGTCAGCGTGGAACGACTGATGTAGAAAAATCCAAGATGTACACCTGCAGGCCTGTAGGAAATGGTCTCCTCACAAGTGGCCAAATTTAAGCCTTCACTGCTCCGCATACAAACGACCGTAACCTTTCCTCTCCGCGCGGCTTCATGGCGGATCCGTCGCCTTAATATTCCGGGAGAGTAAGTGTGAAAATATAATATATTTTTTTCTTTCTCTCACCTTTTGCAATCTATTTTTAATACCTGACATTACAGATGCAGGCAGAACGTGAAGCAAGGGATGTGTCTGCAACATTTCCCCCTCTTTCTGCCTCATGGTTTATTCAATTTCCATTTGATTGTAAATGAGTTTGTTTGTATTCTTGTTGTTGTTTTTCTTTTTTACATTTCCCAACATTTTTAGTATTTTTGGAGCTCTGTGGCCTGAAAAGTTTATCAAGATTTTCAAGTTTTTCTTTTATTAGTTTCTTCATCTTCATTTTTGCCTTTGCAAATATAATCTTACTATAATTCACCAAATGTCTGTTCCCAGGTACCGCAAAAACGGCTGAACCGATCACAACGAAATTTTGAGTGGGTAATCCTGGGACCCCCTGGAGTAAAATAGGCTATATTGTTATTCCAATTAGGAAAAATTTTCCAATTTTCCAATTTTTCGAAACACGATGGAATAATATTTACCGATATGAACAGTGATGCGGCTTTAATTAAAATTTTATAAATACTGTTTAGATTTTGATGATTTGCATGTGATATTATTTAACGGATGTTCATATAAATCGTTTGAAATTAAAAAGCCTTCAATTTCTGATATTTTGCCTTTTCATTTGGGCCTCCCAATTGAAGCTCCGCCCGTAGGGCGGGTACCGTTGCTAGTTTTATTAATGTACACTTTTTGGATCAAATAGATATTGTTAAGGGAAGACACGAGAGAATATAGTGAATATAGGATGTTTCTTTTTCTGCAGGTTGTCGACAAGCTTGAATAAATAAATTAAAATGTCTAAAGGCCAAAGCAACGTTGTTGAGGGTATATTAATAGGCCTATCCATGCTTGTTATGGCCTGTTTAACGCCTCCTGTCATTTCACACTGGGAATGTCCACGCTTGAAGCGCTCGCACCGATAGCATCCTCACGTGTTCCAGATCAAAGCAAAACACGTGCCAGCCTTGTGCTGTCCTGCCAGGGTTTTGCTTGATTTATAATCTCATCCGATCTGACCTCCAGTCAGAGGTTCAGCTTAAATGGTGCCCCCTGAGATTGGCTGCCGAGACCAGAAAAGGGTGGCCCCAACGCAATCGAGTGGGGTTAATTTGGGTTGAACAAACGACGAAGGAATACAAAATTTCATTTCCTGTTGATGGTTTTCTTTTGGAACCATGTGACTGCCAAAGACGCCATAACTATTGAGAGGGAGAGCAACGAAGCATTGATAACGCTGTCTTGCTCTAACGAAGGCCTAATACCTGAAATATCTGCTTCACTTTTCTTGCAATGGTGGCTTAGCTAAACCTGTGGTAATGTTCATTTGATAAAACCCATCGTTCAAATTGTCTGGTGACGCAGACCGACACTCGCCTTGACAACATCAAATGGCCTAATACCATGCAGATACATACCCCTTTCGACCCTCTTTGCTCACATAGCTATTTTCTCAGCAGGTACGCCCACAGGTAGAGATGTTGGCAGCCCACCGAGAAAAGCACTGCAACATCCCATTGTCACCTCCACACAATTCCATTGTTCTGAATACAACATAACCATTTCCAGCACAGCAGACAAACATTCAACAGCACCCGTCAAACAACGATAGATGCAATATAATTTTGTCCGGCAAATTTATTGATTGCATGTGAGAGAATTTTTGCATTGTCTACAACAAATGAATGCTGTGTAGGTCCGGCTTTGACATAGACTATACTGTCCAACGATCACGAGAATTATGTACGTGTTGCACGATAACAGTATTCCGGTGTGAAGGTGCAGGGTGATGAGGTAGATGGATCAGAGCAGAGTCGCCATTCCAATTCCAAATTCTTTTACTGGAATAATAATCAAAGATGCACAACATGAGATGCCGGCCTGGCGCATTCAAACACAATATTCGCGGCAACCGGAAGTGCTGTAAGAGCAGTGGTGTTGTTCACTGCTCAATTAATCATGCACAGAATGCTTGTATTAATCCTAATATCGCAACAAATAACATCGCTAACCAAACAACGTAATCAATCACGGTATCACTGTACCATCATTGTCCCCAGAACACATTTGGTATGATGGATTGACAGAGATGGTTTGACTAAATGCTTCCATTGTTCCCCGAGTTTGTAGGCCTTAGCTAATAACAACCCAATAATGCACTATGCAAATTTACTTGCAACATTGATAATAATAAACTCAACAACATCGTGCCTCAATATTCACTATTTTGAGAGAAATCGATCCATACCTGGAATAATATTCAAAGATGCACAACATGAGATGCCGGCCTGGCGCATTCAAACACAATATTCGCGGCAACCGGATGTGCTGTAAGAACAGTGGTGTTGTTCACAGCAGATGGTCCGAAGCTGCATCTCCACTCATTATTATTATTCGGGCTGGTTTCTGAGTTTTAATGTTAATCTCGTCATTATTCTGAATTGTATAATAATCGCAGATATAAAACAGGAGATGCAGGCTTGGTGCCTTCCGATACGCCGTTCGCGGCAACCTGAGGCGCTGTAAGAGCGACTGTGCTGTTAACACCCGGTGGTCAGCGGCTGCATCTCCACTCATTATTATTATTCGGGCTGGTTTCTGAGTTTTAATGTTAATCTCGTCATTATTCTGAATTGTATAATAATCGCAGATATAAAACAGGAGATGCAGGCTTGGTGCCTTTCGATACGCCGTTCGCGGCAACCTGAGGCGCTGTAAGAGCGACTGTGCTGTTAACACCCGGTGGTCAGCGGTTGCATCTCCACTCTTTGTTATCATTCAGGCTGCCTTCTGCGTTTTAATATGAATCTCGTCATTATTTTGCGTTTTTTATTGGGTGGAAGTAATGAAAATGGGGGTAGTAGTTTTCTCGTAACATACGCAACAAATATTTTCTGTTATATCTGAGAGAGCATGCCAGTGTATTCTATTCTGCCTCATGACATGTCTTGTAAAATACGTGTGTAATCATATTAAAATATGTTTTCTTATCCCACGAGTTATGGGTAATGAACGTAGAGCAGCAACGAAGGCCGGAAAGGGTGGAAATGTTATGAAGTGTTATGATTTATGGGAGCGAGACATGGGTAATGAACGTAGAGCAGCAACGAAGGCTGGAAAGGGTGGAAATGCGAATGGTTCGGTGGATGTGCGGAGTATCGTTGAGAGAGAGGAAGACAAATGATGAATTGCGAAAGATGACGGGAATAGAGCCTGTGATGGATGCTGTGAAGAGAAACAGGTTGAGATGATTTGGTCATGTTTTGAAGAAGGATGAAAGTGACTTGTTGAGAAGAGTGATGGAAATGAATGTAGAAGGAAGTAGAGGACGGGGAAGACCGAGAAAGACTTGGCTAGAGATGGTGGAAGAAGAAATGCGGGCAAGGGGGTTAACAAGGAGAGATGCAGAAAACAGGGCAAAATGGAGAAGATTGTCATGGGGACCGCAAGGCTAACCCCCGCTCCAGCAGGGAGAATGGCCTTAAAATGCATGTTGTTGTTTGTTGTAACCCACGAGTTGAGAACAACCTCTCTGCGCTTTAACCAATAGGTACACACCTACATGTGAAGGGCGATTTTCATGGGTGCAATTAATATTAAGTAAAAAGAGGAAACATGGCGTTTGATGAAAAGGAAAAGGTAAAAGTCGCAGAGCAGTTCAGTGTTGAAGACGTTTAATCAAGGATAGAAAAGTTTAAAGGTTGTGCTGAGAACATTCAACTTATGTTAGATACATCCTCCAAGAGACAAGCCAGCTCAACCAGACTTGGTGGTGTAATGGTTAGAGCGTCCGCTCCGAGTCCGGAAGGTGTCGATGGGCGGCGAGAAAGGCGGCACCATTGTTGTGGCGTCACTGCTACCCAAAGTGCCCCGGGAAGTGACGACACTTCCCCCAAGCTCAGTGGTTGTTTGTCTTGTCTAACAGTCGTGTGTTCTGTCTCGTGTATTTGTCTGTGCGTACATGTGTGTGAGCTCAGCATGTCAGCTCCACCACGAGTCTTATGTCCTGTAAATAAAAAAATAAGAGATCTTCTACACAACAAGTTGAACAGAAGATGACAACCTTTAGCAGCATTGGTATATCTCAGGAGTGGGATGTTTTTGGCCTACGGTCTGAGACCAAGAGAGGTAACATAGTTGTGTGAGTCTCCCTAGCAATGTGTGAGACTAGGCATGTCTGTTCTGCTGCGATTTTAACTTGAAGGTCTTCAGATGTCCAGCAATACACACACGTCTGATACTTCTGAAGGATTTTGTGGGATCGTTAAATGCTCACAAGCTTGGGCCTGCAGAAAGCATAACCTACGAAAATCATTTCAGCAGATGCTGGCAACGTTGTCATAAACCCGTGCGAAAAGCTGGACATCTGGGGTTTTGAAGAACCAAATAAAGAGCCTTATTTGCCAATGAAACTCCAAAAGGAATGAGTTATAACTCTGCATTAAACCACACAAAGAAAACCCAAATGAAGTAAATAGACATATCTTGTTCGACCTTCTAATATCGAATTCAGGATTAATCTAAAGCTGTCAATTACCAATCGTAAATTATGGTTGTGATTTAAGACAATCACAACCATAATCTAAACATTGTGGACCGTTTCATTCAAAAACCAGTGGAGGTGAGACCTGATCTAAACAGGGCACTGTGTTCATAAAAAAGAACACTAAATATCACAACCATAATCTACTTTTGGTAATTTACAGAAAGAAGATTTTTCACAACATCCTGCCCCTTTTGGCCTGTTGTTACCTCTGCCACCGAAGCTGTATGGAGGTTGTGTTTTCACCTCTGTCTATTTGTGTTGTTTGTTTGTTTGGCTGTGAACAAGATATCTCAAAAAGGTGTAGATCGATTCAGCAGAAACTTGGTGGACAGGTTGGGTGTTTGACAAGGACAAATCAATATTCGATTTTGGTGAAGATCAGGATACGATAATTTTTACATTTTTAAAAGTGATTCTTCACCGTTGAATGATAGAGCCAAAAACAATAAATAGCATGATATTTCAAAAAGTTGTGGATGACAAATGCCAAAACTTGGTGGATGAGTTGGGTGGGCGACAATAACAAGCCGATTAGATTTTGGTTCATGTCGAGTCCAGATCTGACCTATCAGAGGGATACAAAACGTTATCTGTTCAGCCTGGTTCTCTACCGAGTACCGTTGTAGTTTTTATTTTGTATTACTATCCAAATTTTGACAGTCCCCAATAGTGCGCTGTGACATGATGCCCAATTTTCAACCAAAATTTTGAGCATTAATGACAGAGCCTTACCAAACAAGTAACCTTTCTTTTTGGCCTATTAGAATTTTCTGGACCACACATGGCTTTGCAATAAATCTGAATTCATAAAGTCATGTAATGAATAAAGTCTGTAAAATGCATTGTGCTGATTTATTTTGCAACACAATCTTCATTTGATATATCTCTCCCTATCAAAGCTCAAACGAATGCATGGATGATGTACAAACAGGCAACTGCCTTGTAAATGAGTACAAATGGGTGTCCCACTTTTGTCCCCAAGAGTGAACTTGGATGTGCCTTACACGGACCAATGCAGCCAGGCATGAATTCAGCCCAAGCAAGTTCGAACTGAGCAATTAAAATGGCAAAATGAAAAAGAATAAACTGCAATCGAATGAAGAAAATACAACTTTAATCAAAGCCAAACTATATACTTTATCACCAACTTTAATTATGGTCTGTGCTGTCAAAGTGAAAAGATAAAACAAAACCCAAGGGAAGTGATACTGTAGACGGTACGTACAATAAATATGTGCTGAAATAGGCCGGAAGTGGCATAATCCATAGGAATCGATGCTCTTGCATCTTTGCCTGTGCTCGTCTGCAGGATAGAAATTAAATTACTTTGGTCATATCCAATCTCCCAGTGCATTGGCCCAGGGGAGTGAAAAGCGCACAAGCCGGGCCCAATGTCCCAATAAATAAACTCATTATTGCATTCCCGAGTGCAAGCTGAGTGCAACACTATTTCTTATAAGTTCCAAAAATAGAATCTGGCGTGTTTAAAAGAAAACTTTATTTTATTAAGTGGGGAAAAGTTAGGCCAAGCGAAATTCACTTTCGGTGAATCTCCTCGCTATCAAATGAGGCACCAAAATTCTGCCTTACGATATCATATCACCCAGTTCTCCCGAAGGACCTCCAAAGATGGATTATTTGCAGGATCTTTAGCTACGAAACTTTGTCAAGAACTGAGGAAATGAGTACCAAAGAAGGAAATTAAAATTACAGAAATTGAGTTTCCATCACTTTATAATTGTAATTGGTCTTCCCTGAAAGTTGGCACACACAGGTGACTCAAAGTTTGTATTTTATTAGCATTAATCTGTGCAGTCATCATTTGTGCATTTCAGTAAAACCTTATCTTTTATACTCGGCTTTAATTGCACCATAACATTGTAAATATTACCTATACTGGATGTATGTATACATATATATATATATACACTACTGGTCAAAAGTTTTAGAACACCTCAATTTTTCTAGTTTTTATTGAAATCTATGCAGTTCAATGTCCAATGAATAACCTGAAATGGTACAAAGGTAAGCAGTAAACTGCCAGATGTTAAAAAAAAAGTTTAGTTTAGCAAAAACGGGAAAATAATGTAAATTGCACAGTTATATTGTAAAAAAAAAGAAAAAAGGCCTTCTTCAGGGAACAAGTAATGGGTTAACAACTTACAGCTTTTCTGCAGCAATGTAAGTAAATGAAGCCTTGAAAGTTGAGGCAAACAATTCCTACAGGTGTCCCAACCTCTGCTGATTTCTTGATTACAAACCTCCTGTCTGCATAAAAGCAGTATTGGAATAGACAGTAATTACACCCTCTGAAGCATCATTTGAACAACATTGCACTGCAGGAAGTAGTACATTGGAAATTGGAGGAAACTCTGACAGGAAGAGGTCTGGCAGACCCAAAGCCACAACAGAATCAGAAGACAAGTTTCTGGGAGTCAACAGCTTGCGTGATAGGCGGCTCACAGGACAACAGCTTCAAGCACAGCTTAACACTGGTCGAAGTAAGCAAGTCCCAGTTTCAACTGTGAAGAGAAGACTTTGAGCTGCAGGTTTGACAGGTTGAGTGTCAGTAAGAAAGCCATTGCTAAGATGGCAAAATAAGAAAAAGAGGCTTGCCTGTGCCATGAAGCACCACCAGTGGACTACTGAAGACTGGAAGAAGGTCTTATGGACCGATGAATCAAAATTTGAAATCTTTGGTTCATCACACAGGTTTTTGTACGCCGTCGAGTAGGCGAAAGGATGGTTCCTCAGTGTGTGACACGAACTGTCAAATATGGAGGAGAAAGCGTGATGGTCTGGGGCTCTTTTGCTGGATCCAGACTCAGCGACTTGCACAGAGTGACTGGCACCCTGAACCAAAAGGGCTACCACAGCATTTTGCAGCACCAGGCAACACCCTCTGGTATACGCCTAGTTGGTCAGGGGTTCATACTACAGCAAGATAATGACCCTAAACACACCTCCAGGCTATGTCAAAACTACCTTCGAGGAAAAGAACAAGAAGGTAGGCTTCAAATCATGGAATGGCCAGCACAGTCTTCAGACTTAAACCCCATCGAGCTGGTTTGGGATGAACTGGACAGAAGGGTGAAAGCAAGCAACCTACAAGTGCAACACATTTGTGGGATCTTCTGCAACAGTGTTGGGAAGAACTTCCTGAACAATATTTGATTTCCATTGCAGAAAGAATGCTACGAGTGTGTTCGGCGGTTGTATCTGCTAAAGGTGGCTACTTTGCCGAGTCAAAAATTTAAATTAAATTTTGTCAAACAAAATGATTCTATGATTTCTTTTTTTATCTCCAATTGTTTATTTGTTCTATGCTTAATTTCTGAGTACATTGAGACATTAAACTGCGTAAATTTCAATAAAAACTGGAAAAAATGAGGTGTTCTAAAACTTTCGACCGGTAGTGTACACATAGACATACAAATATACATATACACTACATGACGAAAACTATGTGGCCACCCAAACATCGAAAATCTCATTCCAAAAGCATGGGCATTAATATGGAGTTGGTCCCCCCCCCCCCCCCCCCCTTTGCTGCTATAACAGCGTCCACTCTTCTGGGAAGGCTTTCCATGAGATGTTGGAACATTGCTGCGGAGATTTGCTTCCATTCAACCACAAGAGCACTAGTGAGGTCGGGCACTGATGTTGGGCACTGCTGTTGGGCGTTTAGGCCTGGCTCGCAGTCGGCGTTCCAATTCATCTCAAAGGTGTTTGATGGGGTTGAGGTCAGGGCCCCATGCAGGCCAGTCAAGTTCTTCTACACCGATCTCGACAAACCATTTCTGTATGGATCTCGCTTTGTGCACGGGGGCATTGTCATGCTGAAACAGGAAAGGGCCTCCCCTTTCCTATTTCAGGAAACTCCCGACAAACAGTTGTTGTGCTAACGTTGCTTCCAGAAGCAGTTTGGAACTCGGTAATGAGTGTTGTAACCGAGAAAAGACGATGTTTACGTGCTTTTTACGCTTCAGCATTCGGCGGTCCCATTCTGTAAGCTTGTGTGCCTACCACTTCGCGGCTGAGCTGTTGTTGCTCCTAGACGTCCTAGACGTCACAATAACAGCACTTACAGTTGACCAGGGCTGGTCTACCAGGGCAGAAATTTGATGAACTGACTTGTTGGAAAGGTGGCATGACGGTGCCACGTTGAAAGTCACTGAGCTCTTCAGTATGGCCTATTCTACTGCCAATGTTTGTCTATGGAGATTGCATGGCTGTGTGCTTGATTATATATACCTGTCAGCAATAGGTGTGGCTGAAACAGCCGAATCCACTCATTAGAAGGCGTGTCCGCATACTTTTGGGCATGTAGTGTATATCGCAGGCTATATACCGCTCAGCTCCCAACTTGTGTCATTGGGGTCAAAATTTCGGGAAATATGTCTAATTTTCATTTCTGCTTGATTTCAGGTCAGCAATTACCCACAAACATCTTCAATTTCATCGGTTTCGCACCGGCCCCCTTGACCTTTTGGATATCATATTGGACTTCAGGATCTCATCCTGTGTTCTGTATCCCTTGCAGTTTTGTGTAAGTCGGCAAAGCAAATACATATTTGATGCTGAATTATCTCGGATTAGCATTTAAACAACCAGAAAGAACAAACAGAATTTTAGAATATTCGTTTTTATGGCCCAGGGAGGATTAGTGCTTATGCAAGTAATCAAAGCCTTTGTTTTTTGCTTTTAACTTAATTTAAATATGAATGTATACATTTCAAAACTCCAACTTAAATTTTATACTAAATGGTGGAGAGTTGTATTAATAAGAGATCCTTGTTTGTCAATTTTTCATAAACTTTTGCAGCCCTCGGGTATTTAGTACAAGTACTGTATATTATTTTGTCATTCTGATGCTTTATTTCTTATTTCTTTCACAAAAACCTCCATTTCAAAACTATTTCAAATGTCAGTATATTATAAACTTTGTTAATTTTTTACTTGTCAACATGCATTATAGAACTATAAATGCCATACATCTGTTCACTCAGATCAACTGATGGGTTACAGTTTTGTTTTGTTTTAACTCACACAATATTTATCATGACACGAAACATAGTTTTCATTGTCACTTTCATCACACAGTGGATCCAGGTATGGGATTTCACTCTTCTGTTGGAGCAGTCTTTTGGACAGCGGCATGCATCGACACGTGACTAATACACTACTGTGCAGGTACAACGCCTGGTAGCACAGGGAGTTTTACATCCACAATAGGCATACTCCAGGAGAAGTTTTGGGGCTGGCTCCTTTGATGTCCAATGACTAGCAGAATCCCATTAGATAGAGTCCACCCAGGGCCGTCTGGGCTTGGAACGTCAGGTTCTGACTCCAAAGCTTGTTTCCACATTGTGGCTTGATAGTTGGCTAGCTGTATGGGTTTTGTCAGTGCCCCCCACTCCCCCTCCGCCACACACACACACACACACACACATGCTTTGTTAGTGGTAGTTGTTGAGACTGGTGACTCCTCACAAGTCCAACATGGAAACTCAACCAAAGCTGTGTGCCTGGCTGATGAGTAGTTTCAGGATCTGCTCTGCTAATTGCACCACATGGACCTTTTTTGATTACAAATAAATTACAATTAAATAATATCACCATTATTACAAATAAATTTGTATGAAAGAAATGTTTGCATTATGATTGGTGTAAATCATGACAACACAACAACTTGCATTCAGTCAGGTCATTGTCCTCAGTTAAAACAAGCCTGGGCCTCTGTGGTGACGTGTGGTGAGGCGAGCGGAGCAAGCCGATCCACGCTAGTAATGAAAATACTCACAGATGGTATGAGTTTTTAAAGCACTTTTCTGAAGCATTGGGAATTTAGACCTCAGTATCGACGACATAATTTTCTCTGATGAGTGTCATTATTTACATTAATGGGATGACGAGTAAATATAATTACACATTTTGTGGATTAGGAAAGCCACATGAACATGATGAATCATCATTTCACTCTCTGAAAATTACTGTCTGGTGTGCATCGAGTTTGCCACGAATCTACGATACATCTTTTTTTGAAGACCCTAAAGCAGAAACGGCAATATTTGTGACGCCAGATCGTTATATTCACCTGCTGAAGACTTACCTATGGAACAGGGTGAAAAATAATGAAAATGTGGGGTTTCAGCCACATATCCCACACCTCTAATGAATGTCTTACTTGGCTGAGGGGAAAAAATTGCTAATCACCCTATCAGTCACAGAACTGAATTCCTGTGCACCCCAAAAATCCCCTAATTGTCACCGCTGTATTATTTTTCTATGGGGACTAGTCAAAGGGAGAGTGTTTCAGTTGAAGACAACCACAATTGCTGATTTGAAAGATGCAGTTTTTCAGATTTTCTCAGGAGTTATGCAAGGTAGTGAGGCACCCTTCAGAAAGTGATGGGTAACTTGTTGATGCAAATATGAAAATGTATAGAACAGACGGGTGGTTCGATGGGGATCATTGTTTAGGATTGAAACTTGAGGATTGCACGAATATGTGAAGTCAAAAATTCTTTCAAATCTGTTCTTGGTGTTGAGTTATGATATTTTGCTTTATTTCCATATTTTATGAACCACCCAATATAAATAATTATAACACACACACAAAATTAATTAATTGTACATATAGATTGTTCCTAAAATATAATATTATTTAAAGGATTGCTGTAAGTGATGCTAATTTCACAACATCCTATATTCACCTTCATTTACATTCCAAACCTCAAAAAAATAGTTCCCTTACCTAACTTACGAACCTTAACCTATTAATTAAGCAATTGACTGGTTTTTCGACCACACAGATCAATTGACACAAACACACACACATACATACATGCACATACACACATACATACACACACACACACACACACACACACACACACACACACACACACACACACACACACACACACATATACATACACACACACACACACACGCACACATACACACATACATACACACATACACACACATACATACACACACACACACACGCACACACACATTCACACATATACATACACACACATACACACACACACACACACACACACACACACACACATACACACACATACATACACACACACACACACGCACACACACACTCACACATATACATACACACACATATACATACACACACATACACACACACACACACACACACACACACACACACACACACAACAATTGTTGACATATAAAACTAAGAGTAAAGATTTACTTGAGATTTACTGGAGTAAAGAAGACCTTGTAATTAATTGATCATTTTACTAACCAGTTGGTTGACAATGTTTTCATGAATTCATTCCAAATATATTAGATGCATTGATCAAAGTAAAATGAACACCTAAATTATTTCCGAGTCAAGCCTTTTAGAATTTGTATTATTGAGTGATCATTCAGTTAATTACGAGGATTTTTGATGAAAAATAAGAAATCAAGAGAGTTGAGAGAAATTATGTCTTTAGATGATGAGAAAGTGTAATCATATAAGATCATTAAATGGCATTATCGAAAGTTGATATTTGTTCAGTAATTATTTTTAATCTTGGATTTACACAAACATCGCAAACTCTACATCAATAAAATCTTGTCAATCAACCACCAAACAACAAAAATACCTTTCAAACAACAAATTCATTTCACTGAGCCCATCAACACAGCAGCTTGCTCATGTAGTGTTAAATAAACTGCGATTCTCTCTCACAATTCATGTGAACAATGAAAGCTGTACCATGAGCAGCTTGTCCACCTAATGGAAAGGGAGATGTAATTTGCCAGAGAATTGGTAACACATATCACAAAATCCTTTGTCCTTTTGGGGTTACAAGGCCAAGAGTGATTGATTCCTCATTGGAGTGGATCTGAGGCTTCAGGCCAAAAGAGAATCCTGATATCTACTAAAGGTAGCATATGTTTGTGTGTACAGTATATGGATGTCTACAGGGCATTTGGTGATATTTCCACCAATTGATTGCACTTTAGTCTGGTGAGCGGACAATTTTAGTCCGAATGAGAGTTCCCTCTACTTGGAATGATCATTCCTTTTCACCTTATCTTGGTTGTGCGTCTCACCATTGAGAGACGGGGCAAAAAAACGATACATAGCAGGATATCTCAAAAACTTGTGGACGTATTCAAATGAAACTTGGTTTACAGGTTGGGTGTGCGACAAGGAAGACTTTATTCAATTTTGGTGAAGATCCGAATCCAGATCCGGATACAATCGTTTATTAATTTTTAAAACTGATTCTTCATCATTGAGTGACGCGACCAAAAGCGATAAAAAGCATGATATTTAAATAACCTGTGGACGGATTATGACAAAACTATGTGGAGGAGTTGGGTAAGTGACAATAACCAGCCAATTCGATTTTGGTACATGTCAGATCCAGATATCAGTGGGATACACAATATAAACTGTTCATAAAAGCCTCAAAGGGTAATTCTGAGATTCTGAAACACATAGAATATAAAATAAAGGGTATTACAGACAAGACTGAGAGATAGGGAAGCACAACTACAGTAGGGAGCAGGGATATCAAGAGATCTGTGGAAGAGCGAGGGCTGTGGCGCGGTACACGGGATAATGGATACTACAGGGAATTTCATGAAAGAAAACAGGGAATTTGAAGGAGGTGGGTTTGGGGTGTATTAATTGGGATAGAACAGATCATGGTTTTGGATGGGGGAAGACATGAGATGGCAATGAACAGCTGTTTTGAAGACCTGCAGGGAGGAGAGGGATTGAAGAGAGTGTGGGAGTTTGTTCCAGAGGCGGGAGAAAAGAGGAATGAAGGAGTGAAGGTGAGCAGAGAGTCTTGATTTTGGCAGTTTCACCATAAGAGGGTTTCTGGCAGATCTTGTACGTTCTGCAGGAATATTTGGGGGACAGAGCACAGACAGAGCGGGGAGCAAGGCCGGAGAGGAGTCGGTAGAAGACAGAAAGACCACCGACCTGCCTGCGGTGAGTGAGCGAAAGGCCCTCAGAATCGGCTTCATCGTGGGAGATTCCAATGATTCTGAAAGCTTTGGTTTCAACAGCGTGAAGACGGGCTAGGTGTGAGGCAGGTGCACCAGCCCAGAGGGGAGAGCAGTACTCCATTGAGCTACGAACGAAAGCCTTTTATGTGGTGAGAAGCTTAGTTGTGCCGACGAAGGACTTTGCACGATGGAGGATGCCCAATCGGCGACTGGCTTTGGAGGCCAGCTTGGAAATGTGGCTTTCGCAGGAAAGATCATGGCAGATAGTGAGACCCTAAAATGAACCTGGAGTCACAGTATCACGGGGGAATTAAATGCTTACACGGGATTATCAGACAAGCCAATGCCGAAATTTCAGGGGTTATGAAGGGATACATTAACTGTTGGGATATTCTGGAAAATGAGCAAGTATGACTCAGAATATCACGATGCATTATGTCATTGGGTAGGCTTGCTTTTCCCATTGAAGCAACAAATACATTATGCATCCAGAAAACTGCTAAGTTCGAACCAACAGGACTTGATGTTGTCTCATCAGTAAATTAGCCTTCGTGAATGGTGATACCCCATGTTATTCACTCGTAATCACAACATTATCGTTGAGAGGTGGGCTTTACAAGACTTCCTTTGTTGTTGTCATGTGGATATTTTTTGTTGAAGAAAGCCTCATGTGGCAACCAAGGTCATCAGAGGTCACAATACTGACCCTACTGCTAATACAGGGATTATGGACTTTGACCAATACAAACACTCCTTGGGAGGATATCATGGCATTTCCACATTGGAGATGAGATGGTTTAACTTACTGTCTAAATGGCAGCAAGCTCTAGGATATCATCACTGGGTTAATTAATATCTTGAAACTCTTCATAGATTTCAATAAGACGAAGTCTAGTCAGCAATGAATCAAGAATCGGACAACATGGCGGAAAACAAATTTATACTGCCGAGGCGTCTGGATGATTAATTATACCTGACAAGAAAAAGACCAGTAGCTGAAGGTAGGATACTGAGGGTGTCCATTTGGCCCACATGTCTGAACTTTATCCACAAACTTCATGTTAATTTATACTCTGCATATACATATTTAAAGACATTCTTAGTTACAACTGAATCTAAATGAATATCCACATATTTTCATGATCAACTTGTACATCTCATCTTACTATAATTCACCAAATGTCTGTCTGTCTGTCTGTTCCCAGGTACCGCAAAAACGGCTAAAACAGATCGCAACGATATTTTGGGTGGGTAATCCTGGGACCCCCTGGAGTAAAATAGGCCATATTGTTTTTCCAAATTTTTCCCAATTTTTCCAATTTTCTAATTTTCCAATTTTCCAGTTTTTCCAAACACGATGGAATAATATTTACCGATATGAACAGTGATGTGGCTTTTATTGAAATTCTACAAATACTGTTTAGATTTTGATGATTTGCGTGTGATATGATTTAACGGATGTTTATATAAATCGTTTAAAATTTAAAAAAAAGCTTCAATTTCTGATATTTTGCCTTTTCATTTGGGCCTCCCAATTGAAGCCCCACCTGTAGGGTGGGTACCGTTGCTAGTATATTTAATTGAAAGGAAATTTGGCCAGGGTAGTGTCACAGAGTGGCCAATAATTTAGTGAGGCCTCAGCTCGAATATTCTGTACAGTTTTGATCACCACATCTAAGGAAGGCCTAGTTGTCTGAGCAGGTACACCATTGAGCAACTAGAGTGATCCCAGTGATAGCTAGACTAAGCTACGAGGAACGTCTGAAAAAGACACGACTTCATACATTGGAAAGGAGGAGGTTGTGAGGGGATCTGATGCAGATGTTTAAGATAATGAAGTTTGTGGACAAGATCGGTGCAGTGGAGTTTATCAGTAGAGTGGACAGTGTTAGAACCAGCGACCATAGCTTAAGGGTAAAAAATATGAGGGTTAGGACAGGTTTAAGGCAGGGGTCTTTCAGTCAGAGAGTGGTTAATGCATGGAATGGTCTCCCTGGAAAGCAAGTGGCAGCAGAGGAGGTGGATAACTCTAAATGGGATTTAGATAGGTACCTGGATGCATTGGAGAGCGAGGAGTATGGGGATATTGTGTGCATGGTAGTTAATATGTGGATGGATGATGATACTGAGGTTGGTGGAGCGCAGGAATGATTGGCCGTAAGGACCTCCTTCTGCACCAAAGTTCCTTGTGTATCCTTGTGTGTCATCTCAAGAGGTATCTTTTCCTTCACGTCAACAACCAAAATAGTGACAAGTTGATTTACATCCCAAACTTCTCCCAAATGCAGCAATAATTGCATTTTTAGGTCTGACTTAATTCCATGGGTGGACAAACTCAGAACAAGATGGCTCAAAGGTGTGCACTCTTACAAATGAGCTATCCTGCCATCCCATAACCTAAATCATCCAGCCTATCACAAGAAGGTCTCCTGGGAAAATGTTACTGGGCTTGACTTTGCTTAATGTCGGAGATCTTAATGGGATCTGGCCAATCTATCTTAAGGGAATAAAGTTGCGTGAGGATAGTTGTTGAAACATAATTAAGCGACTCTATGAGGAACGTAATTATAAGAATATTCCCGATTAAATCTCAAACTAAGATGATCTTCTATACATTTCCGGCTACTTAGTTGCAACGAACTACCGTAAAAACTACACTATTTGTACATTACACCCCACTCTCCTCTATTTGTTCAGTGTCAGGTAGAGCCTGTCCAGTTGGACCTTTGGGGCGCCACGCATTTTTTCAACTTTTTTGTTGCCAATAGGAAATTTTAATGAACTATTCCATTGGTGATGCTTGAAGACATCATATCAGTGGGTGACTCAATTTGCATCTACAACTTCCATCGTCCATGAAACGGATTTCTAACCGCCAGCCGCACGACAACTACGACAATGATGTTTGTCTCATTGAGCTAATTCCGGATTGGATAGTGAAAAATATCACCAGATTTGTTTTCATTAAATAAATAGTCAAGTAATGGCTTTTAGGTCAATACTACTCTGAAATATTTATCCCAAAAGCTGAAATCGAATTTAAACTGCAAGACTTAACATGCTCCGGTTGAACAGAGAACGGCTTTGACTACCTAAGCCGAAGGGATGCTGTTCAGAAGGGCCAAGTATACATCTTGTTTGAACAGAGATTTCTCCTCTATTTTCCGACAGCCAAAGGAATGAGAAAGTTGATCAGTTATCTTGTGGGATCGGGCCTTCAAAGTCCAAACCTGGATTCCCCAACATAATTGTATTTTCCTCAGCCTTGATTGACACCTCAAATGTGCTCTGTTTCCAACTCACTTGTATCGGCTTTTCAAATGTTGATTATTTCTTACTTGGGTTGTGATCTACAATTCTGATTATTTAGCGGTTTGTTCTTTGCCCTCAACTTCGTATGATGATGTGAGATTCCAAGCGTGTTTTTCCTGCATGTTCTTCCCTCAAGATGGAAAAGAAAAAGCAGAACACTTTGTTGATGTTATTGAGCGATGTTTAAAGGTCTAAAGTCGAAGTCCATTCCGACTCGACTTTCCGTGAACATCGCCTTTAGTGGATTAAGTTGCCAAGATTTTGGGTGCATTCTCCAAGGAATCGTATGCACAAAACATCTGCCATGGCAGGTGCATCACTAACATTAAAAACAGTGATTTGAGCTTGTGTAACGACACTTCATTGTGTCCTAATCTAAGTTGTCGCTCTCCTGGGCACAAACGGCACTCTACAGTAGCTCTGTTAGCATCTTAAACAGTCTGTGTCCTCAATAAGCTCCAATTGCCATGTCAGTGAACCTTGAAGTCATGATGATCTTCTATCCAGCAAGAAGATTTTTAACTAACTAATAAAAACAAAGGAAATGGTTTGTTATGGTGATTGCCTTTTATGGCATTGTTATAAGAGGAGTTGTTGTGGTTAACGAAATTGATTTTAACTTCGACTTTGAACCATTAATTTTATTCTTGATGGCACAATGTCTCATACTTGTGTTAAGATCAACATCTATGTTGATGGAAGTTTTAATGGGATTATTTAAATATCCAGGAGATTGTTTATTTGGAAGATAGTATATATTTAATTGTTTCTCTTTGGAAAAATGTGAATGATTAAAATAGCATTGTCAATGTTGATTTTCCCCCTTCCTGTTATCAACAGTTTACCTTTCTATTACAAGTGCATTTTCAATCATATCTTTAAATACTGATATGATCGAATGAAAAATTAATAATGCACGTGCATGCGGTGAATGCAAATTGTACGAGGTGCATTCAAAAAGTTATTGGAACAATATACTCACCACAGTCCAATCAATATACAGTCACGTGAAAAAGTAAGTACACCCCATGTAATGTTTTGACTTTTTCAACATATTTCAACATACAGCTGTTTGATCTTCATTTCAATAATATTGATAGATAAAGGTGATATAATACAACAAATATCATGAAACATTTACATTTTGTAGTCCATTGTATAATTTAAATAAACATAAATGCAAATTTCACATGTGGAAAAAGTAAGTACACCCCTACATTTATCACTACTTCAAATATCTAAAATTAGAATCAGGTGCACCAGCTCAGGTGCAAATGATAAGAACATCGTTAGAGAGGATTTTGGAGGAACCTGTCTTATTTAAACCTCAGACATTTAGTTTGGTTTGCTCTTTGTTGTTGAAGTGTGCGGCTTCACCATGCCGAGACCGAAAGAGCTATCTGAGGCCTTCAGAAAGAAGGTTATAGATGCCGAAAAGTCTGGGAAGGGATTTAAAAAGATCTCCAAACAATTTGAAATCAATCATTCGACTGTCAGGAAGATCATCTACAAGTGGAGAAGATTCCAAACAACTGCCAACTTGTTCAGGCCAGGCCGCCCCAGCAAGTTCAGCCCGAGAGCAGACCTCAAGATGCTGAAAGATGTCTCTAAGAACCCCAGAATGTCTTCACAGGACCTACAGGTAGCTCTTGCCACTGTTGATGTCAGAGTGGACGAGTCTACCATTAGAAAGAGGCTGCACAAATTTGATCTGCATCGGAGGTGTGCCAGGAAGAAACCTTTGCTGTCCAGAAAGAACATCAGGGCAAGACTAAAGTTTGCCAATGAACACCTAGGCAAAGACCAGCACTTCTGGAAGAATGTGCTCTGGACAGATGAGTCAAAGGTAGAGCTATTTGGCCACAGTACCAGAAGACATGTTTGGCAAAACCCGAAGACAGCATTTGACCACAAGAACCTGATACCAACTGTAAAGCATGGTGGTGGAAATATTATGGTTTGGGGCAGCTTTGCTGCATCAGGGCCTGGGCAGCTCACCATCATAGAATCCACTATTAATTCTTCATTGTACCAGAGGGTGCTTGAGGATAATGTGAGGCCATCTGTCGGAAAGTTGAAGCTCAACCGAAGGTGGACCTTGCAACATGACAATGACCCTAAACATACCAGTAAATCCACCAAGGAATGGCTGAAAAGAAAGAAATGGAGGGTTCTGGAATGGCCAAGTCAAAGCCCGGATCTAAATCCCATAGAAATGTTGTGGGGGGATTTGAAACGAGCTGTGCATGCAAGAAACCCCTCAAACATCGCACAGCTGAAAGAATTCTGCATGGAGGAGTGCGCAAAAATTTCTCCCAGTCGATGTCAGAGACTGGTAGACAGTTATAAGAAACGCCTACTTGAGGATGTTTCTGACAAAGGGGGCAATACCACCTATTAGAGCCAAGGGTGTACTTACTTTTTCCACATGCGAAATTTGCATTTATGTTTATTTAAATTATACAATGGACTAAAAAATGTAAATGTTTCATGATATTTGTTATATTATATCACCTTTATCTATCAATATTGTTGAAATGAAGATCAAATAGCTGTATGTTGAAATATGTTGAAAAAGTCAAAACTTTACATGGGGTGTACTTACTTTTTCACATGACTGTAACTTTTTATGCTTTCGCCCCCCAATGTTGGCCGGAAGCATTATGTTTTCGGGTTGTCCATCCGTCCATCCGTACAGGATAAACCTCGTTTTTCTCAGCAACGATATGTCCGATTGAGACAAAACTTTCAGGGTAAGAGCAACACCCATGCAGAATGTTTTAATGATAATTTTAACGTCATAGATCACGTGGTATGGCAGCTATCTTGGCTTAAACGGAAATAATGAAAAAATATTTCTCAGAAACCGCTGAATGGAAAAATTTGAAACTTGGCACATTGTCAAGTACTCCCAATGGGGGACAACAACATGCAACAACAACATGCATTATAAGGGCATTTTCCCTGCTAGAGCGGGGGTTAGCCTTGCGGTCCCCATGACAATCTTCTCCATTTTGCCCTATTTTCTGCATCTCTCCTTGTTAACCCCCTTGCCCGCATTTCTTCTTCCACCATCTTTAGCCAAGTCTTTCTCGGTCTTCCCCGTCCTCTACTTCCTTCTACATTTATTTCCATCACTCTTCTCAACCAGTCACTTTCATCCTTCCTCAACACATGACCAAACCATCTCAACCTGTTCCTCTTCACAGCATCAATCACAGGCAATATTCCCATCATCTTTCGCAATTCATCATTTGTCTTCCTCTCTCTCAACGATACTCCATACATCCATCGAACCATTCGCATTTCCACCCTTTCCAGCCTTCGTTGCTGCTCCACGTTCATTACCCATGTCTCGCTCCCATAAATCATAACACTTCTCACACATGCAGCATACACCTTTCCCTTCAGCTTCAGCGACACTCTCCTCCTCATCAGCACGCCACTCAGTTCCCGAAACTTCTTCCATGCACATCTCATTTGAGCAACCGTTGCCGAGTCTGATCCACCTTCTCCATTCAGCATGTCTCCGAGGTAGCAAAATGTTTTCACACCTTCCAGCTTCACGCCGTCTCGAAGATCCAACTCAACATTTCCTCCGTCTGCAGCTCCCTCTGTGCACACCTCACATTTGAATGTAGCTGCCACACTGGTAAATGACCCTCTCAGACCACGACATTTTTGATGAACCCACTCAGCGCACAATGTACATTGAATGGAGTTCACTCCGACACCCTTCCTGCACACAGCACACGGCCACTTCCCAGTTCTTTCCACCTCACCACATGCTTTACCACTTGCCATCACCTTCGTCTTTCTGATATTCACCTTCAGACCTTTTGTCTCCATACATTCCTTCCACTTGTTCATCTTTTCCTTCAGTCCATCCATACTTTCCGCAATCAACACCAGATCATCTGCATACAACAACTCCCATGGTAAACCCTCCTTTACGTTCTGAGCCAGCACCTCCATCACAGCTACAAATAGTAGTGGACTTAGTACCGACCCCTGATGCACTCCCACCTTCACCTCAAACTCACCACTGTTCCCGTCCTTCGTCCTTACAGCTGTGCGTGCTCTTTTGTACATTGCCATCACTACTCTGATCAACCATTCCTCCACTCCTAACTTCCTCAATGCCCATGTCAATACTTTGCGTGGAACCCTATCGAATGCTTTCTCCAGATCAACAAACCCAAAAAACAACTTCTTCCTCTTCTCCATGTACTTCTCCTGCAACTGCCTCACAATGAAAAGCGCATCTGTCGTTCCTCTTCCTGGCATGAATCCAAACTGCATTTCATCGATCTTCACTTTCTTCCTTATCCTCCTCTCCAACACCCTTTCCAATACCTTCATTCCATGCTCCAATAACTTTATCGCTCGGTACGAGCCACACTCCAGAGGGTCACCTTTCCCCTTGTATAGAGGGACGAGGGTACTCAGATCCCAATCCACTGGAATGCGGCCTTCTTTCACCACCAGATTACAGATCTCTGTCATTCTCTTCACACTCCAACTTCCTGCTGCCTTCAACATATCTCCCACAACTCCCGTCGGCCCTCCCGCTTTTCCACTCTTCATTGCTTTTATCGCTTCCTCAACTTCCTTCTCTGTTATCTTCTCTGCCGGTCCTAAAACTGGGTTACTCTCTACATTGCCATCCCATTCATTCTCTGTATTCAACAGCATTTCCATATATCTTTTCCATCTTCCTTTAATTCTATCTGGGTCGACAACGATTTGTCCCACTTCATCCTTCAAGCAACTCACCCCCATCACATCACACCTCTCTTTCGCTATGTGCTTTGCAATCCTGAATACTGCTTTCTGACCCTCTTCCGAATCCAAGCATTCTCCGAACATTTTCCTCCATGCCTCCTGCGCCTTTTCTACCTCTTTCTTTGCAGCCTTCCTGGCTGCCTTAAACTTTCATGCTCTGCTGTTTCTGTTCCCGTACCCTTCGCCTTCTGCCACTCCTTGTTCTTCCTCTTCTCATCAATCCTCTTTCCAACTTCATCATCCCACCACCATGTTTCCGAGTGCCTCGGTGGTCCTTTTGTCCATCCACATACCTCACCAACGGCTCCCAACAGACTAGCTTTCATTGACATCCAACCACTTTCAAGCTCAACCACATCATCCTCGACCCTACTCAGCCTCTCTTTTAATGCCTCCCTTACTGTCACCTCTTTCAACCTCCACACCTTCATTCTCGGTTGGTACTTCACCCGCCGAGCTCTCCTCGCACCTTTCACCCTTATGTCGCAGACAACCAAGTGGTGCTGTGAAACAGCCTCCTCCCCCGGGATCACCTTTGTGTCCCGGAGGTGCCCCCTATCTCGCATACGCACCATCAGGTAGTCAACGGTTGTCGTCGACCCACCTGATGTGTATGTAACTAGCTTATTATCCTCTTTCTGGAACTGAGTATTACAAATCAACAAATCAGCTCCATCAGCAAACTCCAAAATCCTTTCACCTTCTCCATTTCTCACACCATACTGGCAACTAACCCCCATGAACTCCGTCAAAACCATCCATACTCCTTCCCACATGTCCATTTAGGTCTCCTCCTACCACAACAACTTCCTCATTTTTCACGTTTTCCATCAGCTTCTCTATTGCACACCAGAACTTGTCCTTCTCTTCATCGCTTCGACCAGCCTGCGGAGCATATCTCTAAGTGAGACAGTGGATTTGAGAAAGCAGGAGCAGAGGTGGAAGAAAAACGAGATATCGGGGGTGGGGCACAAGTCGAGACGAGGAGGAGAGCGAACAAGCATCACGGCTGCGGTTTAAACATATTCCAACAATATCCAAACAGAACCATGAAAACCATGAAAAACAATCTGGGAAAAGTCTCCAAGCGAGAACGTGGATTTGAGAAAGAAGGAGCAGAGGTGGAAGAAAAACGAGATACAGGGGGTGGGGCACAAATCGAGACGAGGAGGAGAGCGAACAAGCACGTGTCCGGGAGGAGAGAAAGAATCAATCTTTCAACAGCAGCAACATGAGCAACACCCATGCAGAATGTTTTTATGATAATTTTGACGTCATAGATCACGTGGTATGGCAGCTATCTTGGCTTAAATGGAAATAATGAAAAAATATTTCTCAGAAACCGCTGAATGGAAAAATTTGAAACTTGGCACATTGTCAAGTACTCCCAATGGGGGACAAAAGCATGGTAATGATGACATCATCAGTGAAGTGGTATACCAGCCATAAATGTTTTAATTGAGTGCCTTGTTGTAAAAATCTGAAATGGCATGCACATTATCTAAGACCCACTTGTATTGAAATATTAAATTTATGACATCATCGGTCACATGGTTTGGCAGGCATATTGGATTTAACCTAAAACCTTAAAAAAACATCTTCTCCCAAACCAACAAATCGATCGACTCAAAACTTTACGTTTGCCATTGGCGATTAAAATTTGATCACAAAACGTCATTGGTCACATGGTGTGGCAGCAATATTGGATTGAAGGAAAATATGAAATAATTATATTTCTGAAACCGCTCATCCTATCGATGCGAAATTTTACAAATGTCATCTAACACCATTGTTGCATGTGAAAATTATGACATTGTAGGTCATGTGGCTTGGCAGCCATCTTCGAGAGAAAAACAAACCTTATCCCTATCGTTATTTCCCTATCGTTGTAATAAGTTTGCATATTCCCATCTCTATACGTGTCTGTCATGTCACTGGGTTTGGACTATACTTATTTATTGTCCTATCCACCTTTATCCCTGTATTTCATTGTAATTAAACACCATGTTATTTTAAAGGAACATTGGAAGCCACATGCGCTGTGCCGCCGAGTTCAGTCTCATTTGGGTGATCCTTGGGTAGGGAAGCTATAGTAATTGAACGTAGTCATTAACACTTCTTAGTCATTCGCAGTATATACTCGGCATAGACAGGCGGAGGCGAATCCATAACACTTCTGACACAAAATGTTATGGATTCGCCTCTGGTAGCTGTCATCTGTGCAGTGTCTGTGTTGTGCTGTGTTGTCACTGAACTACTCCCTCAAACTTTTGTGAAATCGTACCAATCTTTTGGTATGCACCTATATCTCCCGTGTGTATGTCCTAAAGGTATTTTAGTGAAAATTTTTGAAAATATATATATATTTGAATTTTTTGATTTTTTTTTTGAAAAGAATTGTTTTTTCAACTTAAATCTTCAACTTCAATTGCTTATAAAATGTAACATCACGAATATTACAAATATATTTGTGCAAAATAATTGTTTGTATTATGATTGGTGTAAACCATGACAAAACAGCAATTGAGGTACAGTCATCTATTTATATATCTAGATATCTGGGCAGTATCTGTGTTGTCACTGAACTACTCCCCGAAACTTTTGTTTCTGTGGTTGTGAAGTGTTTTTAATAACGTGGCTGTGAGGTGTTTTGAATCACGTGATGGTGAGGTGTTTTGAATCATGTGGTGGTAAGGTGTTTTGAATTACATGGTGCAGAGGTGTTTTGAATTACATGGTGGTGAGGTGTTTTGAATTGTGTGGTGGTGAGGTGTTTTGAATTACGTGTGGTGGTGAAAATATTTTATAAAAATATTTCAACGTTACTTATAGGTGCAGTCATTATCCTCACTTACCTTGTGTATATATATATATATATATATATATATATATATATATATATATATATATATATATATATATATATATATATATATATATATATATATATATATATATACTGTATATATATATATATATACAGTCATATGAAAAAAAAAGTAAGTACACCCCATGTAAAGTTTTGACTTTTTCAACATATTTCAACATACAGTTATTTGATCTTCATTTCAACAATATTGATAGATAAAGGTGATATAATATAGCAAATATCATGAAACATTTACATTTTGTAGTCCATTGTATAATTGAAATAAACATGATAGCAAATTTCGCATGTGGAAAAATTAAGTACAGCCCTACTGCTGGGAAGGTCTCCACACCAGGCTTCGTCGCCTCAGGCATTCACACAGCCTCACGGGTCACCGAGGGTCTCCGTACCACAGGATGCCCAAACAGACCCCACCGCCAACGGGCTCCCAATTTCCAGACACCACTGGCTGCCAGGGGAAATTACCGCTGAGGGGGCCACAGTCACCACTGTGATCCGCTCCTGCGGACACACACACCTTCCCCACCCACAAAATCCACAATAACATTTCCTCCCCCGCTGACATTCAATTCTCAACCATATATTTCCATAAAAAGATGTCATAAAAAGGTACTGCCATGGCCTGCTTACATGTGAAATCCCCATTCACATTTCACAAACACATCTCAATAATCACAATTTTCATCTCCATCCTCACGACCACACAAAACACCATAACCTTTACACATAAACAAACGCCACCCACAAGACACTTTGTGGCACACATTCCAATCCCCTCACCGGCCATGCCATCACTCTCACCCACCCCCTATTCCAAATTACTCATGTCCCAATTTAGATTAGCAAGTACCAAAGCATGGGACAGTACACATCACATCACTTACCTCAAGTGCAGGTATTTGCAGGGTGGTTGGGCCCAAGAGTGCCATCCACCCTATAGAATCCCAAAATTTATCCCATGGGGCCGCCCACATTTCACCAAGTTTCCTTTTATCCCACTGTACCGGCAAGTATGTGGATCCACCTCCTCCAGTGACCTACTACATTTGGCTACTATTACATTTGGCTTACTACACCACTACATTTGGCTACGACTGCTCCGCCTGTCTACCATGCAAGAGCCATCGGAATAAGCTGAGCAGCCGAAACACGAACATGGCCCATGAGAGTCCATAAGGGCACGACACACCATCAATCCTTCGGCCCCCCACAAGGACCACCGCCCCACTAGCCCCAGCTGGCCAATGTGGTGAGAACCTGCTGCCAACTCCACTATTCCCAAGGCCTCGGAGCTGGGGGGCACAGTCACAGTGCGTGGCATCCACATCACGTCCCCTGCACCTCTCACATCCCCCAGTCCACTCACATACAGCCCCCAGTGCCCACTCACACTTGACCACACCCAAGGTCTAGTTGACAGCCATGCTCCCCCAGGAGACTTAATCCCAGAAGACATGGTCCACACGCCTCGGCCACCCACAGCACCACGTTGACCTCCCGACTACCCAACTCCATTTCCACAATCCCGCGTCCCAAATATTGGCGCCGTTGCCCCCGTAGCCAGTTGAAGGTGTGTCCTGCTTACCTATCAATTTTATCCCAGCCTCCAACTCTTTGGTCTAACACACCTGGATCAATAAAGGGGCCACTGCTTTCAGTGACCACCACAGCCTCTTCACAAAATTCACGCTTAAATTTACATCTCACCCTCAGATTACCCGTGCCAATTATTTTTCACAATTCACTATTTTCACAAAAGAAGGGTGCTTCTCCATACACATGCCAGCCGAGCATGGCCCCCTATGCTCGGCTTGTTACAAATTTCCAATTCATCCCATGGCTTCCACAAATCACAACGGAACATCTGTGGAAGATCATTCTCACACCATCATGTTCCACAGATGCCCCAATGGTTGTCCAGTAGGCTATAATCCATCCCTGTCCATGCGGATCGACCTGCTTCCATAGACCAGCACAGCATGGCAAGTCATCACATGCTGGCTGTCCCAGAGTCTCAGGGAGAGGCTGTCAGGCTGCATGCCTGGGCGGTCACCACATCAGCCTGTGTTGGCTGTCCGTTGTGCCATCACCAAAGCATGGCCAACAACACCTCCCCCTCGTGGTCCTCATAATACACCATCCCAGGAAGCTGTGAGAAACCACCTCGGACCCCCGGAGGTCTTAACTCCCACCAGGGTCTAGTGACCCTGCCGGCCCGAGATACTCGCTTGGGCAGCGCCCCGATGGACAAGGGACGTCACACTCCACCAGACCCCCCATGGGGCCTAGGCCGTACCACAACACCCATGGTCGGACCCCACGTCCAAATCTTGCCAGCACAGCTCCCCAGCTGGCTGGCTCAAACCAATTTTGAAAGGGGCAACTTTTGCACAAGGCAGGCCCCAATGACCTCTCCTTTTCCGAATTCCACAGCCCCGGGACCAACTCCCTTCAAGGCTGCTCCAAATTATACTCCCATTTAAATTTCAATTGAATTTAAATTTTCCTTTTGAAAATTTTGGCCTCTTGTCCAAACACCGCAGCTGCAGTTAACAACCCCTTAATTTTTCGGCCCCTCCCTGCAGCTGTTCCAAATTGTCTATGGGGACCAGCTTCTCCGAGGCTCTATTTCCCGACTCTTCCATGTCCGAATCCATCTTGGAGCCAAAACACCCCACCCCCCCCCCCCCCTTGCTGGGAATATAATTTCGGAGCCTATGGTACCCAATCGTAGTTCGTGGTGAGGGTCCCCTCGGTCACTTTAATCTCGTCCTGGGGATGCTTAACGGATGGACTCACCTCATCCCCCAGACTCTCTTGGACTTGATCAATATTCTCTTTGATGGTATTGTCACAGGTGTCCTGCCGCTGTGTCAAATCATTCACATTATCATTCCCAATCACTTCTGGCCCCAACAGGTCTTTATCTATCACCACCTGGTCCGGTTCCATTCCACAGATCTCCAATATTTCCCCCCCCTGTTGATCCGAACAACCGCCATGGTGCTGCACAAGTCCCAATTCCTCTCCCTGTTGTTGCATTGTGACATCCACACCAGCCCGATAACCTTCCAGGCCTTTTGCAGCCAAACACTCCCGATTTTAATTTGAGTTTTCCCTCTTTCCCTCTAAACACTCCCCATTTACCTCCCGTTTTGAATCAAATTATGTTGCCCATGGCTTCTCCTGTGCCCCAATTTCATTATTTTGTTATTTCTTTATTTCATTCATTTGTTCACGTTGGGCACTCATTTCTTTTGTTTGGGCATCCCTTTGTTCACTACAGGCCTCCCATCATTCAGTATATTTTTTGCTGTCTCTCCTCATTTCTTCCTGCCATTCCTTTATATAATTTAATATGGCCTGAAAAGTCATCGCATCCGTCTCCTGCCTCGATCGCTCCAGAGCGGGGGAAGTTTCAATCCTATCCTCATGCAACTCTACCATCGGCCCGCTTCCATACTCTTCGGCATCCCCCACCCGCTCAGCCATCTCACTCGCTTCCCCCATCCACGGTGAGAAAGCATTTTACTTCAGACACAGAAAAAAAATATTTTTAATTGTTCGAAAAACGCGATGTTGCGCTTCATACACCAATTTACAACAACAAATTTTGACTCCCCGGTACTATGATAATTTTTTTATTCCGAAAGCTGAGCGCAATTTCGCCCTAAGTGGGTGTCGAACTCGCAACCCTCAAACACAGAGTGCTCGTCGAGTCCGAATCCCAAATTCCTGACACCAGTTGTCGTGTGACTACCCTGTGTGGTGAACACCGCTGGGTGACACAGATGACCATACGAGCTTAACATTTCGAGGCGTTTAATTCAATGACGGACCTTCGTTACACGTGAGGGAAATGGGGATGACGAACTTACCTGGACGGCTCCATCCGACATCTTCACACCTGGATAAATTAATTCAACCAACACAAGATTTACAATGTACAAGAAAATGCCGGCTTAATTAACCAAAATGCTGGTAACAAAGAAAACGCACAATAAACTAAATTCCTAATTGGAGCACTGCCACACAGACCCGAATGCAGACAAGGGATAAAATAACTGAAAAATAAGTATGTGTAGTTTGTGGCACTCAGCTTGAATCGGCTCTTGAATCTCGTCAGGACTCGCCAAAACCCCCTCACGTCCTTGTAGGGAAAACCGCAGGCTGCACTGCCGTGGGCGCGAACTACGCCTCGCGAACCCACGTTCGCCCAGCCGCGCTCGGCTTTGTCGTCCGCACGTGGGAAACAGCAGTTCTCTGTCCGCAGTTGTTCCTCCTCACGATCACTATGAAGATGTCGGAACACGACCGTTCGTGATGAATCTTCCTTGCGCAAGAGCAATAGAGACCATTCGCTATGGGATCCGGAACGAGAAGAGTGAGAAGAGAAAATGTCGGCATACGACTGTTCACCAGCAGATCCAGAACCCGAGAGAGAAAATGTCCGCCGCTCCAATTATTTTCTACTTGAGGCTCTAACGTCATCTCACGACGTCTCTATCTCCGCTCCTATCTGCGAGTCCCATCTTAGCAGTCTTTTTGCCAATCAATTTCCAGACCAACCACCTGTCCTCGAGGCATGGCATCACACACCTGCGTAGCGTATGCCTGTGTGCTCACCAAGTCGGTGTTATCAGCGATAGTGCTCAATGTCTTGTTTCCGGTTGGTTTTTATTGAGTGTGATTAATTATGGTGTCGATCGCTTGGCTTGGCTATAGTGTGTAGTGTGGTGTCATAAGGAACACAGGAAAAGATTACAGAGGCAATTACATACAGGGGATTAATTACCCATAATCCCTCGCTAATTAACATACCCCGCCCCTCTCATGGGGACGAAGATAGAAGCTCACCCGTCATATGGTCTACACAAATTTCCTACCTATTACATGGGGTTTCTTCTTCTTCACGACAGTCGGAGCACACTAATCTATACACTCTACCTGGCTCTAAGGTAATCATTGTCTACCCCCTATAAATCTAACAATATACAGTGGGGAGCACAAGTATTTGATACACTGCCGATTTGATAATCCTTTATTGGAACTGCCATTTCTGTATCAGTCTAGTTTCTGTCCTCAGAGGCAGTGTTGAAGAAATTAGAATTTTGGGTTTGAGAGAACCAAAACCTCACTTGATGTGTTGGATTCTGGATCAGGGTATGTCCGCCCATGATTGATTATTATGGTTGTTGGCCTGTGGTGTTTGCATAAATATCTGTGTAGGGCTTGGTAAGCCAGGATGATGTCAACATGCCTGTTTATCGGCTGGTCATCCAATCACCATGCCACAACAATAACCTTACGGCTGGCCTTGGAGTGGGCCATCAACATGACTGGCTTGTCCCCACGTGAATGTGTGGTGCAGTGTGTTGTTGTTTGTGGCGATGGTGTAAGATTGGTCATTTCTGGCTTTTGGATATCTTTGTTCAGCCGGTCTGATGGCCAACTGTTTCACCGTTTGACCAACGTAATGGGCGGGGCAGTTGTGACAGCGAATGTTACAGATTGGTTCTGTCTGCACACCTTGTTACCTCCTCCACCTAAGGTGGATGGATGTTATGTTTTCACTCCTGTCATTGAGAGCTCAAGAACAGCAGTCTAGTTGTTTGATAAACACACAAATCCATCCATAAAATTATTGCGAGTTGATGATACACTGCATAACCAAAAGTATGTGGACACCCGAACATTACACATCTCATTCCAAAATCATGGGCATCAATATGGAGTTGGTCCCCCCCCCCCTCCTTTGCTGCGAAAACATCCTCCACTCTTCTGTGAAGGCTTTCCATAGATGTTGGAACAATGATGCGGGGATTTGCTTCCATTCAGCCACAAGAGCAGTTGTGAGCTCGGACACTGATGTTGGGCAATGAGGCCTGGCTCGCAGTCGGCGTTCCCATTCATCCCAAAGGTGTTCGATGGGGTTGAGGTCAGGGCTCTGCGCAGGCCAGTCAAGTTCTTCCACACTGATCTCGACAAACCATTTCTGTATGGACCTCGCATTGTTCATGGAGGCATTGTCATGCTGAACGAGGAAAGGGCCTTCCCCAAACTGTTGCCACAAACTTGGAAGCACACAATTGTCTAGAATGTCATTGTATGCTGTAGCGTTAAGATTTCCCTTCACTAGAATTAAGGGGCCTAGCCCGAACCATGAAAAACAGTCCCAGACAATTATTCCTCCTCCACCAAATTTTATAGTTGGCACTATGCATTTGGGCAGGTAGCGTTCTCCTGGCATCCGCCAAACACAGATTCGTCCGTCGGACTACCAGATTGTGAAGCATGATTCATCACTCCAGAGAATGTGTTTCCACTGCTCCAGAGTTCAATGGCGGCAAGTTTTATACCACTCCAGCCAATGCTTGACATTGCGCATGGCGATCTTCGGCTTGTGTGCGGCTGCTCGGCCATGGAAACCCATTTCATGAAGCTCCCGACGAACATTTGTTGTGCTGACGTTGCTTAGAGAGGCAGTTTGGAACTTGGTAGTGAGTGTTGCAACTGAGAACAGACGATTTTTATGCGCCACGTACTCCAGCACTCGACCGACCCGTTCTGTGAGCTTGTGTGGCCTACCACTTCGCGGCTGAGCTGTTGTTACTCCTAGACGTTTCCACTTCACAAGAACAGCACTTACAGTTGACCGGGGCAGCTCTAGCAGGGCAGGAATTTGATAAACTGACTTGTTGGAAATGTGGCATCCTATGACGGTGCCATGTTGAAAGTCACTGAGCTCTTCAGTACGGCCCATTCTACTGTCAATGTTTGTCTATGGAGATTGCGTGGCTGTGTGCTTGATTATATATACCTGTCAGCATTGGTTGTGGCTGAAACAGCCGAATCCACTAATTAGAATGGGTCTCCGCATACTTTTGGTCATGTAGTGTATTTAACTACTTTCAAGTTTATGAGATCTATTGCAGTCCTTACTTTATTTGACATGCAGCTTAAGATACATTACTAAGTCTTCTGGCCATACTCCACCAGATATTTGGTGCTGGTTAAGCATATGAAAAGTGGATCTCAAGACAGACGACCATTGATATGATCCAATAAATGCTCAATGAAGGATTACTTTTGTCACACTTCAATATGCAAGGTTTGCTTTATTGGTAATTTGTGATATTGGGATGTTATGGAGCTCTCAATTCAAACGACAGCCCGTTGTTGTAAGTTGCGAAGATGAAGGGTTCCAAGAGCCTACCATCAATGTTACAGTTTTTGTGAACTTTCCTTAAATTGTGCTTTTTTGGGATTACTGAAATCATAATCTTGGTGTTGGCTTAACGGTTACGGTTCCTGGCTTGAGATCATAGGGTCCTGAGTTTGAGCCTCTGTCGTGTGGTTGATTTAACACCAGTTCGGCTGACTCAGTCTCTCATCCTTCAGAGGTTGGAAAAATGTGTACCAGCTGACTGGTAACAGAGGGCATCAGGAGCACAACCACGCTTCCAGAAAATAATGCAACCAAACAGCCGCAGAATGCATACGAAACCACCACAACTGAAATCTTCTCGATGGAAGTCTCTCTCAACACTAGGGTCCATTTCTGTCTCACCGTTAGACATCGATGCTCTTCAAGTGAACAAGGCCAATAAAAAACACCCGGCATGCAGAAGTGTTGAATGGAGTCATTTGGTTTGCTTTAATTGCATCTTCATAGGTTGTTTAAGCTTGACCAGTGAAGCGAACTCATGTGTTCCATTAAGCATTTGTTCCCATCACCAAGCACCTCTTGTGCATAACTCGAGTAATTATGTGGTTGCAAATGCGTTTTTGGAGAACAAAGTTTATGGTTGTTTTGAACAAGTATGTGAATGTGTAATATAACTTCTCGGTTAACTTTACAATCATTTGATTGAAGACTTTTTTTGTAAACAATGTTGAGGCTCGTGGAGAAGCAAGAACATAGAATGGATCAGGACGTAACAGAACAAAAGGAACAGTAGAAAGAGACAGAGAGGGAGGGAACAACCAAGAGCAGGGAAGATGGACAAAACAGAGGGAGACTTGGACAACGGGTGTGGGGAGGAATGAGAGGTAGAAGAGTACATATGGGGTGGAAAAGATGGATAAAGAAGCAATCTTTCAGGATGGAAACACTGAAAATTTAGAAGTAAGTGTGGAAGTTGATTGAAGAAAATGTGGACAATGTGGAAGGAATTTGTAGGTGGATAAGCAGGCCAACACCCAGAGGGAAGCGGGGGGTGCGTGCATCGGGCTTGTCTGCCCCTCTCCCCCCAAATCAGAAATGTCCATATTTTTTAGAAGGATTCTTTTTTTTGGATCAAATTAATTTGCAAGAAAACAAAACCAAGGAAAAAAAAAAGTAGGCCTCTGACTTGTAACCTGCCCAATCTACAGTCGTGGCCAAAAATATTGGCACCCTTGCACTTATTTCAAATAACTCACAATTTTCTCTAAAAATAAGTTGAAATTGACAAAAGTCTTTGGTCTTCACAATTCTTTATTTCACTGTTCATTTTACAGATCCTTTGTTTTTGATTCAGAACTTAATATATCGTTTTAAATCAGAACATAAAAAGAAATGGCATTGGCAAAATTAGTGACACCCTAGATTTAATATTTTGCAGCACAGCCTTTGGATAAAATAACTGCAGTCAAGCGCTTCCTATAGCCACAAATGAGCTTCTACACCTCTCTACTGGCAGTTTGGGCCACTCTTCTTGTGCAAACTGCTCCTGTTCTCCCCGATTTGAAGGATGCCTTCTCCCAACTGCTGTTTTCAGATCTCCCCACTGGTGTTCAATGGGATTATATCTGGACTCATTGCTGGCCACTTCAGAACAGTCCAGCGTTTTGTATTCAACCATTCCTGGGTGCTTTTTGAAGTGTGTTTGGGGTCATTGTCCTGCTGCAAGACCCATGACCTTTGACGGAGACCCAGCTTTCTGACACTGGGTTGAACATTGTGCTCCAAAATGCCTTGGTAATCTCCTGATTTCATGATGCCATGCACATATCCAAGGCACCCAGAGCCAAAGGCAGCACAGCAACCCCAAAACATCACTGAACCTCCTCCATGTTTGACTGTAGGGATGCTCGGATGGCGTCAAAAATCCTACATAAACGCAGCCATTGGGCCTCAGAGGCCCAACGGATGTATTCGTGTAATGTTTTTTTTGTTTTTGTTTTTTTATAGATTTTTTTCTTTCATATCCTTTTTCAATCCAAGTCGATGCTCATGGATGTGTATTTGCTCAGAAAATGTGAATCATTGATCCTATTAGATAAAAGAATCCCATACAAGTAATGAACTTAAAAAAAAAAAATTGCAATTTTTTTTTTGTTGTTCTTGGCTTTTCAACTTTTTTTCTCGAAAACGTTCAGCCTCATGGAGGAGTATTTGCTCAAAAATATGATTCACTAATCCTTTTATTTAGAATGTATATGTCCACAACTGTCAAAAATCCTACACCTATGCAGCCATTGGGCCTCGGAGGCCCCACAAATGTATTCGTGTAAAGTTTTCTAATTTTCATATTTTTGTCACTGAATTATTTGTAACCAAGTTATAGGAGCATATAATGAGGCTCATATCAAAAAAATAATGACATAACATAGTAGTACAACAACATTTATGCGGGTCCTCGAAGGCCCCAGGCCTGCATGTTTGTCGGATTTTCGGGTTATAAGTGAAGAATTGAAGGAGCTGGGGCTCCCACGTCGATCGGAAGAATGGACGCGACAAAAAGCTGGAATTCATCCGAGTTGCTTTAATCAAACCAAACACTCAGGCACTCTGAAAAGCCCGTTTATCGGGCAGCAATATATATACATATTATCCCGGAGCGTTTGCCCAGGAAAGGCGAGAGGGGGCGTGGCCCAGCGTCCTGGCTGCGGCCTGGCAAGTTGAGGGCGAGCCTGCCCGGGCGTCCCGACCGAGGCCTGGCAAGTTGAGCGCGGGCCTGCCCGGGCGTCCTGGACGAGCCCGGCATGGTGATCGCTCCGCGTCCTTGATAGGTGCAAGGCGATTGTGAAAACCCAGCGGTAGCCGCTACACACGTCCCCCCAGAATCGACTTGCACCGGCAGGGTCAATTTTAGGGGGGTCCTGATGACCCGGCCGAAGCGACCCCTGGCAGGTCGTGGGAGGGGGTCCGGTGTGGTGGTGGGCGGTCGAGTGGGGGGCACCGTGGACGGGGGGCGGCCTCGCCGCGGCGGAAGGGCCACCCGTGGTGGGTGGTCGACGTCCACGTGCGCCGGCTTGAGGCGGTCCACCGCAATCCGGTCCGACCTGCCGCCGATGTCGATGACGAACGACTTGTCGTCCCGTCGCAGCACCCGGAAGGGCCCATCGTACGGCGGCCGGAGTGGCCCCCGATGTGCGTCGTGACACACAAAAACATACTCCGCTGTGCGAAGTGCTGGGGGGACGTAGGACTGGGGGTCACCGTGGTGGGATGTTGGCACGGGGGCAAACCGTCGGGCGGCCTCCTGGAGGTCCGAGCGCTGGTGAGCTGCGGACCAGGGACTGGTAGCGTCGGGCACGAATTCGCCCGGGATGCGTAGCGCCTGGCCATAGACCAGCTCGGCGGTGGATGCCTGGAGGTCCTCCTTGGGGGCCGTGCGGAGGCCCAAAAGGACCCACGGCAGCCGGTCGGCCCAACCGCCGTCTTGAAGGCCAGCCATGAGCGCGGCCTTCATGGAGCGGTGGAATCGCTCGCACAACCCGTTTGCTTGGGGGTGGTAGGCCGTAGTACGGTGGAGCTTGACCCCCAGGTTGCGGGCGACCGCGCCCCACAGCTCGGAGGTGAACTGTGGTCCGCGGTCTGACGAGATGTCCACCGGTGGGCCGAAGCGGGCGACCCAGGTGGCGATGAAAGCCTGCGCCACGTCGGCGGTGGTGGTGGAGACGAGGGGAACGGCCTCCGGCCACCTGGTGGTCCTGTCCACCATGGTGAGCAGGTGTGTGAACCCCCGTGACGGGGGGAGGGGGCCCACCAGATCCACGTTGACGTGGTCGAAACGTCGTTCGGGCACGGTGAAAGGTGCCAGCGGGGCCTGGGTGTGTCGGTGGAACTTGGCCCGTTGGCAGGCCGTGCAGGTGCTGGTCCAATCGCGGACGTCCCGACGAAGGCCGTGCCAGACGAATCGCACCGACACCAGCTTCTGGGAAGCTTTCCGGCCCGGGTGGGAAAGGCCGTGGAGGGAGGCGAAGATGCGGCGTTGCCAGGTGACGGGCACGATGGGGCGAGGCTGGCCTTGGGAGACGTCGCAGAGCAGGACAGTGTCCGCGAAGGGGATGCCGGCCAGGCGGAGGCCCGTGTCCGCCGCCCGGAGGGCTTGCACCGTGGTGTCGGTGGTTTGGTCCGCCGCCATAAGCGCAAAGTCCACGCCCAGGTGGACCGCGTTCGCGCTGGCCCGGGAAAGACAGTCGGCCACGGCGTTGTTTTTGCCGGTGACGTGCCGGATGTCCGTGGTAAACTCCGACACGGCGGAGAGGTGGCGCTGTTGGCGGGCCGACCACGGCTCCGTGACCTTGGCCATGGCGTAAACCAACGGCTTGTGGTCGACGAACGCCGTGAAAGGTCGGCCCTCCAGGAGGTGGCGGAAATGGCGGACGGCCAGGTGTAGACCGAGGAGCTCCCGGTCAAACGTGCTGTATTTGAGCTCGTTCGGCTGGAGCTGCCGGCTGAAAAAAGCGAGTGGCTGCCAAACCCCGTTCACCCATTGCTCATGTACGGCGCCCACCGCGTAGTCGGAGGCATCCGTGGTGAGGGCGATGGGAGCGTTGAGCACCGGGTGAGCGAGCAGTGTTGCGTCGGCGAGGGCCCGCTTTGAGCTTTGGAAGGCCGCATCCATTGCTGCGGACCAGGCGATGTCGTGCTTGGCCGGCTTGCCCCGGAGGGCTTCGTAGAGGGGCCGCGTGAGTTGAGCAGCGCGGGGCACGAAACGGTGATAAAAATTCACCATTCCCAGGAATTCCTGCAGGGCCTTTATGGTGCGGGGACGCGGGAACGTGGTGATGGCCTCGACCTTGGTTGGCAGCGGCACGGCCCCGTTCTTGGTGATGTGGTGGCCCAAAAAATCAATGGCCGTCATGCCGAAGTGGCATTTGGCCGGGTTGACGATGAGGCCGTGCTCACTGAGGCGCCCAAACAGTGTTCGGAGGTAGAGGAGATGCTCGGCCCGGGACGTGCTGGCGACGAGGATGTCGTCCAGGTAAACGAAAAGGAACGGCAGGTCACGCAGCACGCCGTCCATCAAGCGCTGGAACGCCTGAGCCGCGTTCTTGAGACCAAACGGCATCCGCAATAATTCGAATAAGCCGAACGGCGTGATGACTGCCGTTTTAGGGATGTCGGCCGCCCTGACAGGTACCTGGTGATATCCCCGTATGAGATCAATTTTCGAAAAAATGACCCGTCCCGCCAGACGGGCGGAGAAGTCTTGGATATGCGGGATCGGGTACCTGTCGGGGGTGGTAGCGTCATTGAGACGGCGGTAGTCGCCACACGGGCGCCATCCACCCCCCGGCTTTGGCACGATGTGCAGTGGCGAGGCCCACGCGCTATCGGAGCGCCGCACGATGCCGAGGTGCTCCAACGCGTCGAATTCGGCCTTCGCCACGGCGAGCTTGGCTGGGTCGAGGCGGCGGGCCCTGGCGTAGACCGGCGGGCCCGTGGTTGGTATGTGGTGCTCGATCCCATGCCGTACTGCGACGGCCAAAAACGTCGGCCGCGTGAGGGCCGGGAACTCCGTGAGCAGGCGAGCAAACACGTTCGCCGCCGGGACGGCGCATGCCAGCTCGGTCGGCGCGGAGCTGCTCAATGTGCATACCAGGGAGCTGAAGGTTTCGGCGTTGATTAAACGACGCCGTTGGACGTCCACCAGCAGTCCGTGTGCACAGAGGAAGTCGGCGCCTAGCAGAGCCATGGGCACGTTTGCGGTTACAAACGTCCAAGCAAAGCATTGGCCGCCGAAGCAGAGGGTGACGTTGCGCGGGCCGAAGGTGCGGATGGTCGATCCGTTGGCCGCAACCAAGGAGGGGCCGCAAACCGCGGACTGCCTGTCCTGGTCAGAGGCGGGTATGACGCTCAGTTGGGCGCCGGTGTCGCACAGGAAGCGCCGTCCGGACACTTTATCCGTGATGAACAGTAAGTTGCCCGTGTGGCCGGCGCTCATGGCTGGTAATGAACGCTGGCCCGGCCGTTTCCCGGCCTGCCGAAGGTGCACGGGGGTCGGCATGCCCGGGCCTTCTGTCCGAACCTGGCATGATAGTAACACCACGCTTGGTCAGGTGGAGGCCCCGGTCGTCATGCTGGAGGTGGTCGGCTGGGTGTAGCGGCCGCCAATTGCGTCGGCAGTTCGGTCGTCGACCGTGCCGGGTGCTCGGGCGCCATGGGTGTTACGTCGGATGGCGGTGCATCCCATGTCGCCGCTGCGATGCGCTGACCTGCGGCGGAGATCTTGTCGGCTTCTCTGGCAAGGGCCCGGGGATCTGTGATCGTCGTGCTTGCCAGGGCGAGGCGTACCGGGTTAGGCAGCTGATGGAGGAACAGCTCCCGGAACAGGAATGCCGGAGAGTGCTCGCCGAGCAGTGAAAGCATGTAGTCCATTCGCTCGGAAGGGCGCGTGTCGCCGAGCTCGGGCAGGTCGAGCAGGCGCCGTGCGCATTCCGCCGATGGGAGGGCGAAAGCGTCGAGGAGAAGCTTCTTAATCGCGCCGTATTTGTCAGCGGCTGGCGGGCTCTCGAGGAGGCTCAGGGCGCGGGCCGCGGTGGCCGAACCGAGCGCTGCTACCACATGGTGGAAGCGGGTGTCGTCGGCCGTGATGCCTCGCAGGGCGAACAGGGAATCCGCCTGTGCGAACCAAACCGCCGCGTGAGCCTCCCAGAAGGTAGGCAGTTTAAGGGCGACTGCCGTGTCCATGTCGGTAGGTCACCAATGAAGGAGCTGGGGCTCCCACGTCGATCGGAAGAATGGACGCGACAAAAAGCTGGAATTCATCCGAGTTGCTTTAATCAAACCAAACACTCAGGCACTCTGAAAAGCCCGTTTATTGGGCAGCAATATATATACATATTATCCCGGAGCGTTTGCCCAGGAAAGGCGAGAGGGGGCGTGGCCCAGCGTCCTGGCTGCGGCCTGGCAAGTTGAGGGCGAGCCTGCCCGGGCATGCCCGGGCATGCCCAGGCGTCCCGACCGAGGCCTGGCAAGTTGAGCGCGGGCCTGCCCGGGCGTCCTGGACGAGCCCGGCATGGTGATCGCTCCGCGTCCTTGATAGGTGCAAGGCGATTGTGAAAACCCAGCGGTAGCCGCTAAAGAATGAAGATTTTCCCATGAGCCTGAATGAATTTTTTTATTTATTTATGTGACTGAATTTTGTGTAACAACATGAAAGTCGGTGAAAATGAGGCTCATTCCAAAAAAAAAAATTGTACAGCATAGTTTTTGCAACAAAAAAAAACCTTGTGGGCCTCCGAGGCCCAATCACTGCATCCAAGGGTTAATACAGTACATTAGATATATACAAACATGACGAGATACTGAGATTGATGTGATAACACTTTTTACAGCAAGTCAAATGTCAAGGACAAAATGATTCCATCACTTCTGTATGTGACAAAAACCACCACCAAAAGCAACACTAATGAAAAAATACGCAAGAATACATCGTTAAAGTAGAAAATTAAGATATCACAAAATCTCCAAGTTGTTAATCCACCAAATTGTTGATAAATGTCATCCAGCCTAGCACAATCATGGATGAAGCAATTACAATGGTTCCAATGGAAACAAGAGACATTCTTGGGTATTGCATCTGCCCAATAACCCAAAATTGTTTTTCATCGGATAGAAAAAATAATTCAACCGCAATGCACCACAACCTGTTGAACGCCATTTACACATGCACAGAGTGAGAAATGCTTGCGTAAAACTCACTCTCTCTCACATAAAACTCACTGTCTGCCGTAAAGTCTCTGTCATGGATTGTATGGTACGACAAAATACATAATTTATGAGAAAATTGTGCCGTACCTCCTCCTGATGTAAATAGATGTGATCATGTGACCCCTTTATAATGCATCTATTACACATACACAGGGTAGGGTTAGGGTGGGGGAGGGAGGAAATTGGAAATGTAAACATTGAGATAAGAACACAAGGGAAGAGGACAGGAATGGAGGTATGTATATCTATATTGTACACATATAAAGGGTGTTTCCCTAAAGAATGCCTTTTTTCCCGAACGGATGATTCGTTTCGGGGAAAAAAGGCATTCGTTAGGGAAACACCCTTTACAGAGGGAGTAAACTGAGGAAATGAAAATTGACAAAACAAATTAAAATCAAAATTGCCAAAAATTGCCATGTTGGCATACAAAATAAATAGATGACTCCAAAAATGAATCATAACAGAATAGCAGAATGTTTGACTGGAGACATTAGGGACAGGAATATTGGTTGTGATATTATGGGAACTGAAGGAACTTGTATGCAACATATTGTTTGAGGGAGCTGGTGATGGAGGGTTCCCCATGTCAATGCTCCTCAAAATAATTTACTGGATGATGATGTCATTGGCATCCAGATTGGGAAAAATCGAGTTAAACAAGTCAGAAAAAAAACGTTTTTAAAATAAATGAAAAAAACAACCAAACAGGAGAGGAAAGAATGACAAGGAAGGAATGACAAGGTAGGAAGAGCACCACAATACATCACCACAATCCTTTTATGGATTGCCATCAGGACATGTTTTCACATATTTCCATCTCAATCACACAACAAATAAAATACACCATTACATCAACCCAGACTACAAATCTACAACTACCTCCAACATAGACATCTTCATATCATCGTTACTATTACCAACTCTGACAAAAATGTCAAAATATGTGAAACTGGTGGTACGCAGTAAATAAAACACAATAAGATGTTGTCTAAAGTGCAGCGAGTGCAAAACTTAACTACATGGCAAAACATCTTCACCTACAAGTGTGCCTCCCCAGGCTAAGGTTAATGAACTGTGCTTAAACTCCACGAGACATGCATACCTTTTCATGGTCTCATTATGGTCTCATTTAATGGCCTTATTTCATGGTCTCAAAAAAAAAAGAATGAAATTAAATGATGTCATTGCTCATACCTGCATCACATACCTGAAGCCTTCCTGCTGGGTCTGAAGGGCAAACACTTCAGAATTGCATTATCGTTCCTTCACACTGTAATGGAAAGTAAGTGTTTAAAAGAAAACCCCTTAAGTGTGGAAATAAATGCATGATAAGTTTGATGTAAGACTCGGGGATATTACTGTGATTTGTTTAATATTTTGCTGGATGTACCGACTACACTTATCTGCAGGAAAGACAAAAATGTTTTCACTCAATATATATCTCACAAAAATAAATATAAAAACTTCGACCTTTGTTGGACTATCGTAAATATGTCATCCGGTGAACTTCATGAATATCCCATATAATGATACCCATGGAAAGAATATGAGGTAGAACCGAAGATGACACCCATGGAAGGTGTATGAGGTACACCACATGGAGTATGCACAGTGCCTATAGAAATTCGACACTCCCTTTCAAAATTTTCACCTTTTGTTGGTTTATAGCCTGGAATTAAACTGCATTAAATGAAACTTTTTCCAACTTTATTTACACATCGTAACCCACAACTTCCAAATGAAAAACGAATTCCACAAATTTCAGAAAATTTATTAAAAATACAAAACAAGAACATTGTTACGTGTATGTGGGTATCTAATGAAATACTGTAGTCGAGCTAGAATTGTATGGAGTAGCATGCTCCATATGCCATGAAGCCACCTCAATGTATTTAAGTTAGGACCGGATGTCCCTGTAAGCGTTATGTGTCTCCAAGTGAGGGGTGGAGCTATGCTAATTAGTTAGGGCCTGTGAATAAATTCCCAGTGTGTAATTGCCCTTGTGATTTTTGCTGGCAGATCTTGTGTGTCCTGAAGGAATATTTGGGGGACAGAGCACAGACAGAACAGAGCACAGCACAAGGCATGTTTGGTACTACTCTCAGTGGATTGTTAACTACTCGGAGAAGGTCAGCCCCCTTGTTCAGGTTCGTTATTTTCCTATGTCAAATTCAGCCCAACAAGCGTTAAAAGATCTTAAAGCAGAGGTGGAGAAATCAGTGGTTCATTATATCGATGAATCTGGCCCATTTGTTGTCAATACGGATGCTTTGGACAATGCGATCGTCGCCACTCTTAGTCAAGCCAGAAGACCCGTGGCATTTTTCTCTCGGACACTGAATGCGAGTGAGCTCAAACATTCTTCAGTGGAGAAAGAGGCTTATGCCATTGTTGAATCATTGCGCAAATGGTGACACTATCTGACTGGGCATCACTTCACCCTAATCACTGATCAAAAGTCCATAGCCTTCATGTTCGACTCCAAACAATCAGGCAAGGTTAAGAATGATAAAATACAAAGATGGAGGATCGAGCTTGCCTGTTACATCTTCGACATACAGTTCCAATCTGGGAGCGAGAACATAGTGGCAGACACATTTTCCAGAGCATACTGCTTGGAAATCAGAAAGGACACATTGATCAAACTACGCAATTCTCTCTGTCACTTGGGCATCACAAGGATGGTATATTCCATAAGAACTCGGAATCTTCCCTTCTCTGTTGAGGATGTGAAGAAGGTAACGTCCTCCTGTCCAGTGTGTGCCGAGTGCAAACGACGATTCCATCGACCACAACAGTCATATTTGATAAAAGCTACACAACCCTTTGAAAGACTCAGTATAGATTTCAAGGGGCCCTTACTATCATCTACAGCTAACCACTACTTGCTTACTGTGATAGATGAGTTCTCTCGTTTCCCATTCGCCTTTCCTTGTCCTGACATGTCAACTTGCACTGTGATCAGATGTCTTGATCAACTCTTTGCTATATTTGGTATGCCGGCTTCCATACATTCTGACAGGGGGGAGTTCCTTTATGTCAACAGAATTGAAGCACTTCCTACACTCTAGTGGTATTTCGACCAGTCGTACCACCCCGTACAATTCTGAAGGGAACGGCCAGTGTAAGCGTTACAACAATGTGATTTGGAAGAATATTACTCTGGCTCTCAAATCACGAGGCCTATCAAGCCCTCAATGGGAGGACATAAATAGATGTGATCATGTGACCCCTTTATCATGCATCTATTTATTACTTCCACAAAGGGAAGGGTTAGGGTGGGGAGAGAGGAAATTGGAAATGTCAACATTGAGAAAAGAACACAAGGGAAGAGGACAGGTTATCTATATTGTGCACATATACATAGGGTTGTGCACATCTATCTATAATTCCAGTAATCTCTGTACGTCTGTACATTTGTACGTCTGTACGTTTGTCTGTGACCGCTGTTTCTCGACAACCACGGGTCCGATATACTTTTAACTTGCCAGGTATATTGCTGGGGACCCGAGGATGTGCCTTTTCAAGGTTTCATATTAATCGGACAATTACTTACCGAGCTATGTCCAAAAAACGATTCAACCAATCAGAGAGCAGCGAACGATCGCGTGTGCCGAACGTGGAGGACACACTCTGCCTCGGATGGCACATTTGAGAGCGTATTCATTTATTTCACGTTTGCAAACTATGTTGGCGTTAAACTATGTTTTAAAACTAATAAAACCGAATTTGCGATTCATTCGCTTTCCTGCGCGTTTGTGCACGCGATGGCGATTTCTTTACCAAACTCCGGAAGCCGTTCGCTTTGGACCAAACCATTGCATGTAAATAGAGGGGGGGGATTGTCACCGTACTCGCAAGCCGTTCGCTTTGGACCAAACCATTTCATGTAAATAGAGGGGGGGGGGGATATAATTTTAGATATAGATATAGTACGGGCAATGCCCTAGTATACATAAACTGAGCAAATGAAAATTGACAAAACAAATTTAAAATTAAAATTTCCAAAAATTGCCATGTTGGCATACAAAATAAATAGATTACTCCAAAAGTGAATCATAGCGGAATGTCTGAGTGGAGACAGTAAGGACAGGAATATTGGTTGGGATATTATGGGAACTGAAGGAACTTGTATGCAACATATTGTTTGAGGGAGCTGGTGATGGAGGGTTCCCCATGTAAATGCTCCTCAAAATAATTTACTGGATGATGATGTCATTGGCATCCACATGGGAAAATTCGAGTTAAACAAGTCAGAAAAAAGCATTTAAAAAACCCCCAAAAAACCAACCAAACAGGAGAGGAAAGCACGACAAGGAAAGAATAACAAGGTAGGAATAGCACCACAATACATCACCACAATCCTTTTATGGATTGCCATCACGACATGTTTTCACATATTTCCATCTCAATCACACAACAAATAAAATACACCATTACATCAACGCAGACTACAAATCTACAACTACCTCCAACATAGACATCTTCATATCATCGTTACTATTACCAACTCCGACAAAAATGTAAAAAAAAAAACAAAAACAAAAAAAAAAAACTGACAAAAATGTCAAAAGATGTGAAACTGGTGGTACGAAGTAAATAAAACACAATAAGATGTTTTATGAAGTGCATCGAGTGCAAAACTTAACTATATGGCAAAAAATCTTCCCCTACCAAGTGTGCCTCCCCAGGCTAAGGTTAATGAACTGTGCTTAAACTCCATAAGACATGCATACCTTTTCATGGTCTCATTATGGTCTCATTTAATGGCCTTATTTCATGGTCTCAAAAAAAAAAGAATGAAATGAAATTATCTCATTGCTCATACCTGCATCACATACCTGAAGCCTTCGTGCTGGGTCTGAAGGGCAAAAACTTCAGAATTGCATTCTCATTCCTTCACACTGTAATGGAAAGTAAGAGTTTAAAAGAAAACCCTTTAAGTGTGGAAATAAATGCATGATAAGTTTGATGTAAGACTCGGGGATATTACTGTGATTTGTTTAATATTTTGCTGGATGTACCGACTACACTTATCTGCAGGAAAGACAAAAATGTTTTCACTCAATATATATCTCACAAAAATAAATATAAAAACTTCGACCTTTGTTGGACTATTGTAAATATGTCATCTGGTGAACTTCATGAACATCCCATACCCATGGAAGAAATATGAGGTCGAACCGAAGATGGCACCCATGGAAGGTGTATAAGGTACACCACATGGAGTATGTACAGTGCCTATAGAAAGTCTACACTCCCTTTCAAAATTTTCAACTTTTGTTGCCTTATAGCCTGGAATTAAACTGTATTAAATGAGACATTTTAACCACCTTTATTTACACATCGTAACCCACAACTTCCAAATGAAAAACGAATTCTACAAATTTCAGAAAATTTATTAAAAATACAAAACTAGATTCTTGTTACGTGTATGGGGGTATCTAATGAAATACCATAGTCGAGGTATAATTGTATAGAGTAGCGTGCTCCGTATGCCATGAAGTCACCTCAATGTATTTAAGTTAGGACGGGATGTCCCTGTAAGCGTTATGTGTCTCCAAGTGAGGGGTGGAGTTATGCTAATTAGATAGGGCCTATGGATAAATTACCAGTGTGTAATTGCCCTTTTGATTTCTTCCCTTCGTTCTTATAAAGCACAATCGGCTAGACATAATGACCGGCCCATGATTAAAATAACATAATCGCCGATGGTACCCAGACACTATGACACCACCCAGCCAAAACTTCTGGATGGGCGCCAAGTGTGGCCATAAGGCCATGCCGCAAAGGATGATGGTTGGGACGATTCGACCGTGCTCGGTGATTGGGGTGCGGGTGACGTCAGAGAGAACGTTTGAGACAGTCAGAACAAAAAGGGAAAGCACCACCATTTTCTCTCTCTCTTGGTCCGGGCTCTGGGTACGAGCAGTCACATTCTCTCTCTCTCTCTGTTCCTCACACGGTAAAAGGCGGTCACATTCGCATTCACTCTCTCTGTTCCAGGCGTTGGTGAAGACGGACGCATCCCTCTCTCTCTCTCTCTCTTGGTGTTGGCTCGTGACGGCTGTGCTTCTTGCCGTGTGCGTCTGGGAAGTTCGGCACAGTCAGAGCTCGGTGCAGCCGAATGAGAAAGATCTGACTTCGCGCCATTGTATGTTTTCCCGCGCAGGCACGCGGGACCTCTGACGGCCCCAAACCGTCATGGAGACCAGAGCTGAGTACCAGCCAACGCATGACACCACATTTATTTTTACTTTAGTTTTTCCCCTTGTGTTGTAATTGTGTCAGAGTGGAGGATCCTCAGTTCGGAATTATATTTTACTGAACATTCCTTTAGTTATACTGCCATTTATTTTCATTAAACCCATTACTTATTGCATTGCTTTGTCGTGCCTGTCATGTGCATTTATTTGTCTGTAGGGATCGGATAACTCCCCGTGTCACGTCTGTCCATGCAAATAAGAACAGGGAACTCCGTTTCCCTCGCATGCTGAAGAGATAACAACGCCATAGTTTTGTGTAAATGCCTCAGAGTTAAAGATAGTTTTGGTCATCTGTCACCCTGAGGTCTTCACTACAGGGTAGATGCGATAGTATGTTGGTTGGATAAGTGTCCACCCCACCCCCCTTATAATAACAAATTGGAAATTAGATCAGGTGTAAGCAATCACCTTCAAAATCACACACCAAGTTAATTGGACACCAAAAAATTCACCATAGTTGCGCCTCTGCTGATATAATTTTTTATTCATAATTATGACCTCATAGGCTACGTGTTATGGACGCCATCTTGGAAAAAGGTTACACCTCTATATCTCCAAAACTGCTCAATGGGAAAAAATTGAAACATGGCTCATTGTCAAGTACTCCACATGTGGAATACGATATGTTAATAATGATGTCATTGGTGCCTTATTTATGTCGTCATAATTCGACAAGTACAATGCTTTGAATTTTTTTTATCTGTAACTGTTAGTCCAATGGACACGATGTTTTCACCATAGGAGCACCTCCTCCAGTATAATTTTTTAGTGATAATTATGACGTAATAGGTCATGTGATGGGGCGCCATCTTGGAAAAACTTTGCCCCTCTATATCTCCAAAACGACTCCATGGAAAATATTTTAACATGGCTTGTTGTCAAGTACTCCCCATGGGGAATAAGATATGTTAATGATGATGCCACTTTCATTATGACATCATAAGTACAACGCTTGATCCGATCAGTATGAATTTTTTTCTCTGCAGCTGCTGCAATTGCATGAAATTTTCACCTTAGGAGCGCCTTCTTCTGTATAATTTTTAATGATAATTATGACGTCATAAGTCACGTGATACAGGCCTGCATTCCTGCTTCTTCTTCTTCAGATCATAGAAAGAGGGCTTTTAAAATGGGCATCTTTAGAATTAAACGGCCACAAATTTTTGTTCCAAGTAAATTGGTTATTAGCTTTCGAACGGTACCATTGTTGTTATTTTATAACAGCAGTAACAGCTATATTAAAGCTCGAGGTCATGTTTCTTCTTCGCATGCCACAAATGGACATACGATTCCCCTTTTAGTAATGGATACATATGGTAGCTTTACCTTATTATAGTTACGAGTATTGGTCTTCAACATGTCTGAGTAAGACTTGTTATCATTGCTTTCTTCTTCCTACCACTGTTTAGAGCCACATTGTTTTTTTGGGGTGGAGTTGAGGCTCGTGGGAGGAGGTAGAACACAAAACTAAAACAAGAAAAAGAGCAATCAGAGATTGCAAACCATCGCCAGGATGTATTTTCAGTGTTTTTTTAAGGCTTTTGTGTTAAAACAAATATGGCGACCGAACCACGTGACCGATGACATCATCATTATTTGTTTTCTAAACTAATTTATTCCTAGATTATGCTCAAGAAATTTCATCTTGATCGGATGAAGTTTTGTACTTGTCGAATTATGATGTCATAATGGAGGCACCTATGACATCATCATTAAGATATTTTATTCCCCATGGAGAGTTCTTTACCATGAGCCATGTCTCAATTTTTTCTATTCAACACTTTAGGAGATATAGAGGTGCAAAATTTTTCGGTTTTTCCAAGATGGCGGCCGAACCACGTGACCTATGACGTCATAATTATCATAAAACAATTACACAGGTGGAGTTGCACCTATGGTGAAAATTTGCTGTCAATTGGACCGAAGGTTGCAGAGAAAATCATATTTATTCTGAGCGGACAAACAAACAGACAAATGAATAATCGGTCAGAGACCGAGGACTTGCCGGAATGTACTTTTTATCTGCCATTTTGGACAAATATGGCGGCCGAACCACGTGACCGATGACGTCATCATTATTTGTTTTCTAAACTAATTTATTCCTAGATTATGCTCAAGAAATTTCATCTTGATCAGATGAAGTTTTGTATTTGTCAAATTATGAAGTCATAATGGACGCACCAATGACATCATCATGGACATATTTTATTCCCCATTGAGAGTTCTTTACAATGAGCCATCTCTCAATTTTTTCTATTCAGCACTTTTGGAGATATAGAGGTCAATTTTTTTCGGTTTTTCCAATATGGCGGCCGAACCACGTGACCGATGACATCATCATTATTTGTTTTCGGAACTAATTTATTCCTAGATTATGCTCAAGAAATTTCATCTTGATCAGATGAAGTTTTGTACTTGTCGAAATATGATGTCATAATGGAGGCACCGATGACATCATCATTAACATATTTTATTCGCTATGGAGAGTTCTTTACAATGAGCCATGTCTCAATTTTTTCTATTCAGCACTTTCGGAGATATAGATGTGCAAAGTTTTTTCGGTTTTTCCAAGATGGCGGCCGAACCAAGTGACCGATGACGTCATCATTTTTTTTTCTCCACCAGTTTATGCCGACATGGCGCTCTTGAAATTGCATCTTGCAAGAAATTTTGCAATTACCATAAATTTTGCAATTACAAGAAATTTTGCAAATTTTGCAATTTTGCAATTGAAATTTTGCAATTTTTGCAATTGCAAGAAATTTTGCAATTGCAATTGGAAGAAATTGCAAATTGCAAGAAATTGCATCGATGGCAGGGATGTTCGAAGTTCGACACGTTCTCCACGTTTTCAAAGTTAAGTAATTGTTCACAATTGTATTTTGTCGAAACTGTATTTATCTTTCGGTGTGTGAATCGATAGTGTGTCCCTTGGAAGTTTCTCGGTGTTAATCTTTCATAAATTAATCGTTTCTGTTTGCCACGTGCATGTGCGGCCTTGCCTCAGGCTTCCCCGGCCCCAGTCGAACTTTGTTTTTTCCTTCGCTGTTTTGCTTGGTTCTTAGATTTTTCCCTTCTCCCCCAAACTTCCCTGAACATCTACTCTTTGTCTAACGTTTTTAACCCACCCCCCCCCCCCCCAAAAACAAAAAAAAAACAACAACATTTATTTCCCTTTCTCCTGGTGTGCTTTTGTCCTATCGTGTGCTCTTGTCCACATACGCTGTCTCTCCCCACCCCCATTATCACCTTGCCTTCCACCTTTTCCCCTGTTCATGTGACACTTGGGCGGCCCTCCAGGCTCCCTCTTCCCGTTGGTATTTTTCTGAATATTAGACTGTTCTTCACGGTTCTGTTTAAATATGTTTAAACTTTCCCCTGCAGTGTTTTATTCAGTGGTTTTTTACAAGACGCTGTTTTTCTTCCGATTTAAAAGGCTTTTTTCAATTTCCTCTCCAACTCATTCCATTTCAAAAAAATATTCAATCTCTTATAATTCTAAAACACGACATGCTCTAAATTCACATTCATTCCACCCCAACTCAATCGTTCTTAAACGGATCGCTAACTTGAAAATCACAATAAACCCAATTTGTTATAAATGTTTGTCTTTCATTAATCATCCACTTTCTAAACTCCCCCCTTGCCCCTCCCCTCCAAATCTCCCCCCTTGCCCCTCCCCTCCAAATCTCCCCCTTGCCTCTCCCCTCCTAAACACCCCCCTTGCCCCTGCCCTTATAAACTCCCCCCTTGCCCCTCCCCTCCTAAACTCCCCCCTTGCCCCTCCCCTCCAAATCTTTCCCCTTGCCCCTCCCCTCCAAATCTCCCCCCTTGCCCCTCCCCTCCAAATCTCCCCCCTTGCCCCTCCCCTCCTAAACTCCCCCCTTTCCCCTCCCCTCCTAAACTCCCCCCTTGCCCCTCCCATTCAAAACTCCCCCCTAACCCCTCCCCTGCAAATCTCCCCCCCAACCATCCCTCCCAAATTCTCCCCTCTCCCACCTCCTCCTCAAAGCTGCCTCCTACCCACTTCATCTCCCTTCTATCTCATACCTCCACCTCCCCCAACCTTCTACTTTCCTCTACCTCCCCCCCCCTCAAACAACCCCTCACTGTGCCTCATCTCATCACCATCAAACCTTTCGTCCTCCTCATCCTTCCCTCTCTTGTAACTCTTCTGTAATCTCTGACACACTATCAACTGCTCTCCCTACCTCCCCCTCTCATCCTTCATCTGACCCTACCCCTCCCCTGTCCTGCACCCGATGCTCCCCCTCACTCCTCATTAACGGTATGGACCTCACACATTCGGGGCCTTTGCTCAAACCTGATTGAACTCTCCATTCAGGTTGCTTCTGACAATGCAGACTTGATCTGCTTAACAGAAACTTTCCTCCTTCAAGATGTCTCTGACTCCTTAATATCTCTTCCTGGGTACTCCCTCCTCCGGTATGATAGACCTGAGCCTCGTCCTGGTGGTGGGGTTGCTATCTTTATAAAAAAACTCTCTTCCTCACTCTCCTTGCACTGCCCTCTCTCCACCCCACCCCCAGGAGTACCTCTGGCTACGGCTTCCTCTCCACTCCCACCTTTTGTTCATAAGTGTTCTGTACCGTCCTCCAAACAGTGATGACTCCATTTACATTTCGCTGTCGGACAACATGGACCAACTTCTATCAACTCATCCAAACTCTCTCTTCCTCATATGTGGCGACTTCAACTGTCATCACGCCAGCTGGCTGGGTGTGGGTTCCTCTCTCACCAGCCATGGCACCTCAGCAAAGGAATTCTGCAACTAATTGGGACTGACACAATCTGTCAATTTCCCAACCCGGATCTCAGTCAATGGAGTATCTTCTCTTCTAGACTTGGTTATGACAAACTTCCCTGCAAATGCCTGCTGCTCTTCTTCTGCTCAATCGGTTCTTCTGACCATGTGCTTGTTAAAGTGGACATCTCTCTGGCCATTCTCAAAGAGCCTCCTCAGCACCAAAGAGTCTGGCATTTCACTCAGGCTGACTAGCACGGTCTTCAAGCAGCCATCAATCATCTGGACTGGTCTCCCATCTCTACTGCTCTGACATCAATTCTTCCTGGGAATTCTTCCAAAGCAAGCTGCTCTCTCTCATGCACAGATTTATCCCATCTCGTCTTCAGTTGTCTTACCCCTCATTCCGTCCATGGTACACTGAATCTTGGGGTGAGGCAGTTGCCCTGAAACAACTTGCCTTTGCCTCTTGGAAGGCAAATCCAACTGAAGGCAATCTCAGTACCTTCCACCAAGCTCGGAACAAGTGTGTGTCTATTGTAGTGGAAGTGGTAGGGTGAGACTCAAGACGCCAATGGTCGGAAACAGGTTTTACAAAAGGTCATGACTTTATTATTAACTGGTTATTCACTTCATTCCATTACCAAATAATATCGTTTAACTCAATGGACCAGGTTAACTCTATCCGCATAGTCCATCTTGTTCGGCTGCAGCGCCGAACTCGTGGTACGCGTTCATTCCGACATGCAGGGCTTCTGAGGATGAGTGCTCTCCTGGCTCAAAGTCCCTTCTGTTTATATCGGCACACTTCATTTAATCCTCTGTCCGCTGAAATCGTAATCCCTTCTCCGCTGCTTACTCAGTCGTCTCACTGGCACCAGCTCCCTCCCCTCCTGCTGCGAGTTCCATTTACCAAACAATATGGGGGTGCTCCAGCCTGGGGCTGTGACCAGGTGGACAAGAGATTACCATGTTCGTGCACATTCCTGACTTCATTTACGAAATCGTCTATCTGCTTCGTTAACAGCCCTAATCAATGAGTTACCATTCCCAATCAATGAGTTACATTTCCACAATTCCCTCATCTTTTTGTTTTTGTTTATATTAACCATTAATCTAAACATCAATATAAGTAAACAATCAATCACTACAAGTAAACATCAATACAAGTATAAGTAAATAATCATAACTTTGGTTATCAAATTCCCTTAGGCATACACCGTCATCCTGCAAGAATCACAAAACATTTCGTTGGTCATTGACTCCTTCCATATTGTTCAATCTATTGCATTTGCATCACAAATATATTTTCAAAACAACACTTCACCATCACCAAGATACAACAATTTCACTTCATTTTCAAGTTTTGTAAAGCATCTGCACCATCTGGCAAAAACGTTTGCCTCCACACAAATGTTGACTTTGTTTGAAAGGAAGGGCTGATCACTTGTGTTTGAATCCAGGTATGAAACATTTTCTCCTAATGTCTTCATAGCTCCTGCACTACTTCGTGTAGGATTTCGCTGTTGTGGTAACATTGCGGAGTCATAGACTGACCCTGCTCTCCTTGTAGCATTCTTGCCACTTTTTGCTGTAAACCATAGTAATTCCTGAACAAGGCCTTCACCCAGTTGTAGTCGACTTGCCTCCTCCCTCATTGTGAGTGGGCAGCAAGTATTGGTGTGACGTTGATTGGCCAGCAAGATGTGGAACAGGGATGCCGGATGCATCCACAATGATGTTGGGACCATGGTGTTCAGGTCATCCATGGTCCATACCAGGAGTGGCCCGCAGAATCGCGCACAGCTGTTGTGAAAAGGCACAGCCATTGGTTTGCAGCTCCATGCTGGCTCCCCGGAAGTTGGTGAAGTAATAACATATGTCCCCGCATTTCACAGAGGTTGCGGGTAAAATGTCGTTGTCCTGCAACTTCTGATGTGATGAATGTTCGAAGCCTTCAAACAAGAGTAAGTGATCGCCTTTCTTTCATATGTTGCAGTGTGATCCAGGCAAATGGTCACATAAATTTCCTTGGTGAAGGTAAGCATTCATCTCCAAGTTACACGGGAGAATGTCTTCATCATTCTTTGAGAAAGAGGGTGTATGCCATGATTAACTTCATTTATAGCCACAAATTTTCTTTCTCGAACTTCTTCCCAATTCCGTTAGCACTCCCTTCAAAATGTGATCTCGTCTTATCCTTATGCTTAGTCACATCTGAATCTGCTTTCCGCACACACTGAATCAGATAGGGTACATCTTACCATGAAATCAGCATAATCATGTATATCTTCCGACAGTTTCACATTCAACAATTTGTTGTTTTTCCTTAACACAAAAAGTTATATTCATTTATATGCGTCACACAAATAATATTCAATCAGGTATGTATTTTATTACTAAACTAAGAATAGCATCCACAATTGCTTTCAGGTTAATATAGTTCAAAAATTAACTCATGCAGGTATTTTAGCACTACTCTAAGAAAATAAATTGTATATGATTACAATCACAAACGGGAATACCTAATTCCCAACAACAATTTTCCCAAACCAACAAATTAAGCATAATGTATTATTACCATAATTCCTCTCCACTTTTTTCTTTTCCCTCTTTTTTTTTTTTTTCTAACAGTGTGTCACTCGTGGTGATATGAGTTCACTGATATTGTAATTGACACAACTCATAACATTGTCGTTATGCCATTATCTTAATTCTACTGTATTCATTTGCAACATCACTTGATTTAATCTTTTAATCTCAGTAATTATGTCGCCATAAAAGTCTTCCTTTTCTGGTTCCACATTTCTTTCCTCATTTGTCACTTCATGCGTTATCATCGTGTTGTTGGTTACCTTATTCAAACACACCGTCACTAAGGCTTTCAAGCAAGCCACCACTAAAACAATTGCCAATATAACTACTAAACCAACAAACAAGTCTGCTACTCCTTGTATATATTCATACCTATGACATAATTATATGTTGATGACATTCAACATTATATGCCAAACTAACAAGCTTCCTAAAACGTAAATAAAGAAAATCCCTTAATATGTAACATAAATCAGATTATTTGTCTTACCCTGATCCCCCTATCTCCCGGGGTTGAACTCAATCCCCTGATCATGAGTGTAGTTGTGATACATTTTTCACTCATGTTGTATTAATATCAGCAGGTAATTGTATGTCATGTAGGCAAATAAATGTCACTATCCCAAGTAGGAATATCACATGTTGAAAATGTAATGTTTATCAATGCAAGGGGTGTTAAAATGTAATTCAAATGACTGTAAATCACGACTATCATTTATCTGCCACTGAATGTTCTGCTGGGCTGCTAGGTGCAGCCTCATTTTCTGTGGGATCGTCCACCTTAGCCCCATGTGCTTGTTTGCAATGAGGGGCATGAATCCAACTTTCTATTTTGGGTCCATATTTTTTCCTATTCTTATCAATCTCCTATGGTTTATCATTTCGTTCCAAGATACCGCAACCAAAGGTTTTAACCAAAGCTCTATCAAACTATTTCCAATTTGAACAAAAAATGCCAGTGAAACAATGATTCGAAGAATTAACTTCAAGGGGTCAATAAATTTATTCTATAGCCAGATCTAATTTTCCCATCCAATAGTTTGCCTTGCCACATGTCATATTATAACACTTTAATAAACCTTCGAAAAATGTTTCCCATCTCAACAAATTTCCTTTTTTCAAATAGCCATGTGTAACTTACGTATTTAACTACAATTTCCTCTCAATTTGTTTGGCCTAACTGGCCGCAAAAGTGGCTGCCAGCATGCAGTACCGTTTTTTATCTACCAAGGAAGTGTTCGTCCACACAAGACCTCTACCAAAATGTTGTTTGTAAAAACAAATCTGGGATTTCTGATTACATGGATGCACACTCTCAGGACATTTTCAGGCTGCTGTTAACAATCCACTACGAGAAATTAATTCCTTTACCCACAATCAAATAATTAGTACAAATTGAGTATATTATCCCTATCACATTCTTTTATAGATTCATGATGTTGGATCTAATTTTTTTCCAATAATTTTCCACTGCTGTAAGGAAGAACAATAGCTCTCATAAGTCTTAGTAATATCGTACTTAATTTACCCAGCATCGAATAATTTATTTACTATCCTTTCTCATCTGTTAACCAGTGACTTTGTTTGAACTCCAGAACTGAAAAACTCATAATAGTTCAAACCAGCAAAATTTTCTTTACTATTTTCCCATATCATCTATGCCTAAAACACATCCATACATACAGCACAATTTATATGCTGATAAAATTCAAGTTTATATATATAAAAATCCATGAGCAGAGTACTCTGGGAAGTCAGTGTAAGACCTCTCCAAAATTTGGCTAATTTTGTACTCCCACATTTTTATGAAGCTCATATCCATAAATAGCTTTGATTCTCATATAAATTCGATCACAATGGAATCCCAAGATTACTCCCAATTTTTACTATTAATGAATAGCTGCTCATAACTCAGCAAATCAAATCTTTATTCTCCATCTCCCTTGACAAAAGTGATAATTTTCATAACCAAATTATATTTCTATTTTTTTTATTTTACGAATTCTCTCGATATGCGATCCCATCCCCATGGAACTATCTATTTTTTCAGACAAGGCACACTGTCGGTGTCAACAATCTTGTAAGATTGATACACAAAAACACTAACATTGACACACAAAATACCCACACACACATGCATTATGCGTATTTGTTTGCGTTGGAACCCTTATTTACAGATCCGGATGGGTGTCAACTTTATTTCAATTTCTCAAAATTTGTCCTTCAATTTTATAAGCGCTAATACACAAATGGACCAAAAAGTTTATTCTTAGAAAACCCCTATGACGTCACATTGACATTACCCTTTCAGTTCCCACAATAATTTATCCAAATTTGACTACCCACCCATTTGTATGTCAGTCGACCACTGACCTATCAATCATGTGGAACAATAGTCGGAAATTCCCACCTGATCATGATGTGACTCTTGTCACTTGGTTTGCCAAAAAATTGCAAAGCAATTGTTCCAAACTTTGTAAATTTAAAATTTTGTGCCCAACATAAAAGATCCAATTTCGGCATTTGATCAATTAATTATCAATTTGCTTACAAGCAAAAGAAAAATGAATAATTCTTGCTCCGAAAACTTTTCAGACCCAAGAATCATCGACAGTTATTCATGTTTGTCCAGTAATCTAATTTGTTGAGGCCAATCGTCATTTGGGATTTGTCGCAATGAAGGCCTAATCATTGTCTGAGGTATCGGTCAGCCCTGGTACCCTTGATCTTGGTTTACCCTATGAACTTGTCTTCCTTTTGGTATACGGACATCCTCTTTTCCAATGTCCCATCCGTCCACACTTGAAACACCGGTTTCTGTCGTTGCCTGGTCTGTGCACCTGTGCACTTGTATTGCTGGGCTGCATCTCTACATCCCTGAGTTGCCACTGCAATCTCTCGTTATCTCCCGAAACACGAAAAAATTCTCTGTACCGTCCTTTTTGGGGAGACAACTGGAAATCAGATGGGACAACTGTCCCTTTCATTCCTAATTTCGAGGGCAGTTGTGCATTTGTCTCCTCCACTGTATCCTGTATCCTTTTTATTTTAAGTTCTAGATCCGTTATCCATTCTTGCTGTTCCCGTTGTCTGGATTCACCATCCCAAAGATGGAATGCAAGCCAGTCTACCGTTAGATTCTGTCTCTTCCTGGCTTTCAATCTTTGTTCCAATCTTTCCAATCGACTTCGCTCAAATGTACCATCTCTTGGAAACTCCTCATCATGTCCCTTTGTCCACAAATACCAATTCTCGACCTGCCTTATAGCTTCGGCACCATAACGGTCGTACATATGATGTGTACAAGTACCTTTTTGTGGAATCTCTGGTTGTCCTTGTGTATTCTTGCAGGCTCCATTTCCCATTCTGCCTTTTATCAAAGTAGCGTTGGATGTGTTGTAGTTTGTTCCTCTAAAGCTTCACTCGTACCTCCAGGAAGGATCTCTCCACCTGTTCAAACGGTGATTTCCAGAGAATCTCCCTCACCTGTGGCTTTTGCACAATCCAATCTCACAGATCAGTATTTGCAGATGAGCCAGAGGGTCAGTATGAAATGGGTGAATCCTCAGGTGTCCGCTCTGTTGACGGGGAAATCACACAATGGTAACCGCACATATATATCTATATATAAACTCACCACCTTGCTCAATTTTCCAAGGTTGTCTTCACATTGATAATATCTCACAAAGATATCAAAGCTTCTTTCTTGAGACCGCATTTTCATCAATCAAACAATCAATATATTCAATTCAATTTATTCAGTTCAATTTATTCAGTTAAATTTATTCAATTAAATTCAATCAATTAGATTCAATCAATCAACAATTCAATCAATTATTCAATTTCAATTAATTCATCAATATTCATCAATAAATCAAATTAATCATTTTGGATGACTCCTTGCATAAGCCCTTTCCCCAATGATGTCAGGACAGGTCCATCCATTGACTGAGATCGAATCTCATCGGTCGTCACCTCTGGTTCGTACCTCATGTCAATTGATGAATCACCGTCCTGTCCTCGGGTCCTATCTGACATATTTCCCCATTTTGCCTGGTCTCCACAAATTTTCTTTGCAACCACTAAAGGCAACTCATCCTTCATTCGTGAGACAGCCAAAATGGATGGCAGATATTAAAGTTCTTTGGGAAAAATATCTCATCATTTTTGTTTTAATAGTACCCAAATCTCTTGGCAATATAAATTTCGTAAAACTCCTGAAATAAGACTGTAAAATTCCTTCAATCATGCTAAATTTTGAAACTCCATCGCTTGTAACACCCAATTTATCCCATAGGGCTTGAAAGTTCTTTCCCAAGTTCATGCAATCATTCTGCATTTGAACCCTATGATATCATTCATAATAATCATCATGATTTTATAGTCATGGTCCTATCATAATCATCTATTTAAAACGAACATTTCCTTTATCACCACAGCTATGTGGTATAATCAACAATATAATAAAACTGTACATAGCAACAGGCTACCTCATGGCCACTTAGTATACCTATTGACAATAAGTCATAACAATATCGAATAATCATTGAACAATTCAAAAATCGCTTCCACTGCTCCAGCCGCAGCATTCGTCATTTTGTCTGCTCATCCGCGTGACCAAAACGAAATAAAGGGAGCTCAACCATTACACAGCGCTTTTAATGGCGCATGCCATAGGAACTCAACGCAATTTCGACTCGGCCAGAAAACGAGCAAATTTTGCAGGATGTTAACTGGAATTAGTCGTGAAAATATATCCAAAATACACAAAAATACACACCCACAAAAATAAACAACAAAACCCAAACAAACCCAAGGTCGACCATATTACACAATTAAATTACACCTTAAATTATTCATTAAATTACTCATTAAATTACTCATTAAATTACTCATTAAATTACTCATTAAATTACATCATTTCAGCATCGTATTGATTGCTGAAATGTTCATGGGTTTGAACACACCTTAAAAGAGGTATGCTTTGCGGTGTTGCCCACCTACCACGTTGAATTAAATTACATCATTTCAGCATCGTATTGATTGCTGAAATGTTCATGGGTTTGAACACACCTTAAAAGAGGTATGCTTTGCGGTGTTGCCCACCTACCACGTTGAATTAAATTACATCATTTCAGCATCGTATTGATTGCTGAAATGTTCATGGGTTTGAACACACCTTAAAAGAGGTATGCTTTGCGGTGTTGCCCACCTACCACATTTAATTAAATTACATCATTTCAATTAAAAAAAACATCGCTTCTACTGCTCCAGCCGCAGCATTCGTCACTTTGTCTGCTCATCCGCATGACCAAAACGAAATAAAGGGAGCTCAACCATTACACAGCGCTTTTAATGGCGCATGCCATAGGAACTCAACGCAATTTCGACTCGGCCAGAAAACGAGCAAATTTTGCAGGATGTTAACTGGAATTAGTCGTGAAAATATATCCAAAATACACAAAAAATACACACCCACACAAATAAACAACATTTATTCCGTTCAACAGAACAAACATTTCCTATATCATGACATGCATGTCTTCAAAATTATATGACCAAGAGAAAAAGTAAAACTAATTAAAACTGCGGGCAGTGATGATCCGGGGACCATACCGCTCCATCCTGATTGGACGGGTGCGTGCTAGAGTCGTTAATAATGACAGTCCAGATCCGATTGTTCAAAATTCCAACTCAATCGATCGAAAAATGAACGCAGGGATGCATTTTAAAGGTGCAGTGGCACTAACTGAGTTGCCACGAATATGGCCACGAAATTGCCAATATGGCCATCACAAAATATTTTCCTTAATCAATTGGCTCATAGCATAACCAATCTGCAAGTATCTCATCCGAAGATGTATCTCTGAGGAATTTTAATTAAATAAGTCATTTATAAATCAACGAGTTAATTTATTAAATGATTAATCAATAAATCAGAATTTTCCTTGACAGCCACATCACTTGGTCAGTGTCATGTCCAAATATCAGCTTCCTTACTCAAAAGGTGCCTGAGTTAATGTAATGTAATTACTGTAATAAGATTACTGCAATTACTGTAATGATTACTGTAATTATTGTAATTACCGGAACTGTAATTACTGTAATTACCTCAGGTAATTACTGTAATGTAATTACTGTAATGTAATACGAAATGTAATTAATTAAATAAGTACTTCCTTAATCGCTAATAATTAAATAACTCGTGAATTCTTATCCGATTTACTTAACATTTGAGTGTCCCCAAAACGTTGGAGCAAAACGTTGCAACAACGAAAGTGAAACGTTGTAGCGACGTTGTGGAAACGTCAGCAAAACCCAACATTTGGATGTTCCCAAAACGTTGGAGCAAAACGTTGCAACAACGAAAGTGAAACGTTGTGGCGACGTTGTGGAAACGTTAGCAAAACCCAACATTTGAATGTTCCCAAAACGTTGGAGCAAAACGTTGCAACAACGAAAGTGAAACGTTGTGGCGACGTTGTGGAAACGTTAGCAAAACCCAACATTTGAATGTTCCCAAAACGTTGGAGCAAAACGTTGCAACAACGAAAGTGAAACGTTGTTGCGACGTTGTGGAAACGTCAGCAAAACCCAACATTTGGATGTTCCCAAAACGTTGGAGCAAAACGTTGCAACAACGAAAGTGAAACGTTGTGGCGACGTTGTGGAAACGTTAGCAAAACCCAACATTTGAATGTTCCCAAAACGTTGGAGCAAAACGTTGCAACAACGAAAGTGAAACGTTGTGGCGACGTTGTGGAAACGTTAGCAAAACCCAACATTTGAATGTTCCCAAAACGTTGGAGCAAAACGTTGCAACAACGAAAGTGAAACGTTGTGGCGACGTTGTGGAAACGTTAGCAAAACCCAACATTTGAATGTTCCCAAAACGTTCCAACAACAAATGATCACAAGTAATTATCACATTGCAATGACCTCTAAACATTCCTAAACCAATAAGCTAGTCTGGCGATGCCAAATACCCCACACCCCTGTCATCCCAGAAGTCACTGTTTGCCACAACCATTATTTGGAAGTCTTTTGCTGTCAAAACTCAATTTCTCTGCTGTCAAAGGCCCAAAACCCGGCCTCTGTGACTTCTCTGCCAATTGTCACTTTCTCTTGACAAAAACAAACATCTTCTATATTTATCCCATTAAAATCCCATTAAAATCCCATATCTTGTCACCCTTTGCATTGTTGAAAGCAATTAATTCCATAACTCAATATTACCTCACATCGTTACATCCTTACATCCTTACATCCTTACACCCACTTTTGTCCACAAATCTTTTTAGAAGTGAAACAAAATTTGTCTGTACTTTGTCTCATAGAATCCACAGTACCAGCATCGCAACCTCCCATCTGTCTATACCTTGTCACAACTCCAATTCATTCTTCAAGGCACAACCCAGAGTGATTTGAGAACTATACCCAGAGTTCTATACAATACCCAGTTTCAGAGAGTAAACAATTATATACTTTTTCATTATTTTCCCATTTAACTTGTTCAAACAACGTTCATTTCGCAAAATCGAACCAACCACAACCTTCGCCATTAATATCTATTGTAAGCGTGCTGAATCAATAAGTATCACTTTTCCTATGAGCCTCGACCAGAGGGTGGTTGTTACTCACAAACACTCGTCGCTAGCTGTTCCATTGTCTGTTGATTTTCATTCTGCTGCCGATTTCCATTGAGCCATCAGAGTGGAATTTGGAATTATTATTTCTCTGAGCTCATGAAAGTGGTGACATTGGGTGGTCTGCCATTGCTTTTCCACAAAAGCACTTAATTATTGTCTTTCATTCAACCGTGAAGCATGTCTCAAAGGCTTAGTGATGGACCTGGACAAAATTTGATGCAATTTTCATCCAATCGCCATCTTTCATAATAATTCTGGACCGGTATGAGATGGGGTTGTCTGTCATGAATTTATTTGTTGATCGAACGAGTTTTAGACATGGCGGGAAAACTGAAAAAATTTTTTTTTATTTAAAACGGGTGTACACGATTGTACACGTGTACGGACCTTACCGAACCTTACCGAACCGGCAAACAAATCGCCTCATGGTGCACTTCATGAGCCGATTTGCCTGCAGACCAGAGTAAGGCTTTTAATACCCAGCGTATAATGTACATATCCTCGCAAGCTCACGAATAATAGAATCATTTAAAACGTTCCATCCTGATTTTGTCCGCTTATTCACTATTCCTGATTTGCCATCAAGGACCTCGATCATTCCCCGGCGTACTAACTTCCGCTTTTGTAAATGAGATTTCAACAGGATTACGACTCAAAGGAAAAAGAATGAGCAGACATTTTGTAGGACGTTACCTCGGACGATCGTTAAAATCGTTACATCTTAATCATACAAAAAATGGTTCTTTGGGTAGTAGCCACAGCACCCGGGAGTACTAGCTCAGCAATGGTTCTTTGTGATCCACTACCCAGCACCCTAGACCAACTCAAATGGATCTCTGTGTCGCGAGCACATCACCGGAGCCAAAAGGTCTCATCTATATCTTCCTTCTGAGGGCTCTCCTGCACCAATTGTGCGTGGAGAAGCCCACACACCAAATCCTCCATGTATATACAACATAACTATTCCCAAGTTCGTAAATCATACTGGACAAAAACAAGACACACTCACCTTTAAAGGTCTTGTATGTGTCCAATTGATCTCAGCGGTGCCTCCATATTGTAGTGGAAGTGGTAGGGTGAGACTCAAGACGCCAATGGTCGGAAACAGGTTTTACAAAAGGTCATGACTTTATTATTAACTGGTTATTCACTTCATTCCATTACCAAATAATATCGTTTAACTCAATGGACCAGGTTAACTCTATCCGCATAGTCCTTCTTGTTCGGCTGCAGCGCCGAACTCGTGGTACGCGTTCATTCCGTCGTGCAGGGCTTCTGAGGATGAGTGCTCTCCTGGCTCAAAGTCCCTTCTGTTTATATCGGCACACTTCATTTAATCCTCTGTCCGCTGAAATCGTAATCCCTTCTCCGCTGCTTACTCAGTCGTCTCACTGGCACCAGCTCCCTCCCCTCCTGCTGCGAGTTCCATTTACCAAACAATAGGGGGGTGCTCCAGCCTGGGGCTGTGACCAGGTGGACAAGAGATTACCATGTTCATGCACATTCCTGACTTCATTTACGAAATCGTCTATCTGCTTCGTTACCAGCCCTAATCAATGAGTTACCATTCCCAATCAATGAGTTACATTTCCACACTACCCTCAGGAGTGCCAGGAAGCACTATCTCTCCACACTCAAGATTGAACTCTCAAACCTGTCTACTTCCTCCAAATCCTGGTGGCGTCTGGACAAATCTGTTTCTGGTGTTTGTTCCCCCTCCATCCCCTCCCTTACCTCAAATGGCTACACAGTTGACACCACACGTGACAAAGCCGAATGCCTCAACTCTGTGTTTGCCTCAAAATCTTGTGTCCCAAACCCATCTCTCTCTGTTCCCACCTTTCCCAGTCGAACCCAACTGCTCCTGGACTCTGTGTCCTTCTCTCCTGACAAGGTGGCGAAGTTTTTGTCAAACCTCGACTCTGATTCTGCAACTGGACCAGACGGCACCAGCCCACGGGTCCTAAAATCCTGCTCTGCCGCTCTATCTCACCCTCTCTCTCTGTTCTTTTCACCCTCTCTTTAGCTCAAGGTCATCTGCCAGCATCTTGGAAATCAGCAAACATTACCGCTTTACACAAACAAGGTGCAAAAACAGATCCTTGCAACTACAGACCAATCAGCCTGCTACCAATTATCAGCAAAGTCATGGAATCCAACATTGCTTCAGATATCAAATCTTTCCTCTTCTCCAATGGCTTGATCTCTGATCATCAATTTGGATTCAGACCAGGTCATTCTACTCTGGAAATGTTGCTTCTGCTGTCTCAACAATGGATGGAGGTCCTCAATGCCAAACAGGAAATCAGAGCTGTCTCCCTTGACATATCAAGTGCCCTCGATACGGTCTGGCACCCAGCTCTGCTCACCAAACTCTCCTCCTATGGTATCCATAGAAATCTCCACTCATGGCTTGCGGACTTCCTCTCTGGTCATAGGCCACGTGTGGCCCTGAATGGATTTCTCTCATCGCCCCTTCCTGTTCTGGCTGGAGTTCCCCAAGGTAGTGTTCTGGGCCCTATGCTATTTCTGGTCTTCATCAATGATCTCTCCAACTCTCTGGAAAATCCTCTCTATTTCTTTGCTGATGACTCCACTATCTGCCGCTCCATCCCTCATCCCTCAGATCGGCAGTCTGCAGCCTCCTCACTCTCTGCCGACCTGGACAAAATCACAGACTGGTCAAACAAATGGAACATGTCTTTCAATCCTGACAAATCGCACACTCTCACTATGTCTCTCCGAAAAGACCGACTGGAAAACCCTCCCATCTACTTTCTCAACAATCCTCTCCAAAAAGTTCTGTCGCTCAAGCTTTTGGGTCTCACTATCTGCCACGATCTTTCTTGGAAAAACCACATTTCCAAGCTGGCCTCCAAAGCCAGTCGTCGACTGGGCAATGGGCATCCTCTGTCGTGTGAAGTCCTTCCTTGGCACACATGAGCTCCTCACCACATGCAAGGCTTTCATCCGATAGCTCAATGGAATACTGTTCCCCCCTCTGGGCCGGTGCTCTTGCCGCTCACCTAGTTCGGCTTCACGCTGTTGAAACCAAAGCTTTCAGAATCATTGGAATCTCCTGCGATGAAGCTAACTCCGAGGGCCTTTCACTCACTCACCGCAGGCAGGTTGGTGGTCTTTATGTCTTCTACCGACTCCTCTCCAGCCTTGCTCCCCCAGCTCTCTCTGTGCTCTGTCCCCCTAATATTCCGACAGGTCTCACAAGATCTGCCAGCAACCCTCTTATGGTTAAACTGCCAAAATCTAGGCTCTCTGCTCACCTTCGCTCTTTCATTCCCCTTTTCTCCCACCTCTGGAACAAAGTTCCCCACTCCCTTTAATCTTACTCCTCCCTCCAGGTCTTCAAAACAGCTGTTCACCACCATCTCTTATCTTCCACCATCCAAAACCTTGATCTTTTCTTGCCCCGCTAATTCACCCCAGTTAAATTTTTTTTTTGAAATTCCAACTTCTTTCCTGGTCGTCCTTGCAGTGTCCATGTGTCTTTTCCGGCAATTAACAAACAAACAAACAGACAAACAAACAAACCGACTCAAATGCAATACCCTCTCCTCTGGCGAGGGTAACAAGTTAACGAAAAAACATGTTTTTGGGCTACACACTTTTATTTATCTTTTAAAGTTTAAAACCTTTTTTTAATCATGAAATTTTAATAGATGAAAATGTACCAGAAAAGAGGGCCGTGGGGCAAATTTCAGCTCTCTATGACATATGGAACCTAGAAAACGAACGGCTCAAAGATTTGAAATTGGACAAACAAACAAAGTTCAGATGAAGTTAAATAAAAGTGTGTAATAACAACAGGAAGTGGGGGTGGGGGAAGAGGAGGGTTGAGGGACAAGTTGGAGCGAGCTTGGAGAAATAAGACATGTGGGGAAGAATGAGGACAAGGGGAGAACACAGTTGGTGAACAAGATGGACACAGTTGCAAACACTCAATCACAGAAGTGGAAGAAAAAACTGGAAACCTAAAAAAGGCGGGTGGGCTTAGGGAGGGTTTATGGGTGTGGATGTGTGAAGACCTGATTGGTGAACAGCCCTCCTGAAGTCCAGGAGGGAAGTTTAGTTGGTTGGAGTTTTGCAATTTATAGCAGTTGATTTAAGGGTAGGTTCTGCGTATTTAGACAAATGTAGCCGAGAAGATGACTCAGGTATAGCACACATGCTTCTTACCTGCCAAGCTGGGTTTGAACCAAGACCTGACTATAAACTGTCAGATTGGTTCTTCGCAGGCAAGGCGTTGCATCTATGAGTGTGCCAACCTTCAGAGGGAGGTTAAGCAAGGTGTCGCATATTCACTGATGGATGTCAAACATCCCATGGTGTCTTTTGCAAAAGTAGGTCATTGTGTGTCTGGTCTGCAGTAGCCAAACTCCAATTTCATACCTTGACTACTTCTGGGAAAAGCATTGGCACACCACCCAATGTATATTCATTGTTGTGACACTGCTTCAGCAGCACCATTGCTCTGGAAAGCGTTTGGACATTTGATTGGACTTGGTTGAATCTTAATCTAAACTAGCATCAGCAATTCTGTTACCCAGGTTCATGCAGTATTTATCAGGAGTGTACTACTCTGGACTTGTCATTGGTAGGCAACCCACCCTTCAATCCTATTTTAATACGATCAAATGTTTTCTGACTTTGACCATGGCATTGAACTTTACAGAGTTGAGATTGAACGCGGTGTCATGTCATTCTACAAATCTACTAGTTCCGGCGACAAAGCTATAACTCGCCTTTTTCACTTGACACTTTAGGTTTTGTTCTTGTGTCCTTCTCCAGTAAAGCGAATTCTGGTAGGCCGCCACTCCCCAACTTCCCCCTTCCACTCCCAACCCATAAATCCTGCTCAGTCCTTTTGTTCAGTGTAGTGGACAGTTATCATTTGAATTCACCTGCGATGCGGTCAGCCAGAGAACCGTCTGGTGTGGATGTTCAGGATATTAAACATGCAACCAGAATTGAAGAGGTTATCCTGGAGTGGGGGTTGATGTTGAAGAGGTTATACTCCCCACCTTACCCTAATTTAATTGTGTTCCCCAGGATGAGCGAAAGTGAATGATGTACATTTGGATGAAATTTGTTTGTTTTTTTAAAATCTTAAACAGCCTTGGAAAGATTGCCTAGAGGTACACACACTGACCTGTAAGATGACTGACCTGGATTTGAATCTCGGCTCTGCTATAAACTGTCATCCTGGTGTCTCCAGGCAGAGAGGTTCATCAATGTGTGTATCATCCTCGGATA